>NW_022882938.1:4142500-4724989 GCF_011952255.1 Bombus vosnesenskii
TACAGGAGAAATTGGCGTTGTAATTGTCATAGTAACAAAAAAATCAGATTTTTAAAATAGCTGATTCAAGGCTTTCGAAAAATTGAACTATCTACGCTGCAATCGTACAACAGTAAACATTTTCACATAAAAATTCTACAGCCTATAAAAGTTGAACTCTGCCAAATTGAACTCAACAAAATTAAAAGCCCTTCAACACGCACAAAAGTTTAGCTCTCATGTAACAATTAAACTGCCTTTAATTATGTTGAACGATCATCGTAGCACAGAATGCTACGAATCCTTCAAATACCCAAACTATATCCATAAATATATCTAAATCGCCAGAGATATCGACGACGCGGAATGCCAAGGAAATTCTATCGAAGTAATACGATCTTTTCCAGTCAACTTTTAGCAAGCAAGAAACTCGGAAGTTAAAATCGACGAATTTTACCCCGCGGTTACAAAAGAACAAGAACCTATTACATTTTTAATCTGTAAACGGTACAGATTTACGGCGAGTCACGATCTGCGACGGCGAAAAACGCGAGGCTGGATCATCAAGAAACGTCCAGAACGTCGATACGAGCCGCTCGATCGTAAAGCTCGTTTATTATAGTGCTCGTCGTGGCTTGTCGAGTTGTTCGACTGATTTCACCGAAGGGCATTCTGCCACAGACATCAGAACCTGGGCTTCCTTTGGCTTCCATACACGCCCGCGTATAATCGTCCGAGCACATGATCGATCCATGTCAGTGGGTCGATGACTCGCTCGGTTATAGTTCTTTGTATTTTTAACAACCTGGATAAATCAGGAAGAATTACCAGCCACCGTGAATTTTGATAAATCGACACTCGTTCTTCAATTGAATTGGTACCATCAATGGGTGACGAATTGGTTTGATCGATTATCTGCAATGAATTAATTTGGTATTTGGGAAAAATTCACTTCAGTTTAATATACAGCTAGTGATATTTTATTTTTGGACAGTGATATGGATTTATAGTATGATCCACTGTGATGGAAATTATTGTTTCTCATATATTTGTAAAATAAATGTTACGTTAATTATTACGTGGGCGTTAGACATTTTTATTAGAAAATATTTCACATTATTTTACCTAAATAAAGATTGAATAAATTATAGAAGAAATGAACGCACGTTTATCCAATAGTGCAAAGCGATGTGTAACGCGGATGTTATCCGATTTAAGAGACGTTTCAGTTAAGAAGGTAAAGGATCTGAATACTTGTGTAATTCTAATTTAGGAAAAACAGCTATCCTGTATTTAATGTATATTATTAGTAACTATAAATCCTATTTAAATACGTTCGTGCTCTTTGCGAAATACATACATGCGCTAAAATATTTTATAACTTCTATATACAATTTCAGATTGATTTCAAACTTAATCGGGTCTCATTACAGTGTTATTGAAATTTCAAAGCGTTTCATATAAATATGTAACACGTGTAATACAAGTAATATCTACAAGTGTTCGAGTTTCGCGAGTCTGTGTACACCAGCACAGTTTCCTGATTTCACCGGGTCCCACTGTTGCTTTATATTTATTGCCTTTCGCTCTATATTTAGTCTCGTTACACCATAACACGCCCATCATCGGTATCGTTGGACAAGTTTACGAAATCCTCGCGTTCTTTTCCAAGCATCTCGAAGAAGAAGATAGCTCGTTCCATCCTGAAAAAGTCGTATCTCGCTCCACTAGAGAGGTTTTTAATTAATTCCTAATGATTGCTAATTAAATTTGAAACCTGTCGACGGGCCGCTAGGTGTTCGAAAATGTTTTTCAATTAAGTTTTAAGGGCTAGTTAACCCCGACAGCACCCTCGATGGAATATCACGAAACGACTTTTTAATTAAATTTCATGAGCTCCCTTTTCAAGGTGGTTGAGTGAGAAAAAGAGAGGAACAGTTTGAAATGACGTTTTATTTCATTTCGGGACCTGCGGACGTATTGTAGGTTTGCATGGTAATTTCGATCAAATTACCTTTCACTTTGCCACGTGAAATTTCGTAATTATAATTCATATCTGGGAAAATCCCGTTTAAATATTTCGACCAGTATCGATGCATTAATTTATATATTGAAAAGAAAGCAATGTAAATGGATAGGAACCTTCATCATGATTTCGAGAATATTCGGTCGTTTTTAGATTACTACGTTTTTAGAACATTAGAAATAGTAATAATAGTAATTAATAGTAATCGATAGTAACAGTAATCTAAACTATGGTTTCTAGAATATTCTAATTCTAGACTAAGCCTTTTCAATTATTATTGCATTATTTCAATGCAAGAGAATAGTAAGAAGACAATAGAAGATTCACGCAGAAAAAGAAGAAAAGTAAATGATGTTTCCAAACTTCAACAAAATTTTCTCCTACGATAAAATCATCTACCACTGATAAACAACTAATGCAATACATAGCAACCTTCTTTGTAAAATCCAAAATGCCAAACATGTAAAACAAAGAGCAACAAAACACAGAGTTACAAGAGTAATTTTAAAGGATGATTTAGAAGCGGTGCATTTACTTTAGTGGAAAGCATAATTCATCGGCCGTGGAGCGAAAATGACGGCACGGGGCCGTGGGCAATTTAAGAATGAATATTTAATGGCGATTTACGAGGCAGTTCTATGAAATTCCGGGATTGCTCTATGCAAAAACAATTCTACGCTGATAGGACGATGATCATCATCCAATCACGATGATGGACGTTCAATGAATGATTTTTCATTTTTGATGAGTGAACACGATCGAACGGTAATTACCTTTGCGATTTCAACATTTCCAGAGCCGTTTATTTGGAAATTCTATTTGTTCGTGACTTCCGCATAAACACGCGAACCAGCCCGGTAATCGTGATTGCTCTTAAACATTCATGCGTCAAAACATCACCTTTTATAAACGTGCTTGATGCGGATATTGAAGATTCAACGGAATGCTATTTCACGATTGCATAATTGCAAAAAATGTTCGCTTATTCTATATTGCAGCCAAACGCCAAGCTGTTGTACCTTGTTTTCGTGGTTATAATTCTCTTGAATTTTACATACCATTTCTTAAATCTTTGCTTTCTCGATGTTTCTTAATATAATTCTACGTTCTAATCTCATTCGCGTGCATGCAAAACGTATACACCAAATTTTCATAATTACGTCGCTTTTATTCTTGATTCGTTTGTCATCCTCTCAGAAGAATAATTTAAAGGTAATTTTATTTTAGGATTTCTGACAGCTCTGTCCATATTTGATGGTTTCCTTTTGTCTGACTGGTTGGAATAATAGACGAAGGATAAATGTTGATACAGAAATGTAATTAAAATTTTATTTGCTTGTCGAGCGTTCTGAATCTGGGTTAAATATCCAAACGAACAATCTCAGCAGACTAAGACTACGAAACACTGGGGAAACGAGCGATGTATATAACTGCACTACGAACTTCTGCCGACTATCTCGATTTTAGTAGCAGTACATGCAATGCTTCATTTCTTTAGATATTTCTATATTTCTTAAATATCAAAATATTTCCTATAAATAATTTATAAATAATTTCTTAATAAATACGATCAACTCGATTACAAATAAACATAAAATAGACCTTATAATCCTCTTATCCATTTTCGTCTATATTAAAAAATCGAATCTCTTTATTCTTCCCGGCGAAAAAAAAAAAAAAAATAATGAATCTCGATCACGAAACATGTTCATCTGAGGCAGGACAAAGGTGGATGTCACGGACGCCAGCCGATCTATCCACGTTATATGACGTGAACGTTTCGCACAGCATTATTAAACACCGGGCCACCTCGATTTATCTGCACCGGTTCAGCGAGCAGGGTAAATATTTGCGACTACCCGAGTGGGTGGTGAAACTTGTGAAAAAAAATCGGGAAAGAGGACACCGAGAGAGAAAAAGAGAAGGAAAATGAAAAACGAGGAAAATATAGAATAATGGAGAAGAGGGTCAGTGGGGAAAATGGGAGAGGACGAAAGAGGGGGGAAAAAGAGAAGAGGGCAGAAGGGAAGAAAAATTGAAACGGACGCGAACGTTTCGATTCAATAAAATCCTATTAGGGGGGCCGCGTGAATTCGTTCGACGAACGGTAATTACAATCGAACCGCGACGGTTAACGGGCCCCACCGAGCTTCCAAACGCGTTTATACGAAATAAAACTTTCCGAAACTTCGACCCGAAACCGTGGAATCGCACGGACCAGTGATTTTCGATTAGGATAATTAGCTGGCAATCGACAGAATATTAAGTTGAAACGTTACATCGTTACGACGAGCGAAACTCACAGGCTAAACTAAACCACACATTTGTGTTAAATTGTAGAGATATTCTTTTCGATTCACCCTTGAACAATTATCTTTGTTTCTCTTTTTCTCGTCTTGTCTCTTCGTACATATACGCGTGTACCCACTGGCCAATAGTTTTGGCAGCAACTATTACTGTATTCATATTCCATCAAACTTCTCGTAATTTTAATAATATTGTTCGACGTATTAACGTACTGTGTGTCCTAACAATTACTTAGCCTCTGGTTCCTACAAAAATTCGTCAAATATATCTTTGGACCTAACAAAATCTTCTCACTATTAGGTGTTTCATAAAATATTTCTTCGTGAAGCATTATGAAGCGAGATTAAAATAAAAAAAATAATTAAGAAGCACTTGTCACGTTGTTTCCTGTAATCTTCATATAAAATTAATATATATATATCAAATATTAAATTCAAGAATGTGGAAACTGGTATAGTGAAAATGTGCGATATATAACATATTCTTCGACGTTTTAAATATTGTAATTCGTGTCGATAATTCTCGTGTCAATGTGTGTCGATAAAAAGAAATAAAATAAAGTTAATAAACTAGTAATACGATTGCACCAATATCTGACACGTTGGTACGTGTACCCACATTTTTGTCTAGCAATGTATGTCTTTCTCTTTCTCGTGGACTCGCAAACTGGATCAAACGGTATTGTAAAAATAAACACGCGAGAAGAACGGTTAGGAAAAAATAAGAGGAAAACGGAGAGGCGGAGGAGTGGTTTCTGTATAAACACGGTGCGGATCGTCTGGTATTTTAAACAATAACGCAAAGATACTATTATAAACGTTTGTACTGGCTGCACGTCGGCGAATTGCTGCTCGCAGCCGCGGAATGTTCATCCGATAACCCGATTCGCAGGGATCCGCATCGCGCGCGAGTGCGGATTTCGCAATAAACGGATTACGTTTCTGCGTGCGCTGACTGTCTCGTTTTAATCTATAAACGGCACCGTTATACGTCGAAAACGAGCAGACCGTTCAACTGAGAAAATTGAACGCGTTAGGGCTCGACTAAATCTTGAAGGGTCATTAGAGTTGTACGAGGAGGGCTGAATGAATCGAGATCTCTGCTTTTCAGTTCAATCGTAAATGCAGTATGCAATACGTGAATTTCGTGGTAAATTTGTAGAACGATTAAGCCTGAGTGTTGGGTAAGATAAGCTGGCAAAAGATTAGTTTAGAAAATTCTTCTCTCAGCTTTAACGTGTATATCGTTCTAAGATTGTATCGTTGGTTTGTATTGTTTTAAAATTTATATCGCGTGATACACGTTACATCGTAAAAATTTACATATGTTGTGTATGTAAGAAGCGTGAACGACATTCAGATGAGACGTGGATGATTACATAGTGGAAGAGATCGAATCTTTATGCAAAGTGTCGATTACGAGAGAAAAGTGATGGGTTGCGTCACACTTCATAAGTACACGCATGTACCATTATACGTTGCATACATACGACTGTGTACATGAATCTCTGAGATTACAGTGTAATTGAAAAGAAGTAGCATTAAATTAAACGTCTTTAAATCTCCTTCATTTCACGAGATACGGATATTTAATAGTCTCTATCGAAACAGTATTCTTAATATTTGACAAATCTAAAATTCGTGTAATCTAACTTTTCGCAGTTATCTGCAACAATAACTTAATCAATTAAAGTCCGCTTGATTTACTAGTCTCGTCTATTGATCGCTCAACTATCAACCTACTGTACGTACACGTATACTAATTAAACTACACAGATAGATAAAATAAATATACAAATTTAAGAAAGCTTTCGACTAACTGACCATTTCAATGATCTTCTGAAAAGTCAAAAGCAAATCCATCAAGCCTAAAACATCGATAAAACATTGAGAAATATTCCAAGTTTATATTACGGTCGAGCGACGTTTAAGGATCTGTTTTGTTAGTTTGTAAGTCGTTGGCTTTTTTCATCGAGAACAGCTCGTCATAAGGAAACGTTCACGAAGTCGATGTTGATAAGAGGCAGTCACCTGTCAGCACGGCTAATTTGCACGCGTCTTTTATACAGCGAACACGTAGCACACGCTCCACTCGTTACAATACGAACTACCTTTCTTCCCTCTGTGTCTCTTAGCGCGAGAACGCGAAACAAAACTCCCGGTCGCTTTGTCGAACCGGGACACAGAGAAGAGGCGCACAGAACAGCTAGCCTTGACACACGTTGAGCGCAAATAAAAGATGCATCAACTATTGTTCCCTTTTCTCCGTAGATTTTTCATATTTCTCGAACATTCAGTCCTGGTCTGGTCGACGCATCGTTTCATGTCCTTGAAACAATTGGTTACGTTCGTTGTCTGCTATCTTTTGTTCGCGTCTCTGATCACACGCTTTGACAAATTGGGATCGACAAGTCGTTACCTTTCTACGATTTCGCAGAAATTCCACGATGAAAGACGAGATTTTTAAGGAAAAAAGACATGTTCGGTAATTTTCAAGAAGACGAATCGTTGATTTTTTGAGAGTAAATCGTTGGTCGGATTGTCAGGGATTGTTTGCTTGTCGCGAGATAATTTTTATAGACAAAGTTGATCAATCAAAGTAGACAAATTGATCTACGCTATCTTTTGAGAATTTTTTACGGGAGAAGTTAAATAGAGAATCATTGATTTGTATCACTTTTGTGGAAATAGGATATTTTACTTTTTCTTGTTAAAGATGATTATTTATTTGCCATGAACAATTTTCATATACTATAATTGATGGATGTACGAACGAATTAAAAGTTCAATGAATTTGTTTCATTTTCTGAGAATTTCCTAAACAAGGGGATGTACGATGAATCATTGATTTGTACTACTTTCGTAGGAGACGGCTGCTTAACCCCTTTAACTGTTGGAAGTGACTATATTTGGTTTAAATAGAAGTGATGATTAATATTTATTTCGAGGAATATACATCGTATAGGCATATTTCAAACCGATCAACTTCACTTTTTATGAATCTCCCGAATTTTATTAAATAATTACTCGAAAAAATATTCTATTTGGTTTCCATACGATTGGTAGAACGAAGAGAAATACGATGCATTATAAATTCGAAATATGATACAACGTATAAAAAGAGATACGATAAACTAAATTTCTCATTTTTCACAGGAAAGCAATTTGGAGTTCAAAGTACTCTCAATCAATCTCGTATTATTAAAACCACGTTTTTACCTCGTTCTACCATCAAATATATGTTTCCACACCCCTTTGAAAAATTCATGAAAATTCGATTGTCACTACAATAGCCATCCTCTCGATCTGTTAGAATTCTCTCTTACTTTGTTCACTTTTACAATTATTACGAACTACATGGTAAATTAAATATCAACTAAAAAACTATGCAAATTATAGAATGGAATGTTAAAGTCCATTAAAAATCTAACTACCAACATTATGGAAAGTTGCTCGGACTAAGGTATACCAATGAAATATTCATTAGGATTAAATAGTAAATGCTCTAGCTTTATCCCAATACTCGAAAACAAAGAACGCAATTTCACGTGATTCAGTAGGAAATCCTAAATTAACGCAAAGCTTCCTAATTTGAATTGCACTTTAAATTACGCCCTCCAACCATCATATGATACTCTCGTCTTATCAATCCCATAAGTCTGGGATACTTATTAAACGTCGCGAAACTCTAAACGTCGTGAAATTCTAAGATACCTAGATACGTCCAAAGATTTTTTAGGAAATTTCGCGAATGAGATTTCACTGAGGACGGTTAAATTACGCTTCCCAAAATTCATATAATTTTTTCATTTTCCCAATCCCATTACATCGACATGAATCTACGTACTTAGTCAATCGTGGCAAATCGATCGAACAAATGGAAGATACGGTACCTTGCAGCTTTTCAGCGTCATCAACGGTGACAGTCATCCACGATCCAGGACCATTTGAATGGCAATTGATGCCGGCAAAACCGCGCGCTGACGTATCGCCATAATGTGGCTCGACGATAAAGCGTAACGTGCACGTTTTACCGTGATAAAGTGACGGCTGATCGATGCCAATGCCGAGAATATACATATATATCGAACCGGCAGACGGAGGGAAAGCGACTCCGGCATCGTGCAGAGGAAAAAAGGAAGAAGACGAGTGGAAATGAGCAGACTGGAGACCAGACAATTTCCGAGGAAAAAGAAGATGAAAGACAGAGAGAGAAAAATTGGCCGGAGAAAAAGGATCGAGACCATCGATCGAGAGAAGCCGGAGAAATGACCGTCGGAAGTTGGTCGAATGGGTCAACAACGACGACGTAATGATTTCGATGAGGCGGTAAACACAGAAGTCGATTGCCTTTATCCATTCATTCTTGATGATAGAACCTCGAGTATCCTTTGAAAATTTCCCTGGGCTTCCTAAAATATTTTCGAAGCGTTCCATTCCCGTATGTTTGGTGCTCGTTTTTTGAAGAAATTTCATTGTTTACCTCTGGTAAAAATATTGGAAGCTTCGTAATGAAATATTATTTTCATAAATGTAGGACGCTTTTTCTAGAATCTTTATCTAAGTATCGTAACTCGTAATCATTTAATTTACATTCGAGCAAGTTATATTTGAAACGAAAGATTAAAACTAGGGTTTCAATTTGTAATAATAATCGGCCAGAGGTAAGCGTTGTTTGAAAGTTTTTCTAATCAATAGATTACGTGGAGCGTTTACCAGGCGTTCGATGTTTGATCACGTTCGTTTAGTTTAATTGATTGCGAAGTTTAATTTAAACTTCAACTTTCGTTTGAATTTTTAATAACAATTTTGATGGGATGGAAAATACAAAGCAAAGGTGGAAAGTCAATCATATTTATCGATCCGCTTTTAAGTTAAAAATGAATTCGTTTGTAGAAGTTCTAGCCAAATATCACAATTCTTAATCCCTTGCATCGTAATATCGAGTTACATTCGTAGTACGGATTACAGTTCGCGTTGAATCACAGTTGCATTCGTAATGAATTTTAATTTAAACTCCGACTCTGGTTTCAATTCTTAAGCACCGAGGATTACAAATACAAATTGCGCTCGATATTTCAATATTTTACATCCGACGCGATACGAAACCAGCAAATATCTAAGGGTAACTTACGTAGCTATAACAAAGATCACAAGGCAATTTATGTTGAACTCAGTCACTTCCTCCGCGTCACTTCGCGTTGACTGGTCTTACAAATTGTCAATCACGTAGGAACGCTTTATTGTATATGTGGTGTGATCAAAATTGAATTGAAATTACGCTAACGTAGCAGGTATAACCCGATGTGTTATCGATGAGTGTGTTCTACGTTAAAAAATGAATTCTGTACTTTCGAGTTTTAATTAAAAGAATACAAAGAAAATAAAGAGGAATCGAAAAATTGAGTGCATGCGAGGGATTTAAAAATCCACATAACCAGCTGTATAGTGATAAAAATTTGCAAAAATGCGAAGCAATCTCGAGACTGTGAGAAGATTAAAAAAAAAAAGGATCAGATTTTATCAATGCAGTTCATTTACGTACGTCCAACTATACAAGGGACTGGTATTATTTTTCAATAGAGCAGCTCCGATCTAACTCACGCCAGTTTGGAACTATGAATGACAAAGCCTTACATGACCCGCGACATTAGCATCGAATAAACGCTCGTCATGCCGGTGGTCGCATTCTAATCAAACGCTTTAATCAGTCATGATTACCCCACGTGGTATGTATGCGAGTGCCTCGCCTTTGAAGCAATTGCGCAATCCACATCGAATCCATCTCTTCCTTTTACAATCGCTCTGTATATATCTACAAGTTCAGCTGATCTTCGAACTACGACTCTAACACTAGAACTACCACACCAGTCAAATTGACTGTTGTTACAATTTTATTTAAAAATTCCTACTTTATGTTATATTTTTTTCCCCGCAATGATGTAATAACCTTCGCAACGATAACTAAAAGAATAATATAATGAATTTTATTTTGTTTTTTATGTATTCAAACTGAAAATAATTTCGTATTAAAGCTATTTCTACCAGTCAAAATGACTGGTACTTGTCAAAGTGCGGCAATCTGTTTATCGAACCCCAATTAACCAGTTTTCTCGTTTTGTGCAGCTTTCAACACGTTTTGAAAATTTTCACTGCGCATCATTCGATATGATGATATCAGTTATCAGGAAAATTCCTGATGCTAACACTAGAAATGCTACACCGGTCAAAATGACTGGTTCTACAATTTTATAAATGTATCAATCTTTATTTAAGGATCATGGTCCCAGATGGATTAACAATACCAAAAATATCCTACATAACATGGAATTGCTTCTGTAAGAAAATAATACATCAATAAATATAAAAATATTCTATTATTACGTATTATGTATTTTTGACTGGCTTTGGTAGAAATAGCTTCGCGTTAACTATCGGTACACTAATTAAGGCATATCTTCTCCTTGAAAAGTTCAAAAATCCCAAATTCGTCCTGTTCAAACGTCTTCGATACAATTCCCAAGCGGACAATAAAAAATAACAATAAAAATAATAAAATTAAAAATTGTAAAACCAATAATACAATTTTCTGTCGAGCGAAAGGTCCTAAACTCTCTCGTCTCCGGGTATTTATAGTACAACCGCGAACTTCAACCAGATACAATAAGAACACTAATTGTAAATAATTTCCAATTATTATGTGAATTGAAAATTCGCTTGCGTTCAAAATCCTCATCACGCTATACTTACTCAAACTTCAAGACTTCGTTTTAAACTAAACTAAACTAAGTTGAACTAAATTCAACGCTTGATCCTGGTCTTGCGAAAGCGATAGTATCGTAAACTGGGCTTGTTCGAAGATTTGCAACATAATTTCCAAGCAAATCGTCAAACAGCCATCGTTCGTCTCTTCATTTCCACGGTCGTTTTAATCGGGCGTTAACGGATGTCTGGATCGGTCGCCATCGGCGTCTCGTTAACGCGACACACGTTCTCATCCACCCCCCGGCGGCGGCGGTACTTGAGAGTTCACGGTGCCCGTTAATGGTGTGCACACCCGGGGGATCGATTTTCGCGGATCTTCTATTAAAACTTGCGCTAGGGATGCGCGTCTGGATCGTAATCTCTCTCCCTTTCCCAGAGGACGACGCGCGGTCGCGTCTGGCCGAGAGTGGTTCGTCGTCAAAATCGAGCATTTCGAACGTTAGCCCTAGGTGGAATCCATTCGAGTGCGACGACATCGATTTGTCTCGAGTACCGTGCCGCTAATTACCAAAGGGAAAATATCCAAGGGGGAAGAATTTGTAATTGCGATCGAATGCAACGAGATATACAGTAGTTGGTGAAATATTTATACGAATCTTTGGTGAACACGTCGTGTGTGTCTTATATGAAACATGCGTGTTCTAATAAATATGTGATAAGAAAATGAGTTATATGAAACATTTTGAAGTTTCATTGATAGTAACGAGACTACGCTATCGTGATTATATTGGTAAAGTTAAAAAATTGGAAGGGTACAGTTACTGGGACAATTTTCAAGATCGCAGTACCATAAGGAGCGCTATTTTTAAAATTTGATAAAGACAATTTTAAAAATATTCTCTGGATACTGAATCTCGCAACTGTCTCCCTGTACAAAGTAGAAAATGTAACATATCGCGTTCTTCTCCTATACTCTTCATATTTCAATTTTTCACACGCTTCCTGATATGTTTCCATCATGAACTTTATGAAATTTCTCCAATTTTTTAAGAAAAGGCCTGTGTAAGAGAGACCATGGGAAATGTGTCTTTTTCAGCGACCTGAAATTTTCATTATTCCATAAAATTTCTCCACTATGAAATATAAAACCAGTCTCCCCCCATTTTTTAAAATCAGCCCTATATATATTCAGCTCTGAACATATCTCCCTTCATCGAGACTCGCCCTATTCACGGTGACGGTGAACCTCGAACAACACCATTCCCGATCTTTCCTTTTTTTTCTTTTTTTTTCTTTTTTTTTTTTTTTTGTTGCTCTCCGATCGAACCATCGTATCGTCAGACACAAAACCGACATATGGTGGACGCAACAGGGCGATCATTCAGGCCGATGGACCAAAACAGAAAAAAATCGTACAAATCGATGGGCCATCAAAAGATTTTGATTGATCGTATTAGCTCGTCAAAACGCGACAAGAGTGGAAAGCGGCCAGGCAAATGTACCTAACGATGTACGCGACCGAGCCGATTAATCTGCGCGTCACGTGTCGCCACGTTTTCAACCCATAACGTTTTCTCGTGGCAAACAGATCAAAGCGGCTCCATGCGATTTTACAGCCGAACCAGCCGATTCATTCGGCCTTACCTATCGCGCCTGAAACAATGACGATCCATCGACCACGCGAATCATTTTCATCAGTCAGCGCTATCAACGCGTTCTTTATTTTCCATTCGTTCAGAAGACAAGCTGATCAACTGTATATATTATGTATTCATTTCTTAGTTTCATCACGTAAGTACGTGGTTAATATTCAATTTTCAAGTTATAAATCATCTGTTTCCATATGTTTATGCATTACGAGAACATGACACAGACAATGGCAAATTCTAAGATAAATCCAAGGAACGATGTTTGTAACCTCATTACTTTTCATATTTCCGATCGATGTAACTTCTTATATTTTTTAATCGGAACAGACTTGAACAAAGTAAAGTTTCTTAATTATCGAGTTGATGGGGTAAGATGTTGCAATACTTCCAGGGCACAAAGAGTTAGCTTACTATTGGGATTTCTCCAATGTTCAGTTACTTTACTAGACTCGATATTATATCTCTTTCAAGGTTCCAAACAATACGAAGATCGACTTTATACGTACGAAAACTATTAACCAGCTAAATATCCGAAATATCATTCGGCACTACAAATGCTACCCTATATATCACACTGTGTAACGACTCAACCAAAAGTATTTTGAATATTATCACTGTTGTAAATAGTCACGTAATGCGCGTTTAAAAAAGTATGTGGCAAACTGATTGAAAATTACGGGGTTAAAGGCCGAGGCCACACGAGGGTTAAAATGACGTGCGTTGCGTGACGTCCGTTGTAGAAATATATTCGGCCGTGTGCATAAAGGCTAGTAAAAGCTTTTATTAATGATTTTTCAAGTAAGTGCTCGGTTCCGTATGCATAAAGAATGAAGTATCTACTTAAAATAATATTTACTTACGATATTCTACCATTTACTATGTAGTACCAGTAGAAGATTATGTATAAGAAATTTAGCAATTGCTTTTATTTATACTTCGTACATATAAGCATTTGCTTATTTTTGCATACGATCCATTGTCGTATATTGCAGTTCACACGCTAGGAACGTGCATCACTTGAATTTACGAACAGGTATATTTTTACAACGGACGTCACGCAACGGATGCCGTTCTACGCTCATGTGGCACCGACCTAAACCACCGAAAGATGAGAACAAAAAAAAAAAGTATTCTTGTTGGTGTAGAAAAGGAGTCTTAAAGCAGCCGCTCGACGTTGAAACGGTTCCTCTTCTGTTTCTTTCTGTGCCATATCGGAGGCATTCTTATCCATTCTTTTCGAGTGGATCGAATAGAAGCTAGAAGAAGAGGAGCTGGAAAGTTGAGAACGTCTCTTCCCGGTGTTTTCTGGACCGTGTCAGTGGGTCAGTTTTCCGCGTTACTTTTGCCCTCGAGCCCCTTACACCGAGTTCCAACGAGCACGTGACCCGTTTACCAGCGGCGCGTACGCGTCACCGGTTTCGAGCGATTCCTGGCAAACGTCCAGCTCGATTAACGCGTAAGTCAGGAATTGATACCCCAAGCCGACCTGGGGACATCTCCCCGGGGAACTATTCAGCCTCTCCGGAGACGTGATTTACTGCGTCGTGCCGCGATCGGATTAAACGTTTAGTATATCCAGACTGTCGATACGCTTCCAGTTTACGTGCACCGCGTCCACCGAGCTGCTCTACGAACCGCGTTTCGTGAAAATGTTGCTTGTTACTTTTTTTACACCGTTCTATCCACTAGCTCTTTATTCTTCTAATTTATTTTAGATCTTAGTACTTCTACTTACTTTCTTAAGTCTTAAGTCTTTGCGACATGATAAAATATTAAATTTTTTTTGCGACATTCTGAGGTACCTGAATGAAAAATGTAGATTTCAAGCTGTAGATTATAATTCGACGCTTACGTAAATTCACATTTTTATCAACGCAAGAAACTTGCTTTTTTCACGCCATTGTATTTGTTAACTCTTTAATTTTCTCAAGTGGCTAATAAGTATTGGCCGTACAGCTTTCCACGGGAATGAATTGAAGAACTCAGTGGAAATTGTAATAGCAAGTACAATTGGTCTTTTATCTTTCTTCATATTCTTACGTTCGACTTACTTTTATCGTAAAGTTTGTCCTTAAGTAAGTCAAACTTTGCTAGCTGATATTGCGATGGCCGAAGCTAAAAGTGTCATCTAAGTGTTTCATCTACAAATGCATTAACTATAAACTAACAGATCCGATTAGAAATAATCAGTCTTGTGATTTAAAGAAAATTGAGTTGCTCCGTTGCACCACACACATCGATTCCCCGGCAATTTACATTATTGGTTTGTAATTGCGATTATTAACGTATAGATAGACACGTGTAGATAGATTTATGAGCGAGATAAGAAATGTATATTGCATCGTTTATCTTGGTATTTTTGCGTTTAACCTATAAAGCGTAGAAAGATTTCACGGTAAGAAACATATGATATTTTTAACGTCACTCGTACAACTTTATCTTTAACCCTGAATACTTGTGACTCATAAACGCACGATAGAACACTTCAGTCTACAAATGGACGAGCTTGAAAAGTGCATTTAAAATGTGAAAAACTGAGTGTGTCGGAATCGGCGAAGGTCGACGAAAATGCAAGCAAGACAAAAATGAAACTCATTGGACGAAAACATGGAGATTAATTCAACTCGTCCAATGTTAAACTCTTTAAAGCTACTCGACCGAGATATTCCAAGTACAACTAAGATAGAAACACGTGCAGACCTTGAAGTCTTTCCTCTAACGTTCATAGATTTCCAACATTTTTCCTTGATTTCATCACGATCAAACCAATCAGGAAACAAAATCAACGATACGTACTATCTTGACAGAGTAAACATCCAAGACTTGATTACTTTATACACAAGCAGCGACTTACGATATTTGTCCACTCGATTCACTCACTGCTTACAGATAGTTCTCTCCATATCAAATACGTAATTTTATTTCGTGGAAGCAAGGCGTATCTTTATCTTTTTTCTTCAATAACAAGTATCAAAACTATCGTTGCCTTGCGTTATTATAGACGCTAAATCACAGTGAAAAAATACCGATTTGCTTCTTTGAGAAGGCTTGGAAAAAGCTCCAAAGTACGAGTTTCGACGTTCGCGAAGAACCGTCTTGATTTATATTAATTTTTCTACGAGCAAGATTTGTTTGACTGTATTAAAATCGACTGCTTTGCCGCACTATTGATATTAGTCTGATTTCATCTTCAGGAAGAAGAAATTCAGAAAGGCGGAATGAATTTAGACATTGGAAAATGAAAAGTAGTCGTTGTATATAAAGTACTGAAAATATAATGTAAAATCTGTTGACGGAAGAATCGACGTAGCTATCTTCATGCACGAATTTATTAATACTAGAGAGATATTTGTAGTCTGTTTGATTAATTTATAAAAAAGAGAATCCGTTTCGATCGCTAATTTTCCATTCGCGACTCCTCCAAACCGTGACATCGTTCCTGAAACGATCGATCAACAACGAAGAAATAGATCGACAGAATTGTGCGATCTAAACGTTTTGCAAATTTTTCACGGGAATTTTCGGCAATTTCGTGCGGGAACGGTTGACCGACGTGTTCTCTTTCGCGCGATGCTGCCTATCTCCTGTCGCTTCATTCATTTTCCATCGTATCGCACATAAAACCATAGAAATCTCGCAACTATCGGCGCCTGGATCGCTTTAATGCCGAACGAGCAACGATTTGCAGTCGACCAGCTTACAATTTACAGGTAGTTTTATCGGTAACCGGCTTGAAAACAGCCAATCGGATACGCCAACAGCAGATACGATCGCGCGTAATAACGCGACGATCGATCAGATTGATGCATAAGTCACACAATTGGTAGGAACGGTTGCTTGTAATCCAACGAGGATGAACTAAAGTCACGGGGATGTGATTCACGCGGTACGACGTGAACGGATTAAACCTAACGGTCCAACAGCAATACCGACGACGAGCTTTCCTATATACCAGCGCAGAAGTTACATCCTGGATGGGACGATCCAACTGTTATCTCCTGCACTCTGTAGACGTCAGCATCTTCTCTCTATATATAACTATATACACGTCCAATATACAAGACTCCTAGGTGTATTGTGATCAGAGAGAATTTCTCGACCGTTGATGGCCAAACTCCGCCAACATTCTCGATTTCACGATTCGCATA
The DNA here is from genome assembly GCF_011952255.1 of Bombus vosnesenskii. Lineage (NCBI taxonomy): Eukaryota > Metazoa > Arthropoda > Insecta > Hymenoptera > Apidae > Bombus > Bombus vosnesenskii. Next base: position 4,159,314 of record NW_022882938.1, read on the forward strand.
ACGTATATCGTATCGTCGCGCGATCGATCATCAGAAAGTCAGCGATTTAGTTCACGATACGGAGTTGACGTTTTTGTTGAGCGAATTGTCGATCTGTATGGTTTCTTGGAAAAATTAGCCAACAGATAGATTGAATAAATACGCATATTATACATTAAACTTCATATGGCACTAGGGTTAAATACGTACTGTTAATGACAGGGCGTTAAAGCATTCGTTGTTATTGACGCACTCTCGATATCAATCGTTTTCGAGAAAGTAAAGAAGCTGCTGTTGCAAGCGCTGCATTTTGCATTGAAGATAAGCAGATCGATAAGCAGCGTGCTGTTGAAACAAACATCATTGCGGAAATTTTTCCATTCGTTTCTAATGAAAAGTACGTGCAACTTGTGAATGTAGCGAATGCGATTGAAGCAAGTTATCAGTAGATGCGTAATAAAAAATTTTCACCTATGTGAGTTTTTGTATTTTCATATGAAAAATGCAGAAAACTTGCAGCACGAAGAGATAATTATTTCTGAATTTCCTGCGTCATTTTATTACACTAGCAAAAATACAAACTCAAATGCTGCGAACTTTTAGAGGGTTGCAGTAAAGGGATAGGAGTGGTTGGTCCAAGGGGATGATCGAAGACTTATTTGCGTGGCGTTATAGTAGTCAGCCATGGTAGTAGGCTATAAATATGGAGCCGGCCTCTTTATTCCAAACAAAACAATCTACGTTGAAAAGGTTCCCGTCTTGTACACAGGGTGGTTCGAGAAACTGGGTCTCTTATTCTTTCCTGAATGAAGGGGAAATTGAAAGGGAGAATTAAATAGTTCGGTTAGAACTAATCTATTATGAGTCTTTGGAGTCTGGGAACGTGTTCAATACGTATCGCGTTCAATACCATCTACGTATAACGATAGGAAGGAGAGAGACGAGGAAGGAAAGAGAAGTGCAACTCGATAGTGGGACTAACCAGAGAGTTATACGTTTAACGTACAATTTCAAATAAAAGATTCTAGTTGGTAAATTAAGAAGAATGCGATATTCTAACACACCTGATGCCACCTTGCATGGCAATCAACATCCCCACTTTGCGTAGCGCTCTTCTCGAGAAATTCCAAAGCGAAACCAGAAGCTACGTTTCACCGTATAAAAAGATCTGAACTTTCACGTTATAATTATTTATTTTTTAAAAAATTCCTAACGCTGCAAATATTGGGACATAAGATGTTTTGCATTTGACTGATCATTTTAACTACCGATCCTTATAAATTCAAGAGCTATGATATTACATACAATAAAATAGCTATACATCTGGTAAACAATATATCGTGTATCTATTTACGCTACAAATTGTTTTTCGTTGTAAAAAATTTAATAATTCTCACGAATGAACCGAGGAAAAATTTACGCGTTAAGAAGCTAGTCCATATAAAAATATCAAAAGAAAAATCACCCAGAACAAAAATGAAGGATGACTCCGGGTTCCATGAAAAACCTTGCCGAGCTACTACCGATATGAAACAGTTTCTCCAAGAACGTGGAGAATCTAAATAAACGGAAGCGGTGATGTACGCCCCGGAACGGGAACACAGTCGTCCGCCTGTTAATTCCCATTTGCGGCATCGTGTCAGGTCGCATCAGTGTAGGGATGGTGATCATTCCACTCTAAGAATTCAAACGTTCTGTACGCGTGCAATTAAAACTTGCCCTCTGGATAGGATTAGGTTTGTCCCGGTGCGACAGCCACAGAAGGTGTTGGCTTTGCGTGGAGCAGCTTTCGTAGAGTCAAGCGGTGGCAGGCGAGAAGGAGACGTTGTCGCTGATTCCAGAGTCTCGAGACCGCGGCAAGATTCTTGGTCAAAGGCCGGGCCAGCCAGCAGCCGAGTTCCGGCGAATTATGAAGCTGACACGGCCGACAAGCGTTCCGAAGGCAGCCCTGCTATTTGCATACCGCGACGCGAAACTATTGTCCCTGGCATTCTATGCTTCGAAAGTTCTCCACGAAGACGAAGACTAAGACGAGGTTGGAGAGACGTAGCGTTTCGACATCCGCGACCACGAACATTCTTTACGTACGTAAGTTGCAACTCTCTACCATGTTGGCTTTGATTCGAGTGTCGTCGATCGACGATCTAAAAGATCGCAACGATTTAAAAGAGTGCGATGATTTGGAGACTGGCTACGTTTTAAGACACGAGTTATAGTCACTTTAGTTCTTAACTGTCCCGTCTTCACTAATTTGTAGACTGAAAAAACTCGGTGCAATGTGTATGAGACATTTAATATTATTGCATAGAGTTAGGGCTTAAAAGAACTGAATATTTGTAGTTTTCCATGTAGAACTTTCATCAATTTATTATAAATTTGTATTTATACCAACGAGACACGCGTGGATTGGTTAATTACGTCTTTTTCAAAAGTGAAGTTGCAACTGTTAAGAACTATGACAGTGATACGATTTATGTGAATTTTGAACCTCCGATGTAACATGCGTAAAGGAATGGACTCTAAGCAGAAATTCGTTAAATCCATTAAACCATCAAGATTCTATGTTGAGTTTTTAGAAATTCTTCTTCGATTAATTATTATATAATTCATTGCGGGCTTCTTCGTATCAAAATCACCCAACGAGCTTCCGAACCCTCCGCTTCCAATCAGCTTTCGTAATTCCTCGCCAATAAAACGTATCTCGTGTCCACCCATTGACGGAACTAGACGAAATGAAAAAGTCTTGATCCCCGTGTGGGTTCGAAGGAGGAAACGAGTAAAATCCAGGTCGCCAAGATATTGGATAAGAAAGGACGATCACAAACGGAATATCGCGGCCGGTGGGACTCGTGCCCGCAGATTAGCGTCGTAAATCTCGAGCGAGAGGGGCGCGTGGACCGCATAGAAAAATTCAGCTTAAGGGTGGCACATTTATTTATTACGTGGTCGTAGCTAGTTTATCCTAATAGTCTAATACCGTCGTAAATCCGTCGTGGTTACGACGCGTTCGCCCATCTTTTCAGACGTGTGCACGTAAATTACCCGTAAAATATATAAAATTCGCGCGATAACGTTAAAGAATACATTGAACCGTCCTTTAGCTCATAACAAGTTAAACGTCGTATTCCTTAATCGGTGTCAGTAATACAGTCACGTAGAATCTTGACACGCATTCCACGTGTTTATACGCTGGTTCTTCAACTTTATTCTCGAGCAACGGTCGCGTGATTTCACACTCCCGCCGACTCTCCTCCTTTTTAAGCTCGTGCGTTAACGAGAGCCAGAGAAAAACCCTTTGCACGTGTAGGTGGATCGTGTCTAGTTAGAAGCGGTACTCGCGAGTTGAACGAACGTGACTAAAAACTCGAACAGAGAAACGTTCCTCGGTACTCATCCCCGGCTACGATCTCTAACCGACTTTGTCTAACTCCCTTCATCCACTATGGAATACCGTGTACCCGTACAATCGATAAAATTAATCAGAACTCCCATCGGAAGCTCAATTTAGCAGGACGCGATGTAAAAACGTCTCTCAATCGTATACAGTCTATCATATCCATGTCTCGTCGATTCACCCGCCGCATCGCTCTATCGTACTTCATTTTCCAGCAGAGCGACGAATGCTGGGTAACCTGGCCAACTGGTGATACAGCCGAGTGATTCTGTGTGAGAAAATAAGTCGAAAACGCGAAATAAAATTTGTTCGTAGGAAGCTTTCGAGAAAATTGGCTTCGGATAACCTTTGCATTCAAATTGTATTTATTAATGGCAATAATGAGAATTGGGTATACTCCAGAAGGGGAAAATTGTATTTCTATCTTTCCTATTGGGTTGTAATAGAAGCAGCATAGCAATCGACAGACATTCTCTTCACAAAGTACGTATTTCTTAATACAATACAAACATCGCGGACATTGATGAAAGGCACAGAGAGAAAAAGAATATAATCAGAAATAGTAATAAATCGCTATGAACTTTTTATTATCAAGTACAATAAATAGAAACGTAATTAGAATTCCTAATATCTAACGAGATAAACTGTAACATGGTATCGTACACATATCGTAACATTTAAAGCTAATTTTCTCAAAAACGACGCTGCGTAGAGAAAAAAAAATCTTATTCCACTTTTTAGACTAATTTTATTTTTTTTTTTCGCGTAGAATCACCGCGTACTCAATTATAACACCATTTACAAGACACCGTGCATGGTCTCGCTGTAGAGTAAAGCACGGCCAGCTCGTTAAGCCGATCTTTTTGGAAACACGCGCTTAATTCGACAGACGAGGTAGGCGGACGCGCGCGAAAACCGATCACAGGCATAGTTAAAACCATCGATCTTTCGTTTTGCTTTCGCGGTTGATTGATTAACGGACTATTCACAGCGCGTTTTATACCTTCTATTTCTAGCACGCGCGTGCCGATGAGCCCGCGTTACGAAGCACATCCATCAAAGCGGTTCATTTCGAACGAGATCTCTGCGGCCGCGAAAGAGAAACAGAAATGAGGGAGGACGAGGCATTCATAAAGTCCTCCTACGCGAACGAACAGGTCTTTGTGCTCGTAAACGAGCGTTATCTTTGGTTATTGATTCACTGAGAGACACGATGGTTACACACGCGAGTTTCTCGATACGTCTTCCAACGCGGGTATTTTTAATAAAACCGCCGATGTAACCTATTGGATGACACGAGAATTCGATGTATCGCTACGTGGATGAAGAGCTGTCTATATACAATGTGCTTCGATTCGATGGATTTTCACGAAACGATATTCCAATCCAATCAAATCGGTTTCAGAGACCAATATGATCGTGACAGTCGTGTTCCATTCTAGTGCTAATGAAATTCCACAATGTTTTACATAACAAATAAAGTACGAAGATAAAAGTTGAAATAGTGTTGTACGATATAGTAAATAATACGAAGAGAAAAGTATTCAAAGCGTTACTTGAGACAGTATGATACATACAAACGCGAGGATAACGATAGAGAAGAAATTAACGATACAGCTGCCACTAGTCAGAGAAATAATAGACAGACAGAGAGAGTAGTCAGAGCGATCGATTTGGAATCTTTAAGAATCCTTTGAAATAGAAATTTTTTACATCAACAATGATTTATTTTCGGGAATCGAGACAAACAAAATCACATCTAATTAATTTAATATCGCGAATGCAATACTTGAAAGGTCCAAACAAACCCACGCACAGGATCAACAAATTTATTACCACTCGAGACTATTAACCACCTAAACATTCAAAATTCAGCACTTCCAAAGATACCTCGTGTATCGTACTATACGACGACTTCAAATGAAAGGCGATGGCGATCGAGTGGACAAAAGCAGTTAAACAGAAAAACGCGAAGTTGAAGGGAAGCAGCGTCTGAGAAATCCAAGCTAACAAGAAGTTCTCCTTCGTGGAGTTCGTCTCGTCGAGTGCAGATTGTCGCATTGTCGTCGGAACTATATTCTCTAGTGCAGCAACGCGTTAGAAACAGCTCCCTCGGTAGTTTCGTCCAATGGACACAGTAGCTCCCGCCACTTCCTCTCTGTCCACGAAGCGATCACGGTCTTTCTCTTCTGCTCCCCCCAGGAACAAAGAGGACGGGGAAAGAGGTTGAATTGCATCGTTACATCACCGGTTACTTAACCGTGGACACAGTAACCCGACCGTCAGCATCGTAATGCTTTTAAATAGACCAGCTTGCCAGAAAGTCCCCATGCTTTTCTCTTTCTTTCTTTCCTCTCCGCCCTTTCGGTTGGCACAGTCTTCCCGTTTCGTTTCTTTGTTTCCTATCGAGAGCCTGATAGAGGACCGTCTTTTCACTCTGTACACGAGGCCACTGTTCTTCGCTGCTTTCTCTTTGTCTCTGGTCTCTTTGGAAGTGAGATACATACATCTGCAGCCGAATATCCGGCTCGCTAGAACACAACGCCCTCGTGGTTTTCGATTTCTTGAAATCCAGATGCTTTTTTACCAAGCTTTATCCCCTTTCGTTCGTACGAAAGTAAAAAGGTTGATGTTATGTACTTGTTGTTTCGTAATTGGGGATATTAGCTTGCTGCAAAGTGTGATTCGTTTTATCGAGGATAGCGAGAGATATTCGAAAGGTTGAGTTGTTTCGTATATTTAGAACGAAATTGCTGACAAATTAAAAAGACGATTATCGAAAATATTCCGCGATTAGTCCAGATAAATGAAGTACCAACCTGTATTAGCAACGATTGTCTCGTATTTTCTTCGAAATGTCGCAAAGTTCGTAACCGCAGAAAACAGCATTGCATCGAAACTATTACGAACGATATGACAAACTTAGCTTTCATTTGATACATGAAAGCTATAAAAAGGGACAAAAGGAAAATATCAAAAATATGGGAAAAATGTGGAATTGAATAAATCTCATAAAATTCCTCCGAGCTCAGAACTGAAATGTATGCACGAATACAGAAATTCCCACGTATGGCCGATATTCGTGGTAAAAAATATATCGATAAATTTGCAGCAACGATGGCAGCCGGGAAAATTTAACACGCGCGAGTAATAAACCGCGGGTCTCATAAAGAAGCGAGGGGAAAAGGCGGGATGTGTTCATTCGACGCGTTTACCTAAGCGAGACTAAAATTCGTCGACACCCAGCCTAGCACGCACCTATTCACATTTCTAGCCTCGTAACGCGCGTTTTTCCTCGTAACGTGGAATCGCGGGTCCCCGCGTTGAATTACGGCGGGAGTTTGTACACGCAATATGTAACGAGACATCACGCTGCTCATCCGAAACGTCGAGATAACCCGAGACGAAGCACATTCAACCATATACGTACCAAAAATAACTTTTTTTCACAGATTCGTTATAACCACCAGGGTATCTTTTTACCAGGAGAGCGTAGAATTTTACTAGCCCTAAAAAAGACGCTATTTCGATTAACGAATGGATAAGTTATAATTTATAAATTTCCGCTGTGTGGACAAAATTTACGATTATAGAATTCTATGACAGATACAATTGTCAATTTAAAATTTATTGTTATCGTAGAACTTCGCTTGTGTTATCGGCAAATTTGTTACCTGTACTCCTATTTAACTTAATTAGTATAAGAGGTTTTAGTATTCCGAAATCTCTGAAACATCTATCGCAATCACATAGTTTCTGAGTGATTCATTACAGAAAATTATTTACGTCAAATATCAACGTGTACGTGCTATTATTAGGTTGTCCGAAAAGTGTCTTTCTTTTATAGACACGTCTTTTACAACAACGCATCTTCATACAAACATGGAACAACCTAATCTGTCGAACGTTGTGATCTTTATTTTGATAGAACAAAATGGATCATACGTAATTCGATAAAATAATATAAAACGGAAAATATTGTGCATCCATTATTTCCTTATAAAACGAAAGAAACTTCTCGGACGACCTAATACTTACAGAAATTACGAACAGTTGAAAATTTAATTTAACCTATTGTATAAAACGATTCCGATAAAATATCGAATTTTTCCTACGCTAGAAAAGGTTAAAGGTTGAAGAATGATAAATATTTCGAAGTTTGAATGTTCATCGATCCATAGTGTGTCTCGACAAGTGTTACAAATTAATAACACCGCTACGAAACTAAGATTGCTTCTTCCCAGCTCAAGTTCAGAATGATAGTAACCACTGACACGGTGCCAAATGCCGGGCATTTTACTCCATTGCTTGCTCGCTTCGAGAGTGTGATGTATTCGTGGCCAACGAGGGAGTGAACTTAATTGCGAGTGTCATCCTGCGGGTACACAGTGCTGTAACACCGCAACGTGTACACGTGACTCGGGGATATTGTGCCGGTGGTTGCCAACGAAGCAGCCTGATCGAGAATCCGACAAACCCAGAAACATTAATATCTATCGCTTGTCTAGGTAATCGAGGTGCAGTCTGTTGACTGTCAATCCATCAATTCCCAATATGTATGAGTAGCGTGCAAAGATTCTGACAAATATATTTTGAGACAGTGTGTCGTTTAATGAGAAATTTCAATAATTAGAAGTTAATTAAGGTGATTCTATGTAAATGTTGAGCAAACATTCTGGTAGATTTTCAAATAACGCATTCTTCCAACAAACGTTTTAATTAAAAGTTAATCAGTTACATATTAAAATTACTAGAATTAAAAGTTAATAAAGTCAAAGCAATTTCAATCAGGTCGATTTTATAAATATGAAGTTCTTAATGGAAATGAAACATACATACATACATACACGTACACATACATAAGCGCACGCGCATTATTCTGATATATGAAAAAGCAAATAATTTACAAACGAAGAAATTAATAGATCTCAGAAACTCCAGTAACAAATTAACTCTCCTCTCCACTTAAATAGCAACTAAAGAAACCATAAGACAAAGGGATAACTTCTTGTTACTGAGATCAAGCGAGGGAAGAAAGTCTTCGAGTGTTATCTGACATCGTCGCTTGCGACTAATTCGTCCAGGCAATCTCATACATCTCATACAATCTGTTCTATTGGAACAAAATGGATCGTATACAATTATTATTTCTTTATAAAACGAAAGAAACTTTTTGAACAACCGAATAGAAATGATTACCGGATGTTGTCAATAAAAACAAACAACAGTAGAAAGACACTCGCGTGTTTCTATCTTCCCTGTGATTATAAATACGAAAGGCGCGATATCGATGATTTTGATTGATTTGCTGATAGTTTACGTTGTGAAGTAATTTTAAATCGTTGACTGACGTAGCTACGAGTTACATATATATTGTATATATATCTTTGTAATATGAAAATGCGCGAAAAGTACGCGAAGAAAAAAATGAAAAGAAATTCGCTACGTAAAAGTATCTTCTTCGTTGTTTGTGGGAGGAGAGCCAATTGGAAAATCGAAGTTAAGACGATTACACTGGTGGCCTATTACGTACGCTCGAGCAGTCGGAACGATTTGCCTAGAGCGTGGGCCAGCTATGTAATGGATTTTGGCCGTTCTCCAATGAAATCGTTTATCGATCGGATCGATTGGTAATTTCACCACGCGTCGTGTGTATCGACTCGCGGTTAAAAGAGCAACGATTACCACGATTCGAATATCCTAACCCGCTTTTCCAAGGCAAACATCGGGTTTTTCGCTTCGCGAGTTCATTAAAACCGAGGCAACAATTTCGCAATCGGATAAACTGTATTAATGGAATTAACTCTCGTGGATCGTTCGATTACGATTTGTGTGCAGCACAAAGTTACGTTATCACGGATAACGTGGGAAAATAGCTGTCAGAGATCAAGGAGAATCTACGCGGAACAGGCGTCTGTTTTCTATTTCGCTATTGCCTTGGTATTTTCCACTGATTGTACGTAGCACCGAGCTGTTATGATTTCGCGATATTTTAAGTGCAGCTGGATCATGAAGCTTCGAAACGATCCGATTAATTAATCTTCCCACGATCCTTGGATTTTTCATCTACTCCATTTTACTCGCGATTTATTAAAATGGAAGAACTTCATAATTTTCGACGCGATTAAAAGAGAAACTTTGTAATTAATCTGTGATCAAAACAATGGAATTGAAATGAAAAACTACGTATAATGCGCTCAGTGCAAGAATCATACAAGAGCATTTATCCAACACTTTAAACAAATAAGTAAAGAAAACGATATATAAAATCTGTTTCTATCTACATAATTTTGTTTTAATTTCCCAGGGCTACGTGACGTTCTTTATAACATAGATCTACTTCTATTTACATTTGCATGTATGTATCGTGTCGTAATTAATTACGTAAAGTATTTAAGTGTTCGCACGAATATAATTTTTTGTTCATCTTGACAAAAGTAGCTTCGATCTACATATATTTAACAAAAGCCTAGAATTCAGAGGTTGAAGGTTAAGACGCTTTAAATTCGCTCGTGTCAAAATGTAAAGGAAGCAAAACGACGAATTGGAAACCTGTAGGCGAGAAACGGAACGGGAAGGAGAATTTCGAGGGTTTGCTGTGCAAAACGTACCGTTTGTCGCTCAGAAATAAAAACTGCCACCAATGATGGAGTTGCAACGTTGCGGAAAGAAAAACGGCCGATGTCTGTGCAAAGAGCAAAAAAAGAAACGGAGCAAGAATCAAACCAGACCGAAAATAGGTCCCGTGAAAAATTGACCCTGGACGTTTTTCGTTTTCGCCGTGACGTAGGTAGGAAAGGGCAACAAATTACGTAGGGAAGCGAAAATGTTTAATAACCTTCGACATTTCGACCTGTTTTCCATTCCTTTTCTCTCTGCTCCATCATTTATTATACTCGAACCCGAACACAGGGCAAAACAATGGAAAAGCAGAAGGTCTGTTCCATAACGTGTAATGAATCGGTTCTATTGTAAAATTTAATTACGTTTTCGATAATCGACAGCTCGAATCGATTGTCCTGGAACCAAATGTAATTTGCAAACCTAATCGCTTGTTGCGGTCCGCGAGTAAGGCATAATGCCGATTTGTCAACCACATTACCGTATTTGATAAAGTTCGTATTAACGTGTTCATTAATGCTGCTCGTCGTACTTTGATAGCTATACAATGATCGTTGTTCCTAAATCGTCGACTTAATCGTCTGTCGATGTTATCTGTATAACCCATAATAATTTTGATTCCAGAGAAGCTATGTACTGCATACGGAAAATTGTCATAAATCGATTAATAAAATTTAATAATATAATAATAAACTTAATAATAAGACACAATTGATTATATATATATGTACATAATCGTCGGTAAATTTGTCAAAGTACGTCGTCAATGCTTATTTTTATTACTCTTGATTACTCTTTGCATCATTTTCATAGTAATTACGCTTTGAAAAATATATAAACCAATTATTGTTAACTTTTTTGTTCATGATAGTCATATTGGTCACATATTTAGAACTATCTAATAGAATATTAATCTAGAAGCTAGTTATGGAATGAAATATGTATATTACTGTATTCCTAGAAAATTTTATTTTCGCGTCTGTGTATGATAATTTTCTCACATTTCGCTGTATCATTGAAGAGAAGGATACATTACAAACGTGAAATTTCCCTTGAAATTCCAACGTAATTTGAGAAGTCGAGTTACTAGCTCATTCCCTTCCATGGACGATGGTAATTACAAGCATTTCGAACGATGCAGAATAGGAAATCAGGTGAAAATAGACGGAAAATTCGGATAACTTTCAATGGTTTCCGTGCAAATTCCCAACAGAGGAACGAGTGTGTCTAAAAATACGCGGGGAACGTGCAATTTTGGCGGAGAATCCCCGATCGAGCAACAATCCGCGGCACGCATTCGTTCCAACTGGAATCTATGATTATTTAATTCAAGAAAATCAACATCATACGATATACACTACACGTATCATAGTTTAAATAAACTGCACCGCATCTCAATCTTGAATTTATACTCGCATTGCTGGAGTGTGTGTGTCGTCAAGGTTTTACCCGCCAGGCATGGAAAACTTCTGTTTTTCAAATGATTTCCATGTCTGCAAGAAGAAATCACAGACAAGCTATGGAATAAACTTGTCATCTTATTAACATAATCACTTAAGTCGATGTGAAATAGCCAGGAACGTAAGATCTTTCGACACGATTCATGAGCAAAAAAAAAAAGCGTCACGTTATGTGGAATGGATTGAGAAATCGTTCTTGTGCTTGCGATTATATTTTAATAAGAATGAGACGATACAAGAACGGGTAGCATAATTTTTGCTCAGGAATCTATAGTTTATGACATAAATACCGAGATTTTATTCTTGTTTTCCGGCAATTCCGTAGTATTATTTCCGTACTCTAATTTTTCACGACGTACAATTTTTATTTATAACACGGCTATTCTCTATCGATGATCACTGTCGTACTTCATTTTTTACTGCTGTGTATATACTCTTAGAATAAAAAATAGTAACAATATTTAGACGTAGCTATAAGATGAAAATTATATAATATAAAAATTATATAATAATATATTAAACTTATTGTTACGTTAAATAAGCGACCAACATTTTTCCCGTGCAATATAAAATTCTAACGATTTATTCCTATAACATGAAATTTTCCTAAATTCATTTGAAGAGCCAACAAGATCAAAAAGAGCTGCGAATATCACGACGAATATCTTGTTGGTGAAATTTCGTAGGCAGAAGGCGGATGAGTGGCCAGGTTAGTCAGCGAATTCTTCAATTCGACCCTCGGCGAGGGCCAACGACCCAGAGAGAGCGACGAATACAAGCTAAGAAGCAACGCATTACGCCTGCTGGCGATGGAGTTAACCCAGGGCAGGTAGTCGATGCACGCCAGGTATGCGTGTTACCCTCGTGTTCCTGTTACAGCTTCCTTTGTCGCTCTCACATAGCCACTCTCTGACCCTCTTTTCTCTCTTTTCTTCCCTTTTTTCTTTTCTTATTCCCTGGCCTCCTTACCAAACCTTTTTTCCGTGTTGCTGGAGCTGATCACCCGGCTAGGAACTCGTTCACTTCCCGATGCCACGAGCCTATCGGGCCGAATAAGCGTCTCAAAAGGGTCAAATCGAACTGGCGGGATACAACTTCGATACTTCATCGGCTGCCTTTCGAATTAAGTGTCTTTCTGTGGCTCACACGCGAACGAACCTTTTGTGATCGATGGAAGGAAAACGTACGATCGAGATTACACGCTTCGTAACCTGTGCCAGTTTCGAAGAATTGAGAATCTGAAATCGTCCCTAGCATCTTTCTTCTTGAGGGCAGATCGTTAGAGAGGATTCATGGTTCGAGAGATACAGTGTGTTTCACGTTTTGGAATCAATAGAAAATTATCGAAGTCGGCACTACGGTATTTCGAAGAGATTTTGGATATTTAGAGAATATAATAAATTTAAAAATTCTTATTTTATCATTTGTATTCTTCGTCATGTTTAAACTAATTATTATTGGGTGTACTTATTTGTCGTAATACATAATATAAAAAGACATCGAAAAAAAGACGAAAATGCTGTCGAATAAATTTTTAATACATTCGTGTAATTTCTGTCGTTTCATTCTTCATGTATATTTCAAGAAAATAATTTATCTCTTTTACGCGATCTCTTCTCCAATCAAATAATCAAATAATCTCTGTCTCTCATTCTTTTAATATCACTTTGTATCGAAATTCTATTTTATTACAAAATCTTCGATCGCTTTAGACGGCGAAAGACGACAGATTATAATTTTTGCAGAATACTGTACTGTGTCTGATATACGAGAAGATTGATCTTAACGAAACGATAAAAAAGCATTTACGTAACCATAATTCTTCAATTATGCGAGAACAACGAAAACGTGATGAGACGGTAGTCGTAGTTTCACGATGATTTTAATTCACTGACAAAGAAAAGCTAGCTGCAAATCAATTCAATGCGTATCATTATATCTCATTGTTCATAATTAACACGTTTTATGACTACTTAATTGGCGTCGCGAGTCTATTCGCTTTTTGCATACACTTTCGCGATTCCTTTTTCGATTATTCATTGCCTCGTACGATATAATTGATTAGAAGATTCAACTTTTTTAGAAGTAACAGTGAACGAAATTCATTGCGAGATTATGAATATTTTTGCAACTTTATATTTTTACGAACTTACGAGTAAAAAGGTAGGATATTTAAATATTTCATAAATGCTTGCGTATTCTTTGCATATTCATATCTGCTATTCTATACGTATAAATTTCCCATAAATGCATAAATATCCCTAGTCTGCTTTTGTTCACTGCTTTTAATCGAAAATGAGTTAATTCGTAAACTTGAATACTGAAATTTCTTTAGTTGGAGAAAAATTACAAGGATGCAAGGACTAGGACAAACACAACTGAATTTTTATATTATTCATTCCTAACTCTATGACTGGGGAATCTTCCAACTATGATCCGGCCCAGTTAACACGTTAAAAAATGATTTTGCTCGTTGTTGTATATTCGAATTTAAAATCTTGTAAATGCTTGTTAAGGGGACAAAATTATTACAGTCAGTGTACTATTTTTTATTTAAAGCTTCAAAATTTTTAATAATTATTAGAAACAAATCGTTTGATATAATACAATGCATATAATGATATACTAATACTATACAATAATACAGAGGCAAACAGATAAAATACAACGTTCCAAGTATAAAAGACTACATGACTTCCAAGTCGCACAGCATTAACTTTATTTTAAGGTTAAGTATTAGAGTTTCGAAAGATTCCAGCTGCTAAACTTCTCTCCTATTTTCAGGAAACTTCCAAGACTCTGCTACCTTATTCCTACTTTCTCTCTCTTTCTCTTTCGATCTTTTTTCACTTTTTTGTTAGAGACACATTTCACGTAGACACAAAGTAGGTGGAGAACACGGGTTGAAAAATACGCCCGATGACAGAAACGTCAGGGCTCAAAGCGGAGGTCCATTAGACAAAATGCGGCAGCTGCAGAAACGGAATGGCTACTCGTGCATCTTCTTTGAGCTGGCTCTCTTTCGCTGGCACACATTAGTTAACGCGATTACATCGGCAGAGGTAATATACCGCCTCGGGATCCGCGTCAGAGATGCAAACGTACGATTCTTATTAAGCTGATTACGCTCATTAACTAATGTACGCTTTGTAACACGTCGTTGATCAAAGTCGCTAGAGAAAGAGACCCACTGTACTGGGAATATCGGGAAGAAAGATAAATCAGTGCAATGCTCCAACACCGTCAAGATCGAGTTGGCGATTGGAACCGCTGGAAACTTTCCTGTTTCCTCGTAACACCTTATGGCGAAGGATATAATTGATGGCGCAGGATATGACTCCAAAGTTTTACACGGGGAATATGGAAGTGTAAAGGTTTCAAAGTTCCAAAGGAAGAATTAGTAGCAGTGATTTATATAGTGTTAGCGAGTGTACACGTATTTTTTATTAGCGTGGTTGAAGTAGTGGAACGTATGATAAAAAGCAGTGGTGACTCGAAGGTTACGAGAAAAGTCATTAATTTCTAACCATATTATTAACAAATGTACGCGTATTTTTATCAGGTTAATCGAAATAATGAAATGTTTGAAAAAGGACAGAGTCGTGTTTCTAGGATTTCAAAAGAAGGATTAACATCGATGGTTCGTGTATTTTGAGCGAGTGTCCGCATACTTTGATTAGAATAATCGAAATATCAGTTTGTTAAGAATAGTAGATAAAGCGTGCCAGTTTGTTTCACATTTTCAATATACAAGTACAAGTTTCCTAACAGATCTGAATAAATGAAATAAATACGATGATTGTGCGCTAGTAAACTAAGAGTTTCAACAAGGATCTTATCAAGAAGCAAACAAGAATTTCGAAAGTTTCCTCATAAAATCGTAACCTAACGAGCGCCGTTCTCAGAGAACTTCTAAAAGGAACTTAATCCACGACTCAGCAAAGTTAATTAGAAAATCACTTTCGTCTAATAGAACGAGAACAAAGTGCAACTAATCTCCATTCTTCTCTGCATTTGCATAAGCTATTTTTCGCAGCGTGAAACGGATCAGTTTACAAAATAGCACGATGAACACAAAGAAGTCAATGAAGGAAATTCAGACTGGAGAAAGAGAATGAACTCGCTTAAGAAGATAGAAGCGGAGGACTCGATTACTTCTGGTGGAATCTCGTGCTCGAGGGTCAAAAGTGGCTGGCGAATTCCAAGCTGAGACGCGCGAGCAACGCTGAAAATTTGCATGTAGCGGATAAAACGACGCGTGGCAAAGATGGTCCGCCCAAAGAAAACCATTCAAACTTTTCGTATCACGCCGCCGGAAACTTTCGGGCACGAAGATGACCGTGAAAGGAAGAGCCGTCCTGCCAGGCTAGGAAAAAACAAGAAAGAAAAATGGAAGGGACCGAGGGAAAACCGAGATGAAGAAACCGAAACGAGAAGAAGAAACGAAGCTCCTCTTGAGGAAGAAGTTCGAAGAGCGTGTTACGACAGGCTGAAAGCGTCTAGTTATTGGCACACTGGGCTATGGATTCGCCGAGATAAAGAAAGACTTAAGAAGAAAGTGCACTGGTTTGTTTCTTTGTAATCTTGTGTTGAAACGCAATACTGAGTGTTTCGAAGAACGCTCGTTGTTAATAGAGAAAAAAGGGAATATTCTACTATCTAAGTACTGGTTTGAAGAACCCGAAGGATAGTCACAGTGGTTGGTTTGAAAGCAGCATATTTCTTACTAACTATGAAGTTTCTACTAGAGATATCTTAATTGACAGTTGAATTGAACTAATAATAGAACGTCTGTTACATACAATATATACATAGTTTAGGTACTATTTAGCAATGCTAATATAATAGTAATATAATTCACAATAATGTAATAATATAATGTAGAATATATTTCCGCATACTCGGTTTGGGCAGACTAGGTTATTTATATAGATATAGTTTATTATTATAGGATTAACAAAAAAAAAAACAAAAAATTCGAGACCTATCAACGTTTTTATTTTATGCAATTACATATTCGTTAAGTCAAATGTTCGAGACTTTTCACAATAAAAGTAAAAATTTAATGGTGAAATTTCGCTTGATTCGTCAATGACCCAGTTAAAAGTCACAAATATTGGCACAGTGCAAAAATTCGTGCCCGGTTCCAATAGATGTCGCTCAATTATTTGTCCGCGAGTCGCATTTGTTGTCGTGCGCAAGCTTTATAGCGGATAAAAAGAGCGATATTCAGATGTTGCTTCAACAGCAGACTTTTGTGCGTTGATAGTTTTTGCATTGCAAAAAAGCATTCCGAAAATGAGCGAAGAAAAGATTCATTTGCGTCGTGTCATGCTCATGAATTGCGGAAAGGAATCATTCTTTCATACACAATGACGTTGTGCTTAATTTATTGCGAAATAATTTCCGATTTCCAACTGAAGAAGTTGCAGCGAAGGTTTTTTATTGTGCGAAGAATTGATGCGCCGTCTTGGTAAACGTCCTGAATGTTTTTACATCACTTGTCACCGCTATATTCTTAGAGCATGACATTTTCAAAATCTTTTTTTTTTTTACATTGCAACAATTGTCAAAATACTATCTGCTGTTGAGATAAGAATCGAATATGGCTCTTTTTATTCGCTATGAAGTTTGCACATGCAACAAATGCGTCTTGCAGAAAAATAATTTAGCAACATCCATTGGAATCCAGCAGGAACTTTTCCGCTGATTCAATGTATATTTTAGAATTGATTTAGAAATATTAATTTTGGTTTAATACTTCTCAAAATATTCGATCTCGTTAAGTGATACGTTTTAGAACAGGGAATACATAGTTGGTAATGTAACAGGCGTCGTCCAGACGTTCTAAACTGTTAAAGGGTTAAGCAGCAATTAATCAATTTCAAACATAGCAAAGTTTTTTTATCTAACTACAAAGAAACTAAGTAACAGAAAGTGTAGCTTGACAATAAATATACTTCTCCTGTCAGCGATAAGTCGAGTGTCGAGTTAATTACTCAAGTGCAAACACACTACATGTTTTCATCTCGGCAAGAAAAAGTTAATCAATAAAATATCCAACGCATGCTTCTAAAATACATGGATTTCTGTCAACAACGTTGAACATTAATTAATCAAATTCAAACAAACAACAATTTTTAAGCTAACTAAAAAAAGAGATCTAACATTTCTAATTTAAGAAACAGCATCTCAAAGCCAAGTAAAGTATTTACGAACATTTCATTTCAAAATTTAATCTTCTTCAAAATTTCATAATATGTTTCTATGTGATAAAGACCATAAGCTAACTAGAACTTCGGAAATGGGTTCTAAACACGGAGCAAAGCCCCGAAAACGAGATTCGCCGACAAAGACGCGGGGTGCACGCATCATGACAAAGAACATCGTTTCTGGAACTCGAAGGGGAACTCGAAACACGTCTGAGTCGATGACACGCGTGCCGTCGAATTCAAGTCCCTATGGTGAATGGGAGATAATTTGCCGCAAAGGGGCGAACCTTTCGATGGCATCGATAATGAAATTCGCTAAGTTGCCTCAACGACGAACTGAGAGACACTGACTAACAGCGATCCTGGAACGTGGTTATTAACCCTTTTACATACGAGTGTATCTTTAACTGTGTTTATCTAGCAATCAAGCATTTTAGACGAGAAATATGTGGAAGAAATCTGTACCAAAGATATTGAGTATTAGATAGATGTTCAAGGGAAAATGTTGTGTTGCGTGCAAATTTGATGCGTGTTATTTGGATAATACCTTACAATAACACATTTCCTATTTGGAGGAATATTGCATATCGAAGTTGTGAAAATGTATTTTATGGAAATTTTATTCATACCCTATCGGCTTAATAATATATTTTCTGTACAAAATGAAATAATGTAGGGGAAATACGGCGTTTCGTGCAAATTTTTCCGGAATATCTGATGGTAATAACATATTTTTCATTTGAACGAAATTACATAATGTAGAGTTCCAGGCGAAATATAATTTTAGTCGCATCATTCGAAGATAATAATACATAACGATATTGTTTAGTTTCTGTATTCGTGTTTAAATTATGATATTTGGTAAGAGCAACTTTTGAAAATTATTTTTCTTCTGATCCATGTATTTCTTATCCATGAATGACAATAAAATACGTTCAGTCGTATAAAATGCGAGCTCTAGAGGAGACATGCATGTAATTAAGCACAATTGAAGCAAGACTAACAACGAGACAGCATTAAGAGCGAAGACGAAACGCAGTGAATACAGGGCAAGAAGCAAGAATATGACACGTACTTATAGTTCGTCACGCAAGTATCTTCCCACAAAGATAAATATTCACAATGAGTAAAATTTATAGCGTAACGATAGAAGCTACAAATCATTGAGAAATAAAATATACGTAGAATAATAATAAAGATAATAAAATTATTTATCACTTATGATCTAATCTACTATTTTTAATTCTATTGTATATTCTATTTTCCTTTACATACCATTTAACTTCATATTTTACTTTTTATCGGCAAAATCTTCGATAAATTCGCTGAAATAAAGGCACGATGTCATTTATTCGACGACACTTGTTCGTACAGAGTTAAGATCGAAAGAGTGAGATACTCGCGATCGATCAATCGTAACTCCCCAAGATCCACTATCGAGAGAGTTGGAGGAACTCGCGAGCGTTCGCCTGTCGTCTTTCATTGAGAACGAATGCGACCGGGACGAGGTTATCGGGGTCGAACGTAATTCACGGTGACGCTGGCACGAATATCGCATTAAGAACGCCGCCGTCTAGGCTCGCTTACTGGTCACTAGGCCAGGCGAAATAAACGCTTCTTGCTTTTCGCTTTCTCGAGTCGGGCAGTCTGACTGTTTGGGTGCGTAGGATGATTCGAAGTAATGGCTTTAATAGATCGCGTTTGATGGATTCGAGGGAAGTCAACGATCGTTTATCGTCGATAAAAGAAAGACATTCAGTGCTATATGGTTTATTCGCTCCTATTTCGGTGAACGATGTACTTGTTAGATCAAATATTAATTATACATATATTATACAGGGTGGTTGGTAACTGGTGGTACAAGCGGAAAGGAGTGGTTCTACACAAAAAAACAAGTCGAAAATATAGAATAAACATTTTTTTTTTAAATCTACAGTGAGATCTGTTATAACGAGACGTGATAAAGTGCACGCGTACCGAGCGAAAATTCAAAATCAATTTTCTCAAAAACAAAGCCTCAAACGAAAAATTTTTATTCTATATTTTCGACTTGTTTTTTCGCGTTACCAACCACCCTGTATATACTATTTTCTGCATAATGTATGCCTTGTGTTATTATATCCAGTGAAACTTATTCCACGGATTATGGTTTCAATAAAAATTTTGTCGTTATTTCTGTATTTAGAGGTAAGATGACATAGCTATTATTTTATTCATCACACCGTTCTGAGCCGAAAAACCTTTAGACTTTCTTACATGAACCAACGTTAAAGCAAAAGAATATCTTAAACCTATCGATTATATCTAGAACTATCTTCTAGTTACTATTTATTGGAACTAGCGCATCTGCATATGGATGGCGAGCGCGAACTCACGTTGTCATCTACAACAAATTTTGTTCATTTACAAACGAAAGGACTATAATCATTTAGATTCTTAACTATCCTAAGATTAATTCTGTACTTTCAATTTCGTGCTATGATCTTTCCTAAGACATCATACATCTAGGAATATAGAAATTCTAAGATGATCGGAGAACATGGAAGAGTTAAACGACTAATAGGAACATTATAAAAGAACAGTTCAATATAGCGAAAAGTTAATTTACGTTACGATGGATTCAGAACAAGCCACATATACACAGAATCAATCATCTAATCGACTGCACCGATGAATTTTTGTATTTACAATCCAGTAGGGAAATCGCCTCACGATAAAGTAGTTTCTTTGAAACTCTTCGTTCGATTTCTATTAAGGAGATAAGTTTGTGCTCATCGTTCTAGAACAGCCATCGTATATTTGCATTTCGAAGACGTTCGAAGCTTCCCAACGTAAACGGTTTCCATTTCGAAATTGATTTCGCCGGTATTGCGGCTTCGTCAGAAGCATATTGATACAGAATTTTAATTCTTCGAGTAAATAGCGATTCGAGCCCATAACTCTTTATTATTCCACCATGCTTTCCATTTAAATTCTACATTCGATGCCGACTGACTTTCTATGAACAAGTACAAAGGATCATGAGACTATTCAAGCACTTATTATATGATCTTTTATGAGCCTACTGCGTGCGTTACAGAAACGTGAAATTTCATTAGCGCTTTAACGAGACCCGACTATTATCATTGCATTGATAACGTTGAAAACAACTTTGAAAATGCACATAGAAATTACAAGATACCTAGTGGAAGTATATATGTCGTACAGATACTCTTGAACCTTAAATATTCAATGGGAATATTCAATATTCAATATTTAATATTCATCCTTAACACATATTATATGTTTAAAATATGTTAAGACATTAATTTTTTTCGTAAATATCTTGTGTTGCCTCATTACAATGCTAGTAAAATTTCAAAATGTTTTATATAGCACACAGTATACGATCATGAAGATTCTGTACGGTGAGTGTTTCATGATTCAGTGTATCCTTGGCGTCTCCAACCTCGATATATTTTCTTTTCTTGCCGACTACTGTAACAGTCTTTGCTGTTGGGTAGAATTTCAGTTTCGTCAAATTGAATCTCCGTAGCTGGACGACGTTCTGCCACGGTAAACTTCGCACACGTAGTTCGTTTTATAGGCGCATCTCTGTTCTCTTGTTTTTGTTACCTGCACTGGATAACGCGGTGCAAAAACAAGTCGAACGGTATCAATTCGAGCGCGAATTTCCGTAGCTACCAGAAAAATCCTACGAAGCGAGCGACTAGCTCTCGTTGGTTCATTAAAACGTGAAACGGTAAACAAATAAGATGTGAAATGCTTGTAAAACGATGCGAAAAAAAATATTGGAAGATCCCCTGGATGGACGTTTTAAACGTGTCATTGGAAAAACTCGTTGTTGGTTTTTTGTGATAATGAAATATTTCCACGTTTCTAGATTTATAAACGGCTTAAAGTATCGATGAGATGATTAACAACATTATTATGTTTGAATTAAAATTTTCCGCGCCTTAAAGCAGACACGTAACATTATCGCGATATTTTAAATTCTATAAAATTGTAGAATTTCAGTAGAAGAAAAACTAGTGAAGGAAAAATTATGAAACGATTATTTATGCGTAAATTATGAAACGAAATTATGAAATGAAAAATTGAAACTAAAATACTGTATCAAGACAACGGTCAGCTCTTAGTAACGACCGTCCTTAAATTGAAAGAAAATACCCAATTTCTCCCGGAGTGTGAAATATTTTACATCGGATTGATACACATTGCTATTAATAAACTACTTTGTATGCATGAAAATAAATCGGGACAAGCTTCCTAACCGCAAGGGTGGCTATGTTACATCGTATTTTGTTTCAAACCAATCCTCTCTTTTGGGGCTGATTCGAAAGCTACTGAATCTTTGATGGGACTTCGTGTCGTTACTTGGGATACAGAAGGGAAATAGATTTAATACCATGCCTAGACGTCCCTCCCAGACTACAAACGGTGTCTTAGAGTTCCCTTCCACGCCTCACTATTAGTATTCTCTCCCTTCAACTATATCCGCCTTCCTTTCTGTCCTACCCTTCGCGGACTATCCCGCAGATGCGGAATTTTTACTACATCCCCGCAGTGTAGATCCCGAAGAGGAGGGTTCGTACGGCGTTGCATTAAAGGCGAACGCTGTTTAAAGCCGACCTAACCACCGAGAATACCCATCGAACCAACCAAGTTCTCGTATAAGGAAGTCGTCGATCGACTTTCACACCGTCACGCTTCACTTTGTTCAACTTGATCGTTTAGGATGTTCTTGTGTGTCGTTTGAATCTTATCATTTAATTATTCAACATTTCCTAGATGGGTATTTCGTTTACCAGAGATCAGAAGGATACAATAGTATGGACTGTAATTCACTCAAATTTGAAAAAAGATAGATTAAACATAATCCTTAGAGTGAAATACCAAGAGGAATATGGTAAGTTCTTTATAGTTGATTTTCTGATTTTTGTATTTTATTCGATGACTAAGAGAAAGTATCGCAATACAATGAAGTTGAAATGGGAAATAACACTTTTTGAAATGAGTGACTTACGAAGGTTTATAGAAATTTAATGGTATAATTGATCGTGTGATGAATCAATATTTTTGGAACATTCGAAAGGCTGGCGGAGAATTGCTTTTAATCTCAAAATGAAATAAAATTACAATTTTGTTAATGTGCGAGTGTATTGACAGGACAAATCATTTAAAATCTCAAATTTGGGAATTGTTTCAGGATAACTGAAAAACCTGACTTCTCACATTTTTCATAAGTGATCTGTTTTACGATATGAACGTTTGATGATGCATCTAAGACTGTCTAAGTCAATATAATAAAAAACCTATTACAATGCTACAAGTTTATTCAGTGTACATATGAACTCTGCTTGAGAAGAAAGAACGATTATCAAATAAATTGTTAGTATAGGAGACAGTACAAGAAAAAACACGGTTTCAAATCAAAAGAATAGCATCTTGCCTGTCTGAACCATGAAGCCTCGCATTACCCAGATAAGAAACGCCAGTAAAAGAGAACAGTGCTCGAAAACTAGAGTCCTTGAAGCTTTTACGACTCCGTTCTCAGTGAAACTATCGAGAATTTCAGTCGGCGCTAGAGACCTTCCCTTCTCGCAGTTAGATCAACAGCTAAGAGCCGTGTAACTTAAACAAACGACACCTGAAAACACACTTCGGCATTGTCGTGTGTCTCGACGAGGCAGCACACAGCGACTAGCTACGACTAGCGTAACAAAAATCGACTAGCAACCTGAGCGTAAACTTCGACACGCTCCTCAGACACACTCGAGCTAACAAAAGGCCAAAGAAGCTTCCACGAACATCTCGTCGATTTTTCCACGATTTTTCCTTCCATAATAGAAGATCGCCACTCGCGCACATATTCTACGTCTACATACTCTCTCTGTCTGTCTGTCTCTCTCTCTCTCTCTCTCTGGAGTTTTCTACGTTGGCTTCTTCTGATGCATCTTTCATAGCCAAAGACTTAGCGTGTGTCCCGCATTAAAGCGTCGTGCGCCTAATTTCGCATTCAGATTGTCATTTTCGCGTTGCAACGCAGCGTCTCGCGACACTCGTAAATGGAACCTATTACGGGTCTCAGCAACGAATGCAACAAAACTCTTTAATCTTGACGTTCAAAGGCCTCTCCTCATCCTACTTTTCTATGCAAAATACGAAACAGCCACCGTAAAACCGTTTCCCGTTTAATGAACGGACATCTCGGTCAGCAACAAAAACAAAAGAAGAAAAGAAGAAAGAGAAGAAAACACCTAGCTTTAAAAACGTAGCAACAATCTAGAGAATGAGAGAAAGAGAGGCCAGGCAGAGGGTCTAATAACGAAATTAATATCCGTGTTTCCAACGGATAATGGCTCGAGTATCGCGTTATTACGTTCAATTGAACCGTGTTACGTGGAACATCGCTCCGGTATACTTTTCCTTTTTTTTTCCTCTTCGTTTTTTAAGGAGCTCGTCCTTTAATGGGTCTACGATGTTCGAACACGAGAGATCGGTCGGAGATTTAATAACTACAGCTCATCCGATGCACCGTTATAATACGTAATTTAGTTCTTTATGTAAAGATAACGACCAAAGAGATAACGAGATTATACTGTTTTGGTTTGAAAGTAAAAATCGCACCTTACACAGAAGTTAAAGGACAGGTTATCCAGGACATTTTTCTTGTCTCTGGAATGGTATTCTTAGTTTCAAGAAAGGGAAGAGGACGGTTACCACAATACGTGGAAATAGGTTTTCGTATTCCCTGGGCGATAAAAGAAACAGGTGAATTCGATTTTCCATAAAACTTTAAATTTCCATGTCACACGGCTTTCTTTCCTCGGAATGCTTGGAATGTTTGAAAACGTTTTTAGTCTTTCATTGCCTAGGCGTATAACAAGTGGGCGGTAAAACGAACCGGTAGTTTCAGGATTTAATGTGTGCAAGTTTCTTTAATGACTAGGAAACGCGAGTTGTGCCTGCTCGAATTCAGGAAGTATTTAAGGAGCCATCAAACACGAAATTCGCACATAGAAATTAGGGTAAAAGTGGGAATCTCGAATTTTATTAACAAGAAACATAAGGTTCAAAAGTTTCATCGCGAATTGAAAAAAAATTAACGATGACCAGGAAGTTATCGATTACTTTGATAAGTGATTCTTTCTGAAACTTTTTTTTTTTATTATTGCAATGGAATTTATATAGGTATTTTAATGCACTGAAAAGATATGGTCCAACGTGAAAGAGAATGATAATTATTCACAGATAAACTGATGGGTTGAACGAACACACATATATAATATCATCTACTCTTTATATCGCTAGGTATTTTTAATAGATGATCACTGCTGTATAATCATATCTTTGCTTCAATAAATCTTCAATTTCATAAGCTCTGCAAAAGTTATCGCGAAATGCCTTTTACTACGAATAACAAATTTCATTATTTGAATATGAAACACTTCGATTTTAAATTTCGTTATAGCTATCATGATTCCATTTCTCTCGAAACGTTTGTTTCAATTTTCCACATAATAACTGAACGCCATATACACTATATACGGCATAACATATACCAAACATATAATTGAAATAGTTAAACGAAATTTCAATCTGAATATGAACAAAAAATGTTACTTATTCGTCTATAAGAGTTTTACATTTCATATCTCCGTGTTTCAATAACATGTAGGAATTCTACGAGCACGAGAACTACGTGTAACTTCGTAATTCGACCGATAGGTTCTATCTAGAAGAAGGCAACGATAATCACGTGACCATACGACACATGCGTGGCATTATCAGTTTCTTCACAGACGTATTTTTCTGCGAACAGTCGAATATGTATTACACATTATCTGTACGTAATTTTAAAGAGACAGTGCATCGAGATGCAATTACTTTTCATGCTAGTTCCGCCATCACGTGACATCATCTCCAAGTAAACGATTGTATATACCAAGCACGTAATGTGATCATGTAATGTACAAGTGTCTCATTACGGTCTTCAAGGTTTCTCTATTCTAATTAGAAAGGAACAAACTCCATATATGGAGTTATTTTTCATTTGCGAAAAAATTATACTAAGTTTAAAACCTTCAAATATTAAATATAACATATATATACATTTGGTGAATAGTATTAGTGTAATGTTTGCTAATCTTCTCTAAGTCGTCTTTCATTTTTGCGATAGACAAATAATTTACGATTAGATACATTTCATAGAAAGACACTTTTGATAGGATTAAAATTATTGTTATCAGTTAGAGCGCTCTCCTATAAAGAAAGTTTCCTGTTGAAAATAACCGTAATTTTACGTAATAGAAACGCAAAATAACAGCTCAGAACTATATGTACCATTTAATTAACCGAAGCTGAATGTACTACGTTCACTAATACAGATATTTTGAAAATGGATTAACATTTTTCCGTAATTAAAGTAAATGCGTCTTAACTAGATTTTCCGGTAGCACATTTTGTTATACTACGGTTAAATGTAACATATGTATGTCAAAATGTACCTCTAGAATGAGAATCATATAATATGGAAATATATTTTTTGAATATAATAATATCATCGCATTTGGAATAAAAATTTTGATTTAAAAATCCAATTAAAACATTTTGTACTGTACATAAAATATCGTAAGATATTACGTATTTTCTACAGGATTATCTAAACCTTTCAGAAATCAGACTGATTAACCCTACCTTCTGCAAATTTCTCAATCTCCATAAGCTATTTATTGCAAAAAATTCAAAGAAAATTATTAAAAAATTGTAAGATTTGACATATTTTTCTTTACTTCCCAACTTATAAAGTTAATCAATATTAATTCTGGCCAGCTCGATATTTTGTCTTTCGATTCTTCTCACTTTGAACAAGTAGAAGATAATCGTTTATGTTACAAATCAACATCATCAACTGTTAAAATTTTTCCATCAAAATGTTTTAATCTTAAGCGATGATATTCGTTCTAACACATTATATAGTGAATGGATAGAGAACACTTTCTCAAATCATTTTATCGAAACACGCAAAAATCAAAATGCAACTATTCTGTTTGCACGTAGCATTGCTTAAACAACAGAATCGATACACCATTTGCGATAACAGTAGCGAATATATTAATCTAATATATAGCTAACGAAGATACTGAAACGCACACACGTATTATATAATCAAGCGTCGCAAATAGCTTATTGTGTATGAACCACTTGAAACAAAACGTCGAATGGCAACCGCGAAGAGTTAAGCCCGGGAATATTCAAACGATCGCGGGGACTAGCTACCAACTGCTCGATACTATACGCATTCATAATTCCAGGAATAAATTTCAGTGAGGAAAGCGGGACGAAATTGCGTCAGACAGATAACAACGGAGCGCGATATGTAGGCATTTAAAAGGACCGCGCTTGTTTACACTCTGGCCGAGCCGACGTACACACATGGCTCTCGTCTCTTTTTGCCAGGCGAGAATTACGCCGACGGCCAGACGCTTCATGTAGAGACATCTCTACATGAGTTTCGTTCAGTCATGCGACAACACGGAAATTTCCTATTGATACAGTTATTTTGATTTTTTGCTCTCGTTAGTTAACAGGGATAGAAGATAAACAATAGATCATTTCAACATACCAGTGAAGAAAAACAGTCGATTCCAAGAAGCGAGCGGCTGAGTTGATACTTCAAACCAAACACACGAACACGTAACCTTCAACGAAACAGCTTTCTAAGAAATGTTTCCCTCGTTGTTGGGACAAGATTCGTTGCTGGATAGTCAAGTCCTTTTTCCTATAAGCCGCCCACTGATCTTTCTTTTCTTCCCAGATTCACTATCTTTCCTCTTCTCTCTTTACCTGTTTCTTTCACATGTTCACACGGAAGAACGTCACCAAAATGTTCACGCCAGGGCGCATAGTAGTTTTCCGCTCCCTTCTGTTCTTTCCACGCGTCCCGTCCTCGTTCCGTTGCAAGACGCACGAGCACACACGGCTGTCACGCGACGCACTTTAGGCGCGATCACCACGAGAATCACGGTATATAATACGCGCACGATCAACAACACAACTAAGCACGTTCGTCTCGATATTATTACAAGCTTAGAGTATAAACGATACGAAAAGAGACGAGATTCTGCGTCACCGCGGCCACGAAACGAACAGAGTTACGTCTCGGCTCATCTTTGTCTTTGGAGGTTAGGTTCGAGTATCTGGCGTCTCTTTCGCTCGCTCGGAAATGCACGCGTATACAGACACTTGGCCTCGCGATTAGTTTCAAATGGTTCTGACGACGACACTCAGACAGCATGCACCACCGCGACGCGAGAACACGACCGACTGCGCTCGTCCCTAGCTCGGTAGAACCGGCGAAAAACTACGAGAAAATCCAGCCATGCTGACTGCGCGACCGGCGTCAGACTGCCGCGAGGACAGAGCGGGGATTCAGTTGAGTGGCATCGCCCGACAAGCGGGGTCCCCCTCCTACTGCTTCACTCGACCGCCGGACTCTCACCCCTTCCCTCTCTACGAGTTCCACGCGTTTCTCCTCTTGTCCCTACGACCCTTCCCGCCCCACTACTTTGTCGTGTGGCGCGCCCCTTGCGTCGCCTCGCGAACTTCAACCGAGCTACCTATCCCCACCAAACGTCTGGCCAAGCAGTGAAAGAGAGTCAACGCGAGGAAGAGAAGCACGCACACGCTACGTATAAGAGAGAGATGGATGGAACGAGAATGCGGCGCATGCGCAGTGCATCAGTCGCGGCACGCGGTCGCGCCCAAACGCATCTTCTCGCGATTCTCATATTGATGTACTACGCGCTTGCACTCACGGCGAACCGATTGGGTGCCTCGCGAATACCGAACAACTCATACGTGAAGGATGAACGAAACAGCATCTCGTTAAGAAATCGCTGCCAGATATACAACCGCTACGCACCTTCGGTCGAGTTACTTTGAAAGCGTTCAAGAATTCGATCAGCGACAGATCACCGACACGCGTGACAAGCAGTTGAATATCCTGTTCTGTTACCGTCTACGCGCGGTAAAGTCGTATGTTATATAAAATATCATGCATATAGTGTAACAGCAAAGGTATCAATGTTATCGTATTTATTTCTTTATCGGGGTTTGAGTGAACTCCATTTGCGAAAGGCGTAACTGGTTCTATATGAGCAACAGCCTTTCCATTCATTTCTTATTTTTGTTAAGATAAGCGATATTTACTCAAGAATAAACTAACGTGCCGATTCACATGCATCTTTCACGCGACAAATTGCGATGCATCCAGTCACAGACAATTGATTACACTTTCGAAGAAGATACACTGGAAGTCTCCACGTATCCGCAGCTTCCTCTGAGACCGTACTCTTGCACGCCCCGAACCACTCCATCCCCTCGGGTCGTCCTTAGAAAACATTTTTCCCTTTTCCATTCGAAACTGGAGCAACCCTTCATCCTCCGGTCCCATCGCTGAATTCTTCAACGATACAATTCCCGGCGCGGTGCACAGTGGCCTCGCGAGCTTCGCGCCACGAAACGAGTCCATGGAAAATGGCGCTCCTGGAGCGGGGTTAACTAATGAATTCCGGCGCGGTTCTGTGCCGGCTCCTCTGCATTTCGAGGTCTTATCACTGGTTGGAAATCAGCCTGCTTGGCAGATGTTCGCCGAAACCTCGACCTCTCTCTCGTTCTTCTTGCGTTTCTTTCGCGGCCAGACGCGTTCCACGTCGCCTCCACCCTCGTAACCTTCGTCGTTTACGTTTTACAGACGGAGAAACGTCGGCGCGCAGCCGAGAGACTCGGCGAACTCGAGCCATCCTCGCCTCCTTTCTTCACCCTTCTACGCCACTAGCTGGATGTGAGTTACCGCGCTACGGAATGGACTCGTCGAATTATTTTCGTTGAATGCCACTGCGGTATCGGTTTCGCGATCGCGAAACTGCCAGAGGGATGATATTAAAATTGAAATGGGCTCGAACGATGCCTCGATTCTTTGGAAAGGGGCTTTAAATAAAGGGTAAATTGTGTTTCCTTGAATAAATGAATGTTCGATTGCGGAATATTGCAAGTGGTTGGTTTAAATGGTATTTAGTCCGCAATTGAAATTCTCGTATCGTAGGTTGTAGGTAACGCAGTTATTTAATTCTAGAATATTTCATTTTGATTTGTATCTTGCGTTTCACGTGATAACAATTGTATAAAATTGCCTTGCATGTTTAAGATTGAATAATCTAACTCAAATTACCCTCATTTAAATAAACCAGTCAGGTCTTGAGAAGCTTTTATTTGTAGTATAGCATTATTTGTTACACTCATATTTTCTTAATAACGAGAAATATTTGATTAATTTGATCAATCTTCCAACGAAGATTAGCAAACGATAAGAATCGAAAGAAAAAAGAAGAGATCTCGAAGTACCTATGCCGAGTTTCCATTTGCCTCCGTTAAGTAGCGAGCTGTACCTACAAGAAGCATTCTAAAGGACGCATCCGTCTTTCTCCCCTTTGCTACATACGTTTTTCTGAAATCTGTGCCGAACGCGATACCGACTGGCCCAGATTCAACCGCAAGTTCGCTCAAAGAAACTTGTTTCCGCCGCGCACAGGCATATATCATAGAGCTCCTTGTCCGGGGGGTTTACGAGAGGAAATGAAATTCTTTTTTACTCGCTACTCAAAGATACAATCGTATTTCTCCTTGGCGACGGAGGAAATGAAAACTTTCTGGGCGCGCCTCTCTGGCCGCCGCTTTACCATATTGCGCAAATAGAAACATTATTGAGATAAGAATTCCAAATTATGGCAAACAGCTTTTCAGCGTCAAATTCTCTTATTTTAGCAAAAGAAAAAAAAAAGAAAAGAAAAGGAAAGCAAAGAAGTTGAAAGAAATTGTCGATGAAGTTTCTATTGTCACGTGAAATTTTCCCCAACGATTGTTGGATTTTCTGTTATGGAACGATCATGAATTTCCGAGCCGATAATAGTACGAATCCGAACGGTTACCGTGCTTCCGTTCGTTCTTCCTCTTGAACGCGATACCGACCGCGTCTTACAATAGGCGGAAACTGAAAACGTCACGTAGCAGAATGAAATTCAACCACATATTCCCCAGGAACGTCAAACCGGTCTGATCGCGCGCTGTCCACATTGCTCGAGTACACACTACCTCACGACGCCTTTGTCACTAGGCGACTAGCTCGTCTTATTTGTCATTTCTTTTATAGGAGTCGACATCCCACGTCCTTAGTCGCTTCGAACCGTCGATCGAGCAACAGGAAGACCAAAGATTCTTTTGACGAGACTCGCTTTCTGTTCTGGTGTCCTTTGTTGAAGTTTCTAATTTGTAGGAATTTTTATTCATCGGTATAGTGTACATTCTTTATTAGCACATCATCCATGGAGAAATCTCACTTTTGAACAAACATGCTTCCATGATGGAAGACGTGTTGATTGGTAATTATGAGTTGTACGATAGATCGATAATTTGTAAAATTGATAATAAAGTCGTGCATCATTTGCACAATCGATGACATGATAACAGTCCGAAGCTATTAATGACTATAATGTATAACTTGTACTTAAGGAATCAAATTGGAAGTCCATGCATTTTGTAAAGAATCGTTCAAATTCGAAAGACTTCCTTCTTCCAATACTCTAAGATTCCTACTAAAAATTAGGAATCGATTGTTTTGTCTACTTCGATAACTTTAATGTTAATATTGATTTTGTTTGCAGGCATACGCTCTACTCTGCATATACTTTCTGCTGCATTCTCTTCCTACTCGTATCTTTCGTTTCCACATCTGCACAAATTCTACAATTTCTTATCTTTCATTCGTCGATCACGCGATACATTCATGTTATTTACTTTCGATTTGCTCTTCCGATCTTTTTATTGACGAAATAAGATTAGAAATGCAGAAAAGGCGATATTATTTCTTACGCAAAAGTCGATAAATAAATACACGGGCAAAAATGAATTCCTATAGCGAACATACATCACTTAACCATTTTATCTTTCGTAAATTCTGATCACTTTCATCGCGATGATTTTTGTCAACGCTTAACCACTATCGTCTGTAGTTGGAACAATTACATACTTCGTCGTTGAACGTGTTCCACAGTCAGTGTGAGTATCACGATTGTGTGATCAAACGACCATGGTGAGATCTGACGCATCGAAGGGCGCGATAGGTGCTAATTAAATGCGCCCTTTGACGCGATACAAGACCCACAAACCGTCTAACAATGAACATGCCCTTCGTAATATTGATCGGTGGCGTGGTGTTTCACAGTAAAATAAAGGCGACTGTTACACGCGGCGTGATTGACGGCGCAAGCTCGAATTCTACAAACAAAATAAATTGCCCGTCAATCATGCTTAATTAGAGATATTTCCCTCTTTCCACGTTATCAAAGACATTTCCCCTTTTTGCACCCGAACGCATCGTGCACGCGCCGTAAATGCAAGAACACCGTTTGATTTTCATTTTCTTTCTTTTTTCCCCTACCGATACATTGTACTCGGCAAAACGAGTTGGAAACTAATATTTAGAACTATACCAACGGTGCCGTTAGCAAAAGTATACTGCTGGGAGTACGTTAACGTTTAACCACATGGGGTCAACATTACACGGTGAATTATGCTTCTAATATCGGTTTACTTCCGTAGCCCTCTTTATTAAGCTTTCTGTTGCATTCTGCTACGAGTGTTATGGTGAATCAACATTTTCATCGATGTTCTAATGAATAATATGTTTAGAGGAACTGATAACGCGGCTCGGTTACATAACTCGGAAAGAACGAAAACCATGCAGTATATTCACCAGAGATTACAGATATTCGACCGGTATCGGATGCAATTCTTGTATCGAACGGTGCTGTGTACATTGTACATACATTTTGATATAAAGCACCGTTAAAATCTCTGCTAGTAGTATCGGCGTAAAACGCAATCTAGCAAATCTCTCCTTTTTTTATTCGGCAACATCAACCACTATAAATTCTTCCGTTAATCGTCCGCGTTGCTTAAATTTCATTACGTATTTTCAGATTTCAATGGTCTTTGCTTCTCTGTGTTCCGGAGTTTAATCAAGAAATTTGCAGTATACATATATATATATATAGAATGTCGTTCAAATGTTCGTAATCAGTAATTCATTCCATTCTATTCGTGACATTTATGTAGTTTGTATTTGAAAATTGTGAAACGATCTTATTTGCTGTTCATTTTTCAAACCCAAAGTTTCTAAATTAAATATACAATTTATGGTATCGTCCAAAAGTTATTACAATCGTTACTCTTCGTTCGCAACACTCGAAACCAAAAGTTTCTCTAAAATTAACTTAATTCTTAATCTGCAATTACTTATCGATCAACCGATACGAGACGATGTGTGACAGCGAAACTTGGTTCGATAGTTTGCAAGTTGCACTGCGTACGGCATCGAGAGACTCGCAAGCTTGACGAGCATTTACGCCCGAATTGCTTGCAATTTAGCAAATCTATCAGAAATCACGACTCCTTAAGCGGCCGTCGATCAGCGTTCACCGCGCCGTTTAAACGGCTCCGCTTAGATTAGGAGACGTCTCGCGTCGAATCCGGGCCATCAGCCGAAACGCATCGCAGTCATTAAGCCGGGTATCGATTAAGCAGCATCGCGGGGATGTTTGTACGTCTACGATGGGCCGATGCTGTCTGATTTATTAACGAACTCGAATGCCTCCGTTGGAAATTAACCTTGTCTATCCAACATGTTTCTGCACGCGGTGCAGACACGATCGTCAGCGAATTCGTCGACCAATGGTACATTAACTAATTACCCCCCGAGCGAACTTCTAGACACTGTTTGGTTATTGGAAGCTAGATATACATTATGTTAGTTAGCAGTCGATTTAATTAAGTTGCACGCGCGACGAAACTTGCAAGTATCGCGGTGACAAGGTGAATTGAAACATGTAGATAGAATTGAGGTTCGTTACGTTAGAAATGTTATTTATGATACTGGCGAACTGGGTTCTCTAACACCAGAATTACTAGAGTGGTTAAAATTATCAATTCGTAATTTTTTCATAGAAATTTTATAAATCTTCAATGGAGCGTTTCTAGAAATTTGAACGATTTTTCGTAAAATACGCGAATGAAATATGTTTCTTTATTGTGGTATAGACTTAATCCTATTCCTTGCGCTTTAATTTCTGTGATACAAGTTGTATACTGTAGTTGTCGGTAGTAATAGGTTAAGATTAGGAAGGATAGATATTGTTTGGTTATTGGGAGCTTGTTATAGATTATGTTAGTTAGCAGTCGCTTTAATTAAGCATAGATACAACGGAACTCGCGAGTATCACAGTGACAAGATAAATCGAAATGTGTAGATGGAAGAGGATTGAGTTGAGGTTCGTTACGTTGGAAATGGGCTAGGACATTAGCGAACGAGTCCTTTAATCCTAGCACTACCGGTATGATCAAAATTACTATTTCGTAATTTTCCATAGAAATATCATAGATTCACCGCGGTACATTTTTAGATGTTTGAATGATTTTTCGTAAAATATATCAATAAATAGAAAAAGCTTATATTTCTTATTGTATTATAAATCTTGCCCTATGCTTTGCACTTTAATTTTTGCGATATAAGCTGTATACTTTAGCCGTCGGTAATTCCAGTTTAAGACTAGGAAGGAAAATATTGCTTGGTTATTGGAAGTTGAATATACATTATGCTAGTTAGTAGTCGCTTTAATTAAGCCCACGTACGACAAAATTCGCGAGTATCACAGTGAAAAGGTAAATCGAAATATATAGACGGAAAAGGATCGAGGTTCGTTACGTTGGAAATGGCGTAAGAAACTGGTGGACGAGTCCTTTAAGACTGGAAAGGATAGCCTGTAAGCTCCGTGAATCGTCGGTTTCAATCGTTTAGACATTTATCGATTACGGCGTGCAGGGTTACCTTCGTTAACGAGATATTTAGTTGAGACGCCTGAAGAGAAAGAGGAGTTCTCGTTGGTACGAGCCAACGAACTGAACCGAGTTTACTTGGTATCGATGTAAACAGGGAAATTTCCTGCTGGATAAAGCCGATCCCCTGATGAAATTGCGATTAAACCGTCCCTTGTAAAGCGCTTAATGTCTAAGTATTCTCGGTGCGTAGATTGCAGTGGTTTTTATGGACGCGGAAATGTTCGAATAAAAATAATATTAATAAAAAAATTATGTGTATATATATATTGATGCTGTCATTATAGTAATGATCATACGTTTATTAAAGCCTATAACAGTGTATCTATGCAGAATCACATTAGTACCTATTATTCTAGGATGGTTCGTATATCAAAGACGATCATAGCAGATTTTTTAGTCAAGTGAATAATAACTTTCAACGAGAAATAATTTATAGACAAATATAAATAGGAAAAATCAATCTCAATCATCTCGGTGGTACTCCATGTTTACGAACAAATTGAAGAATTTTTTAATTGTGATATGAAAATTCTGTCTGTTATTGAGTAAAAATAGAATTTAGATAATTGAACAGCATAACTTTGCTTCGTACTAAAAATTGATCGGGGAATATAAATAACACAGTCTTTCATTGTTCCTAGAAAATAACTAAAACAAAACTACTGGAAAATGTAATACTCGCTGTAATATTCCAAGATCGAAGAATATCTACCTTTATTTCGCGGGATTCGTTCTCTGTCATCCCTAAATTGTTCCCATCATTAACGTCGATGAAAACGAACAGCAAGGATATCCGAGGTGATTGTATTACAACCCCGAAGAGTCATATCCATGTATCATAAACTCGAACAATTTCTCGTCCGGTCTCTTCGCACGGCACCAGCGATCCCGTGTCTCGGTTGTTTCCGATACAAAATTGACTCAGCCTCGTGTTCTCGAATAACGTTCCGCTGCAACGTTTCTCCAAAATAGGAAGACGGAGGAACCTACGTTCCCTTGAAGCGGATACACGTCGATATGCTGTGCTAACGACTTCTATTATAAAACGAATTTCTCATGCATTACCGTACCACGTTCGTCGTAAGCTTCTTTCCTTCGCGATAGATTTTCGATGCTGCAGCATCAGATAGGAATGAGAGAAGCAGCGAATGTTTTTGAGACAATCGAGCCGCTCACAGGCCAAGGTTCGCTCTTTGAAATTTTTGAAATTTTAACGAGGAAGCACTTGATTGATGCGAATTCTTATACATTTATGGGAAATACAAAAGATGCAATAATGCGCATGATACGCAAAAATATATAAAGAACACGATGCACGGTGCTCTTTATTACATTCAGTAGATGAAACAAATTTGTAACTAGCTTTCGTTTCTTTAATTACGTTCGTGAAAATATAAATTTGCATGAATATCCAGTCTATTTTATAATTTCATGAAATTTTTCCACCTTTTATTTCGCAGAGTTAATCGATTTGGCAAACAAGCGAGTGGCTCGGGATACGGTTCCATCGTGAAATTGATGAAACTGGCCTCTCGACAAGCATCTCGTCGTCCGATATCGTCACGGTTACGGTATAAATCAAAATGCCTAGCCTGACTGGAAGAAGCCCGAAAGGCAGAACAAAATCCATAAATTTCCGGTTTGCCGCGGCCATCGTGGTTTCCGTCAGAAGTTCGTTCAAGTTCCGAAAGTAGTATATCCGGCGGTCCCTCTCGACCCACGAGCCAGGCGTAAATAATGCGAAGGCCACCGCGGCCGGAGGATAGCTTTTGAGGGGTAGTTACCCTCTTTCGCGGCGCGAATAGTCGAGACGTTCGTAAACAATACGGGTTCGTTTGAAGGATAAAGGATCTCTGGGATTTTTCGAGGAACTTGTCGGTGATGTTAGGGATGGGTTTGTTTTACTGGAGGAATTTCATTATCCACTCTCCTTTAAGGAGGTTGCGGTTTAATTTGATAGCTATACACGTGAAATCTTTTTAAGTACATGTTAAAAGATTTGTTCATACATTTGTTACCTGGTACAATAAAGTTTTATGTGTTTCAAGCATAGCTATATATATAATACCGTGTATGTGTATATGTTCGTAAAACTCTGTGTCCAACATGTTGGTATTATTCCTAACGCATGTTATAGGTGTTTTACGCATCGATCATTCGATTGGTTCGAGCATATGACATATTCTATAAATATGAAAAATAAGCAGTTGTAGATACCGATTTTAATGAAATTAAACATTTTTCATATATTCCTGTATTTTGACGTAAAAATTGTGGCAGGAGTAAGTTCATAACGTCTTTCAAATACACTATAAGCCATGGTACAATATTTTGAAAAAACTGACTTCTTAAAATTAGATAAATCTTATGCCTGCCTCAATTGTATTCCCTTCGAAAATTTATAAAATAATACCTTCATACAGGATAATGAAAGCACAATGTCTCATTCTAACGAGCGTTCAGTTCTCTGGAGAACGACCGTCATTGAAAAATCCCCGCGAGTTCTCGGACAAACTACAAATTCGGGTTAAAAGTTACCGTATCGACGAGCGGAACGTGCAATTCGAAATGCGCGAAAAACCGCACGAACGAAGGGATGTGTAAAACGCTCGCATCGAATTTACGAATTTCCAATTTTAAAGCAATCGACGAGCGGAGAGCTGCTGCGAATCACGAAACTCACGGCTCTTCTAGTTCCTCCATTATGAAACTTTGTAGCGTTGCCGCGCAGCCGGAAACCGTGGAACATCATCCTTTGAAATTTTCGCGCGTAACGTAAGTACAAGCGCGTGCTTAGTAGTCTTGTTTCACCTACGTTCGTGATTAGTGTTGAACATTTCAGAGGAATATATTATTTAGTTCCCTAGGTTTATTGGTCAGGTTTACAGTGAATGATGTAAGAAATTATAGAATTCAAGATATTTTATAAAGAATAATATTTGTAACGTAACTATGACACTCTTTTATAAGCTTTGCACCCCGTCGTACTTTTACGTCGTACGGCAATCTAAAATTTGCTGTATCCTAATTAAAATAAAAATATTTATCTCAATTTTATATAATCCGTTTCATAATAAAATAAATTTAGGTGTAACATGTAAAGTCTACTACATCTTATTCTCTCCGTATCGAACCCAACAATCAATGTTCCCATTATCGTCAACGTTCCACTAGTTCATAGTATCGTTCGCGTCGTAGCGGATTTTAAAACCTTCCCATCCTTTAAATCTTCTCGGTGTTTTCCTTTGCGCGATTCGCTTTTATTTCCCTTCGTTGCCACCCTTTCTGTCGGTTTCTCCCCCCGATCCCACGCCTTGAAACGAACGACTTTTCCGCGGAGTCGATCGTTTCCATTCCGGAATTTCTCATCAAGGTTTCGCGCCGCCGCCGCGTAGCTAGCGGCTGACTTGCTCGCCCCGGCTCCGCTCGTAATGAGTTCCGCGCTTTGTGACTGCTCGCCGCTCGCGCCTTTTGTTCGCCATAATAAAAGGACTCGGCGTTGCCGACTTCAATTAGGCTGCAGGTCGAAAGTCGCGCTCGGAAGTATCGGCACGGTGTGAAGAACATCGACAATTACGTTCGACTTCGGTTGACGAAGCGAAGTCGGTTCGATTGCGCTTGTTCAACCGGTAGCAGTCGCTTGTGGTAACCTGTTCGTCGATCGAGATGAATCGTTCCGCGAAACTACTCCGTTGCAGACACGTTTTTACTTCTCAGGTGTAATAATTTCATTCTGTAACTTGGTTCTTTTGAAGTTCCTGGCTAAAGCTAATTCTCGATGCTTCAACGATCCTTCAACAACTCGTGGCTCGATAATAATTTATGACTTTTCTCTCAACTTTCCAACGATTTCCAACGATTCACATTAGACTTCAACTAATCGCACATACATACGTATATATTTTTTATGTGCAACCAGATCTCCACGTATACATAGAGATTCCTTCTTCTCCCGTCGTAGCACGAACATCCGCTTGGCTTTCGATTACGTATTTGTCATCCATGCTAATTATCACTCACAAAATCTGGAGTTCTTCTTATTCCTCTTATTATGCTTGAAATGTGGTAGCATAAATTGTAACTTGACGAGATACGGAGATAATTTTTAAAATATTGGAAATATGTCACATTATGGGATTGGATTTCTGGCATGGTATTATTACATTATTACTAACTCGATGGAATTCACAGATTTGGACCCTAATTTATGTTTATTTCATTACTAGATATCTAACCTGTTGATAGGCATATATAGTAGAGTACATAATTGAGCTTTCCGATGCTTATCTATATCTGAATATATATATGATGAATAATTAATCAAAAATTTGTTGTAAATACATTACGTGTATAATATAAATCCTGAAACAGATACCGAAATTTGTATAAACGATAATTCTCTAACATTTATACGTGGTACCTAAAATCTGTCTCTGTGTTATTTATATTTATATAGTCGTATGAACTGCGAGGTCAGGTTCCTGAAATTGACACCGTCACATTCGATCATTCTTACCTCGTTCGACGATAATTAGCGGCACACACGATGCAACATTTTCGCGGAAATTAGGCGACGATTCGAAGCGGATCGTCGTTGCTCGTTAGCCAACAGGATTTTCCCGAAAATTTCGAACAGTGACGCGTCTTCGTGGTGAAATATCCGCGGATTACGCGACTAATATACGTCAGCGGGTTCATCCTCCGCAGAATTATGACGAAGATGAATTCATTGTCTGTCCTCGCGCGGATTGAAGTAGGTACACGTAATTCATCAACGTAATTGAGCGCTGCTCGCGAGTTTAGCGACGACGAAAGAGAGCGTAGTCTCTCTTTCCTCCCGCGAGCCATTTCGTAATGGCCCGTTAATTTCAGCCCTTTTGTTTTCACAGACTTTGCTGCCAACTTTCTTCCGCGTGGATACGCCGCGCGCGGCTTTCTTTGCCTTTCAACGCACGACACTGACCATCCCTGTGTCTCTTGAAAAATTCAACGAATCCAGTAGAACGATCCTGGCTCACGGTTAATTGGCCTCCGACACTCCATTTCGCAAATTGCAAAAAGCAATGCCAGGATACTGTTGTACGTAGGTGCTGGCGTCGAGTGGCTGCAGCTTGTTACTGGAAAATCGCTGGGACGGACGAAAGGAATTCGAACGATGGACGCGCTTACGCGTGTGACCAAGTGCATCGTGCAGGGAATCAGAAATTAAGTCTGCTGGCATGGCTGATGTTGAACAATTGTTAGTTTCGGTGAGCACTCTACTAAATTATTCCACTTTCCACGACGTCCGTGCAATTCGAAGAATTTCGCAGTTTCGGAAAATTCATGTTGCGTTGCTTTATGTAGACTCGTTCCCATGAATGTTTACTATTTTAACGACAATTCAGATATGCATCATATACTTTTAAAATGATGATTATAGGATACCTAATTTTTCAGCCCCGTTCGTATTAGCTGAGATCGCTTTGACAAGATGGTCATCTGCGAGTCAAATTATTGATTAAATCGAATTTAAATTATCGAATGAAGAAAAAGGACATTATTGTGGAAAATAAATAGAGAATTTCAAAAATATCTCAGTCCATATCGCGAAGGTGTTCTGTTACAGAAGATGGTATAACGATGACTGAATAAATATTTCAAGCATCAAATTGTTATATCTGAACAAGTACGATGCGATTATTTCTTGATATTACGAGATGAACTTCTCTAAAGCCTGATATTCGACGTTCTTTACAAGCAATGTGGCAAGTCGACGCTGTATTAGCCCTCATCGAGATCCTCTTTCGCAGACGAGATCATCAGACGCACCGGTTCACGGTCGTCGCGTACAAACAATGATTATTAAGTTTGAGATACGGGACTAGATTGGCTGGGTAAATTAGGCACATTAGCCTGTATGCACAAGGCCGAGATAGTAACGCTCGTTGTTTCGAGACAGCATCTTCGTTGCAAGGGAACGAAGAACGGTTGGAACGCGAGTCGCGCGAGAGGAAAAAGGCCAGGAACAAGAAAACTCCATTACCCCGCTCCTTGCCAAGCATTCTTGCTGGTGAAAGATCTTGCTTCAACGATCGCTAATTTCTCGTAACAGAATCCTTTCGACGCCCTTTTAACATCCACGTCAGGAAAGATCCTCGGGTTTCCTCGCGTACGCTGCTTTGTGTGAAGGATATGATTGCCAAGATACGATCGCTTGAAATGTTTCCTCAGCGACATGACAAAATGAGAATTAGGTGAGAGAAAAATTGTTGGTTTCGATCGAATCGATCGACGAATGTTTTTTTCATCGAGAATTTTTTATACTTTGGTTACCTAACGTTACCATCAAATTTAATAGAGTTATGAAACGTGTGCTTAAGAAAGTTTTTGATTGGTTTTAGAATATTTTTTTTTTAATATCTGGAAAAATATGTAGTCTGATATTCGGGTATTTTAGATTGTTTTTACTTTAAGTGCAATTAACGCATCTGACGTTATTAAAAGATTATTCTACCTTTGGAGTGGTAAAGCCGTTTCATCAGAAACGATTTTTGATACGCATGCCCATTATCATCGTTATTATTATTCATTTATCCGGAATAAAATCCAGCCAGTGTGCCTTAACAACTTAAGAGATATAAATAGTGATTTTCCTGAGAATCAAGTCGAACACCACTAAATTGTTGAAGCAGGCGCTGTACAGAAGCTTTGCAACCTTGTTGCTTCGTATGTAAATCGAGCAACTCGTTCGAAAATAATTTTCTACCTTCAAAATGAAATTCTCGGAAACGCGTGTTTTTGACGAGTAACTCGTCATCGTTTATTTTATGCGGAACATTTTCGGTACAGCGAAGAGATCGCAACAGCTAACTGGTTAACGGTAAAATACGTAAGAAGATGTGTAAACAAACAATCTCCAAACAATCTCAACTTTATTTCGCATCTTCCTCTAAACAAATTCGAAAAACACGCTCATAAAACAAAACCCCAAACACCTTTCTCTAATTCGTACAGAGCCTAACTCTTTCACCCTCCCAATCTGTTCCAGTTGGAAACACGGAATTCTCTGTTTTCATCTCTTCCGAACAACTTCCTGACAAAGTGGCTCGTTCTCAAGTGGAACGCAGTCGACGGCAACGAGTCCGAAAACACGAGGCAAACGTTGTGTCTGGCGAGCGGAAGGCACGCGTCTCCTTTGGCTTCGTAATCTAAGCGGAGAGCGAACAGTGCCTAATTCTCGTCCAATTTCCAGCGTAGGGAAACCGGTTAACGGCACGACGCAACTCGTAGTATTCGCTGAAACGAGTTTCGATAAAGTTAACGCCGACCAGTACCGGCGACACTCTGCTCAGACGTTTAGATAAGTTAACTGTCGCTACGAATACACGAATATCCATGTATTAACATGGATGTAACAGTGTATTCGTTTTTCAGCTTCCTTGCACGATTGAGCTAATATCATTAGAGGAATTTCATTAGTTCGAAGTATTAGCGAATTCTGTCGCACGATGCTAATAATAAATTCTTTTATTTTTACTATGCAAAATATAGCGTTTTGTATATATTATGTTATCCAACTTAATTTAATAGAAATATATTAACATACAGATGCGTTATTAGTTGAAAATGTGAAAATACTAAATTATAAATAGCTTTTGAAAATATCATATTGAGTATAAATTAGTTGGAATAAAATGTTCAATGGAATTTATTACGCAAAGGGTATTGATATCATTTTCTTAATCATCGACTAATCAGCAACTTTGTTATTTATATTATTGAATTAAAGTCAAGTAAAAATATTAAGGTTACATCTATCGATCAATCATTTTGTTAAGATCGTTTTGTTAAAATGCACCAATAATGTGAATTATTTACCTTGTAACTCGTAAAATTGTACAATTATTTGCACACCAGAATTCTATCAGCTACAACGACCATATGTACAGTAACTTGTAGATTCACTGATATTAATAACCACTAATATTATTATTGAAACATGTATAATTTTATGTGCTAGACTAGGTTAGATGCGTAGTAGTGATACTTGTATGTGAATATCAGTATGTGGAAGTATGTGTGTGCGCGGCGTTTCGAAAACAAATGAATGTAAAGTGTTCAGTCGGTTAACAGTCCGATATGGACGAAAGTGCTGAGACGCGTGCAAGTGTGTATCGATGAATATCTTTGAAATCGCTTATCAAATAAATATATAACAATTCTAATATGAATTCTAAGTGTAAATTTGGTGTTCCTATACCATTATTTCGGCTATTAAGATCCAAAATTTTCAACAATTATTGTACAAAAAGGCCCAGCTTCCGACGCTCGTGGCTTGATCCATCCCTTCGTGTTATCTTTGGGTATGTTTACTCCGCGGAACAGTTGGCTCCGGCAGTGATATCCGTCGTCCTAGTCGTCTACGACGCGAAAGCAAACTCATCACGATCGTCGTATGCAATCTGCCGGAAAGCGAACCTCCCGGCGACTCGCGGAATTGCTTGCGATGACGCAAATTGTGTTGACAGCCCGGGAAAGCCTCTGGCTTCTTTTTTCACCCTGCTAGCCCTTCCGGTACTGCCTCTGCAAATAACGATTCCTGGATCACCGAACGTCCCCGGAATCGCCAGTGTCTCTTCGACAGCTTACCTAAGATCATAGATCTTGGATTCTAATACGTATGATAGATAAAATTTTTGCCGATTTTCTGATGTTTTGAGAGATATTGCAATTGTCCTGTGACAATCAATGTTATGGTTGTCTATCTTTAGATAAAATATAGGACGCTGTGAACGTTTTTTGGACAGCTTATCTAGAATTTTGAATTTTAGATTTTCGTAAATGATGGACGAAAGATTTTGGACGATTCTGTAACATTTCATGATGTCTCAATTATTCTATGATAGTTGAATGAAGATCCGTATTTTCATAAATCATAAAATAAAGTATATTTGGTTGTATAAAATTTAATTTACACCTGTTTCATGATAACCTGTGATTTTGAAGATCTGGTAACTTGTACGAGCGTATAAATTTTAACGTATCTTTATTTTTAACTTTCATATGAATTAAAAGTATTAAGGCCTTTCGTAGCATTCAACGTATCAAGATATAAGCTATCAAAACGAAAGCGATCTGCTGATTCAGCCTTCTAAATCGCGATGCGCTTCTAAATCGTCGAATTACGAGCCTCTGTTTGCACCTCTACGTCAGCGAGATATAAATAGTGATTTTCCTAAGAATCAAGTCGAACGCCACTAAATTGTTGAAGCAGGCGCTGCACAGAAGCTTTGCAACCTTGTTGCTTCGTATGTAAATCGAGCAACTCGCTGGAAAATAATTTTCTACCTTCAAAATGAAATTCTCGGAAACGCGTGTTTGTGACAAGCTTCGATATTTCGCGGAAGAAATAAAGCAATAATATATCCTCCGTATGAAAATGTAGATTCGGTGATATTCGAATTAAAAGATCGGACCTTAATAGCATGGTAAATTTGCATTTGCACTGAACCGTGGTAAACTAAAATTCATTGCGGACACATCCGGATCGATACGAAAAGCCATCGAGACACCTGTGAGATGATTCATCGAGTCGACGCACGTGCGATCGGCCACTGGATAATCTATATTTTATAAATCAACGTACGCGATGCATTCAACGCGAAACAACAAAAAGATGAAATTCCTGCAAACATTCCTCTTTCGCTTCGTCACGAGTTACAGCAATTTTTTTTATGCGACGTATTTCTACTCTTTCTTTTTTATCACCC
Organism: Bombus vosnesenskii; assembly: GCF_011952255.1. Lineage (NCBI taxonomy): Eukaryota > Metazoa > Arthropoda > Insecta > Hymenoptera > Apidae > Bombus > Bombus vosnesenskii. The sequence continues at coordinate 4,203,688 of NW_022882938.1, forward strand.
AACGTTAGAAATTTTCAAACTTCCATTAAAAGGGCGTTGTAAATTCCATCCAAGAAATTTTTAGTATTTAGTGTGCATCGTTGTTCGTCCGGGTTTCAGTTTGACGAGACGATACCAGCCGTTCTTGTTCTATCGTTGATTATCAGTCACGTTAGAAAGAGAAACATTTACTATAAAATACGCATAGCGATATAAAAATACATAACGATATAAAGATTTATAATAAAAACATAAAAACTCCCTTACTGATCGATGCGAATAATCAGAATAGTCGTGATGATTTTCTTATACGAGTTGAAACTTGAAACGATAATCCTGACATGAAAGTTGTTATAAAACATTTAATAAATATTTGCATAAAATTATTCCGTAATTACCACAAATCTGGTACGATGGAACAGACAGATGAAAATAACTTTTGATGAAGTGAAAATCAAAATTCGTATCTCTACTTGCTTAATATGTAATATATCTTTTTGTAAACGAAGGATACGATTCAATGCAAAACGATTTTATCAGCGAATATAACCGATACCATTGTCGTGGCATCGACTTCAGCTGGGATCGACATTAAACGCACGTAGAGACGCGTGCAAACATCGCGGTTCATTAAATTAATCCGAACACGGACCGACGTATAAACGGTGGACGTGCGAGTCCGTCGCGACGTGCCGCGTCGTCGTAATTTCTCTCGGACGTTCCACCGATTTCGAATCGTGCTGCGAATATCCGTCGATTCCCGATATATTAAATTACAACTGTCTCCAATGCCGATGGGATTCGGAAACGATGTCTTTGTCAGCGACCAAGTGATCCGTGTTTGCCGCTATAACGGCACTGTTCAATGTACAAATATAATTCTGCACTAGCGGCCTAAACTTTGAAATTGTTGCGCGGTCTAGAAATACAGAGAGATCAAAAGAAAGGTAGTCGAGGGTTCTATCATCATGGAAATTTTATTCAAACATTTATGGAAATAAAGGACAATACTGTTGCCATTTGTGATATTAATTTCGAAATAATAACAAAATTTTCTGGGGCTTTGGTATAATCGTCGCAGGGATAGCAAGCGATTCCAAATGTTATAGGATAGCTTTTACTTGTTTTTAGATTAACCTTTAATTATTGTAATTTATTTATTGCTGGATAAAACTGATCTTTTTTACAAATATCATATCACAATCGAGAAACGAGAAAATCGCATCGTCTGATACATTTCTAATTCATCCACAGTGTAGCGGGAAAGAAACTCGAAGGATCTTTCGAATGTACAGGGTGTCCGGCTTTTAGTTAGCGAAACTTAAAAATCAACCAAAGTATCTTCGTTCAACTTTTTATCTTCTCTTTATTTTTCACGAATCCTCGAAACAAATCCATCAGCTCGAAGAGAAATCTACGAAACGGAGTCGCTTCTTCTTCGTCGATTGGCTAAATTTTAAGATCAGATGGACAAATGCATCTGACGGACGACTCTACGCAGAAATTCTCTGTAGTCTCGATAATTTTTTCCATTGGATTTATAGCAGTAGGCAAAAGAGGACGGTTTATTTCCATGGACACAGTCTGCTGCCATTGGTGGGTGCTCATTGGGTATTACAGCAGCGCTACCCCTAATGGGAAAACGGATCGCGAGTCGAGGCTGGCCTGAATGTGTTGAATGGGGACTCGCCGGAACAAAGGGCGTCACTTCGCGGTCCCTTTGTCCTCCGGTGGTAATCGGCGCCGTCGATACCAATTTCACCGGTAATTAGAGAGTTCACTTTTCTAACGACCGTCTCGCCTTTCCTCATTGTCGGACGAAAACGATCCTCGTTTAAGTCTGACAAAAACATTATCGTGGCCTGGAAACTCGACTTCTCTTCACTGCAAGGATGTCCCCTCTACCTCATCGTTCGATTTTCTTATTAAAGATCCCCGGGCCCTTGAATAATTTACATATTGACAATATTAATAAATTGACAAGTTACAAGTTGCACACTATAGAGCTCTTTTCTACGATATTGTAATTCGTAAAGTTTGCTTATAAAAGTTTATTTGTTTCTTTGGCAAAATCGTTAATATTCTGCGAGCATGTTTATTAATATCGGTAACTTGTAACGAGTGGCTGATACAATTTCGCTGATAATATTGACTCGTACAAATTGATTCGGTTGAAAAAAACCGCAAGATAAAAATATGGAAACCGTGGCAGGAACTAACGTGTAAGCCTGGAGCAAACTATTCCTTGCCGCGTTTCGGCCGATCCGTGGCGCTTCCCTTCGACTTCGAAAGGCTCTTGAGAAAGTCCCCGCGGGCTGGCGAACTCGAGAATACTTCTGGTGGCCCCCTCCAGGGGGGATCGATATCTTGACAGGGTAGGGGAAAACGGGTCTCCATCGAGGACGAACCGTGGAATTTCGCGAGACACATTTCTCCGGACGCTCCGAGGCGAACACGTGAGAAACGTGTCTCTTCTACGCCCTCGTGGCCGACGCAGACGTCGACTCTTCCGCTGACTCGTCGAATATTTCTGGCAGGACGTTTTTCATCATCCGCCTTTGCCGCCTCGTGAATTTCCTGCGAGATGGTTCTCGCTGTGCAAGTGACTCTTCTCGAATGATACACTACGTTCGGGGATGGGGGATTTTTCGGTTCTACGACAGAATTGGATCTTTTCCTTTTTATCTTTGAAAGAAAATCCGCCGCTTTGAGAATTATGATAACCAAAAAGAATATCAATGGGTTGAGAATATATGTAGCCTCAGACAAATTATGGTTCGTATTGATTTTAAACTCGCGGTGGACATTTGTAATTGAAATTTGTTCGATTAAGTTTGATGGTGAAAAGAAAATATTTGTTTGGTTTTTAAACGGAACGTTTAAACGAAAAATTGGAACAGACTATTTCCACGAGGCACGAGATATAATTCACTAATTTAATGGGTCATGATTCTTAAATTCAATGCCTCTTATCGAATGCCAAAATCATTCTTCAAACATCGTATCGTAATTCAAACACGATATCGTAAATTCAGCAGACGAAGAAGGTTATGCTGAGAAAGTTTCGATCATGCACGAAGTTAACTTGGAAGGGTCCACCACGATATTTTCGTGATTTTCCTTTCGGATTAAAGCGGCACGATACACGACTACGATGAAATTGCGAGGCTGGTCGGTGGTTTCTCGTAACAGCGGAATTTGCAACGGACGTGAGAACGATAAGGAATGTCCAGAACGAGCCGGAGGGTAGGTCCGTGGAACGATTTGGTATGCGGGCTGCGTCCGCGCGATTATCTATGAGTCGATAACTTACTTGCCGAATTTCTGGTCAACCAACTCCAAACGCACGACCCAGCATCCCGTGCCTTATTATAATCTCGTCCAATTACCAGCCTTATTATTGCGAAATCCGATCTAGCGTAATAATGGACGATCATCAACTGCTATCAATCATTTATCAGCTACAACTTTATTTTCATCGGCTTAAACTGCAACGAGGAACCGTGAGTTTATCTACTTATGGATTATTCTTAGCGTAATTGTTTTAATTTCAACCAAGTTCGGATGAATACGATAAGAGGATAAGAGACAATAAACTGTTGCAACAACGCAGAGGATGGTTTATTTTTTCCTTCTTCCGTATATATTTTTACGCCTGTATATTAAATTTAATCTCTCTCCACGTACAATTTTACTCTAGCAAAATATGAATTCTATCATATCGTATGAAACAACTGGAAGATTCTTCTCTCAAGAGATTAAATCACCTTCAAATGTATTCGTAATATTAATTTACGCTTAACACCTGAAGGTCTGAAGGCAAAGATTACGTAACGCGTTAAAATTATCAAACTCATAAACCTTCGATATGATACAATTTCAACTATTTCACGCCCCTCGTAAACCACCTAATATTTATCAATGGGAAAATTACATCTCGTAATAACTCATTGCCAAACCTGGCCGTATCTCCCCAAAGAACACGAGGCCCGGAATCTCCATAAATCCTAATCAAACGGTCCTAATCACGCCGGAGAAATCCAATCATCGCCGGGTCGAAACATTCGTATCCTCGCCTAAAGCTGCCATAACTCGTTCCAGGTTGAAACGAGATTCGTTAGAGATCGGGTGGGGTATACACGTGATCGGTCTCTGTATCCGCGGTTAAATTTAAAGCCGATCGCTCGGTCAGGCATAAATAACGGCTCGGCGGCCATTGAATTCGCTGGCGAAAAAATGCCGCCGAGAGGCGCCCGAGCTCAAAAGAAAGCGACGCCAACGCGTAAGCGTATCGCTTTGCCTTGCAGCGTGAGCTGTCGCAATTCTTTCGCGGAATAAATTTTCTCCGTTGGACTGGCACCGCCCACGCATCCACTGCAGGAGAAATAATACGCGCGGCACCGTTTTCACTCTATCGGTCGGCCTTGATCGCTCTCCGAGTCTTCCCCCGTGTTCCTCGCCTTTCCATCGGGTCACTCGCGCCACCGGTAGCTAAAACGACCAGTGTGGGCGTGCAGTTTGCAGCTGCATCCCGGTTAATTCGCGCGGGTAGGCTACGTTGTACAAGCTGTTATAGTCACCCTGACCCCTTCCTCGCTTACACCACCCGTTTACTCTCTTTCTACCACACCGAAATTTACCCTGTTTCCTTGTCTCTACTCGATGGAACGACTACCGGACACATATAGGTAGTTCCGCTATTGCAGAAGCGGTTCGTGCGAGGCTAAATCCACGTGAACGAAAGGAGAGGGGATTAGAGAAAGGAATTGGTAGAAGGAGAAAAGTTGGAAGGGAGGAACGAATAAGCATCGATGGACGATGACTAAAGGAGCGGTCAGACAATCGACATTATTGTCAATATTTAAAATTCTTAGCATTGTAGTCCGTAAGGGGCCTCCTAGACGATCAATACAGACATATATAAATTGTCAATACAATGTTGCGAGCCTCAAATAATGACGATAATATCGACAACAATATCGATGGTGTGAACGCTCCTTAACGCATTGGGATCAGTGAACCGAGAATTAGTGATGCAAGCGGATTCTTTCGATTGGTAAGTTGATCGTTATGTGTTCAGTTTGCCTCAGTTCGGTGGACGGATGAAAGGGTTTAGTGTTTGTGAGTTTTTGGTTGTGATTTTTTGTTTGAATTAGATTGGATTTGGTAGTGGTTAGTTTGCTTATGTTAATTCAATGAAGAATGAACGACTTCTCTTTCTCTTGGAATTTTTTCTATTACCTGAGAATAGATTTAAAAGGAGAGTATTTTTATGAAGGAGATGCCTGTGTATGTGTGCATTTTTTTAGTAGAAATTAATGGAAGTAGTAGAAGAGAATAGAGTTTGAGTTCGATTCTGAGATTTAATGATCATTAATTGGAAAGTGAATTAAAGAAATGATGATGATCTAAAAAAGGATGTAACGTTCGTATATATATGTGTGTGTTTGTTCTATTAAAATTGATCTAGATTCAACAGAAATTCTTTTCTTTATTATAATTCCCGATGAAAAAAGGATTTCTTTCCCAACGAAAGGCTGTGCTTAATAACTGCTTTAATAACTTTTTTTTATAACTCTAACTCAGAATGTGTTTTCGAATGACTGAAAACCAGTGTTCGAAAAGATATTTTACATTTAGCTGACATTTTTCATATGTATTTTGTTAACCATGGAATATATTTATTCTAGATGAATATATTCATCCTAATATCTTGTATCTGAAGTTTTACATCGGCTCGGAGAGAGCTATATATTCGAAAGGTGAGAAAGACACGGGGTTTGAAACGTTCGTTATTTTATATTGGAAGCCAGTGTATCTAAAGAGCAGAAAATACACGGATAAATTAGAACCGACGAATTTCGTTCGTTAATTCCGCAAAAAATTCATGGCGCAACAGTTCAATTAAAACAGTTCGTTGTACTCTTTTTTCAGCTTTCTTTGGCAGCCACCGAGAAGGGATCAAGATACACCAGTCCGGTTTAATCTAACCAAATTAAAACTGACAAAATCCGTTTGCTAATCCAACGAAAATTCCGTATATCACGGTTCGAGCTACAAAAGGGGGGAGAGAGAGAGAGAGAGAGAGAGAGAAAATTCATTTCTTTTGTAAAATCGGCGGAAAATTTTATAATTCTGTTTTTCGACAGAATGGATAGAGAAACAAGAATGTACTAGCGAGATTAATTCTATCGATTTACAAATAACAAAAAATTGGTGATTCCATGGGAACAAATTCATCAGTCCCGTTTTGCTTAAAAAGGAAAGAAATAGAAAAAAAGAAAATTCCCATAATTTCATATCTGAGTAGAAACGACAAAGATTAACGATACACCGCTGGAATTACTTTTATCCAGGTAAAACAGACGATGTCTGTTGCAAAAATTTGAGGCAAGCTCCATGTACATGTAAACTGATCATGTAAAAATTCTAGCACACTTTCATTTCAACAAGGGAGCAAAATGTTTAACCCACTATAAAACAAAGCAATAATTTACCGTAAGATTACGAATACTTCAGACTTTTTATCTCTAGCACAATCGTAGAATCGAAGTGTAAGAAATAGCGGCGAGGAAATGATTGCATAAATATTTTACACACAATTCTTAAAATTTCATTACGCGATCGTAAAATCCGTATGTAAGAAATAACGAAACAAAGAGAATATTAAGCGTATCGTGGAAATTCGTAGTCACAGCTACAATTAATAAGATTAATAAAACATAAAATTCGATAATATAGGTCAATTGAGAAAAGAGGTTTCAAAGGAAATATTCCGTTAACGCGAAGTTGGCTTTCAATGATTTAAGATGCCGAAGGTGTTTAAGAGATCGCAGATCTCCGTTGGTATCAGAGCGAAGAATCGTTCATACTGTCGCGAGGAGGAATATCGAGAGGTGTTGGCAATACGGGGATATCGAGACGGAAAGGGGTGAACGTACGATGCATCTGATGCATACACGCGTCGCCCTTTCCACGGACAAGCGCGCGATGGCAATACGTGCTCGCTAGCTGAATCGCAAGCAGCACGGTCGTGTTTCGTGCGAGCGCGTGCGGCCGCTCCTACGAAGAGTGGCATTTTCCCAATATCGAAGTGGCTGATGCGACTCGATGCGAGAATGAGTAACCTCTTTTATTGGATGTACACGCTCGCGCCACCGGTTCCCCGCTACCGGATTATTCGAGCATCGATCCGCTTTGTTCCGCCAAGGGAATTGACTTGCTCGAGAGCCTTCTCTTCCTCTTTCTCTGTGTGTGTTTCACTGATTTTTCCATCGTTGTTCCGTTTTTCCCATCATCTTTAAGATATCCTGCCTTTTCTTAGATGGATTTACAGTCTGCATGTATGTGATATTTATTTAAGGTGTATTTTATTGCATTTTGTTATATCGCATTGAGTATCGTGTGTGATATGTATGTGTAGAAGCGAGACATTGTAATCCTATAAGGAAACCAATACAGATATATACATATGTATATATGTGGATACACGTGTTACTGTTAAGTTTTATCGATTCAGGACTTGTAAGATTGCACGATGGATATATTGGCTATGTTAGAATGAATAGCAATAGAGTTCACTTTAGATCGCGGATGTTTATGCAAATTTATTCTAATTGGAACGTTATGTTAAGAGATCTTTTATTTTTTAGATTATCAAATTCGTTTACAGGAACAAGAACACGATTAGATTTGTAAAACTTCGGAGATCGTAGTCCAAAGTTCGGAATATGCGATTTACAAAATTCGCCCTATTATACCCCTTTCCCTCTGCAGTGACAATTGCGCTTACGAAATTTAAACTTTCTCCTAGTCATTATACTATATAAACTTCTACCATTTTGTTACTTGCCACTTCGCTCAACTATCGTGGTACTCTACTTAGTCACGCAATTTGAGATATGTTAAAGTTACTGTTACGCTGCAACACGTGACGCTTGTGAGGACGGAAACTTCACTCTTATATTTGATCGTAATTCTTCGACTGAGCACCTGAACACCGCTGCACCCATCAAAACGCCGCATTGCTGGAAAAGAGTAATGTTGGAAAACAGAGCAACCTGTGTCCATTCCGATCACTTCTGATGTTCCACCGTTCTATCAACACGTATATTAATTAGAAAAAGATTATCAAATTTTCTAAAGAAAAGTAGATTGCTGTTGGTTTTAGAATGATCCGAGTTAAATTGTTATAAGCAAAAAGACCGAAGTTCTAACATTTTCTTCGTGCCAATTTTTCCTCGTTATTTTATTCTGTATAATTTTACTTAAAACATAACAGTACAGAAAGAGTTTCAAATGTAGTGACACACGAGTCAACGGAAGACTCGAATCGGAAGAGACTCATATTGTTGTGCTTTGGAGCGTCAATGTTGTTTTGGTTTGCTAGGTTCAAAGGTAAACGAACTCCGGACAAAATATTATCGCCGCTATTTGTAGTCGTCAACTGGAGTTACATTTGAACTTTTTATAATACCATCGGTAGATACAAATAGACGAACGTGCTCTCTAGGATAGTCAGTATAGCGAGTCAGTATAACGAACCAGTATAGCGAATCATTATAGCGAATCTTTATAGCGAGCCATAGAGTCGAATAGCGAACGTAGAGTTGAACAGTAGCATTGAGCGAGCGACCATTACTACCAGCATACACTATCTCTGTACTTGTATTTAAAGTGATTTTAATATACACTGACTATTACAACTTTATCACTCGTCTCTTTAATAAACCGACGCGTATAATAATCCACCTCACGAATATTTCAGCTCGTCTCTATCAAGAATAACAAAAATTCTAGGTTGCTGTAACCAAGGAGAGTATTACTACTTGTCACTCGAATAACAAACAAAATTGGATTCGTCCACATCCTGGAATTTCGATCGTATTCCGTATTTCGATACCGTACACTGATTAGCGATATATCATATGATAGCGATAGTATCATAACCATGGCACTCGCAATTTCGTCATTACGTAAAACTAAATTTCCGCTAGTCGAGATCGTCTCATAACGAACTAGTGGAACACGAGATTGCATTTACAACGCCTGAACAGCGGATAGGGAGATGGTAGAAACGAGAGAGATCCCAGGCAAAATTTTGATTGTAAAGCGAAATAGTTTGAAGTCGAAGCGATGCTATTATATGTATAGGCGGCCGTGTATGGTCGCTAAATACTCGCGGATTCAGGATAAAGTTGAATCGGGAGCGTAAACACGACTAAGCTACTTACTACGTATTTCGTGGGTGGAGGGGTTGCGTTGTTACGCTTCCGGGCGCCAAGTAAAACAGTTTATCCTTAAGCAGCCACCGTCCAACTTGCCCAAGCCGCCGGCTTCCACGCTGTTTTCCTATTTAAAGCAGCCACGATTCGCCTGTTATCGCGCACGGTTCTTGTTCCTAATGGACATGTTGCATGGACATTGTTAAGTCGTGGAATATTTGAAGCTTATTTCGATAGCCGGAATATTCCTCGAGATGGTAGTTTACGGTCCAGGGTCGAGAATGGGCAAGTTGTAAGCACGGATACTCTAATCTTTGGAATAATCCTGTGATTAGAGTTTCAGTTTTGATTAGGTGATTTTAGAATGCCGGGGATTTCTGGAATTTTAGAAATGATGGAGAACACGAGTCTGTACAGGTCGAGTCATTTAAGTCGGGCGAGTATTTTGAGTGAAATAGTTCTTCGTAGAGGAAAATGTTTTACGAAAAGATTAAATAGCGTCGAAAGAGGTATTCAATATTTTCTAACACACTTCGTAATATTAGATTAAAATATTTGTTAAACTGACGAATTTGTACTGACTTATCGTAGAATATTCATTACTAAATACATATTTAGTACACGACACAAATTTCTGCTCGAGTTCCATTAACTTAGCTGCGTAAAAATATGAATTTGCATAAATATGTGTAGCGGCACATGAGTCAACGGAAGATTTGAATCAGGAGAGGCTCACATTATTGTGCCTTGGAATACCAACGTTGTTTTGGTTTGCTAGGTTCAAAGGTAAACGAACTGCGGACAAAATATTATCGCCGCTATTTGTAATCGTCAACCGGAGTTACATTTGAACTTTTTATAATACCACCGGTCGATACAAATAGACGAACGTGCTCTTTAGTATAGTCACTATAACGAGTGATTATAGCGAGTCAGTTAGTCGAATAGCGAGCGTACAGTTGAACAGTAGCGTTGAGCGTGCGACGATTACGACCGGTATATGCTATCTCTGTACTTGTACTTAAAGTGATTTTAATACAACTGATAATTACGAATTCTTCACTCGTCTCTTTAATAAACCAATACGTATAAAAATCAACCTCATATGCACATTTTACTTTATCATGTTCTCTAGTCTCCATATGCATTCTGCGCATGTTTGCATCTATAAATTTCCTACAAACGTATAAAAATCCACAATCTCCTTATTGTTATTCAAAATACAAAGCAACCTACCTAACGAAGCTATAGTTTAAAACGCAAGTGGTAGAACAGGTGGACACCTAGCGGCTTATCCGCCTTCGAACCTGTTCCCGCGGCTGTTTTTACCTCGCCATACGACGAAAGTATGCTGAATTCCCATCGAGCGACGCTTTTGTCACCGGCAGCCACCGTAGAATATCTAAATAGTCGTGGAAACGCCGACGAGACGTCGCGATACATAACCACGATTCTCGATATTCTTATCACGATCCCCTTAACGAGCTATTTTCTTCAAAACGAACTTTCCAAATTGCTATTCCCGAGATGTATCCTGTTTCTGAGTTCCATCGTTGAAACGAGATTTTACTCGGTTTAATTGTAGACTTGGTTTCGCATTGTCGTCCCGATGGTACATGGTTTTATGTGGGATGGGTGGAGCCGACGTATTTTTTTCCCCCACGGAAAGGGAGAGACGGTTATCTTTTTTATGTTTTTACTTTATTTTCACAGTATCGGTACATTTATATAGTATAGTGTGTACCAACTGGTTTTATCAAAATAGAAAAAAAAGGAGGAAAAATACGTACGATGAAATATGGCTTCCAACGAATAAACTGGAATTTATTTCCGCGAAATTTGAAATTCGATAGAGGGAAATTCATCGATATTTCCATTCAATAGAGACGTGTGAATTTATACAGTTTCTTGTATAATCAATTATTCTAAAAGTATTAACAGCTTTCATCGGATTTTTTGGAAATATACGTATGTACATATAGAAATTGTATTATCGGAGAGGGAAGGATCATTGATGAAATTTCTTGCACATATTGCACACGTGTATCATTTTCAGGCCGTTTCTTTGGCACACGTGGGCAATATAAAAAAGAACCGAACCCTTTTTTCTTGGAAATGGGGACGATATTACGAGAAGGGTCAGACCTTGGCTAAACGGATATGGAACAGCCGGAAGGGTCGATGCAGGGTAAATCGCACGTAAGATGAATCCTTGCCCTCCGGAAACCTTAGCAAAGATATGCTGGAGAGAACCTTTCAATCTACACTTGCCGGTATTCGCATTTACATTTCACCCTCAGACTGACTTCTCTGTATTAAACCGAGAAACATGGAATCGTAAAGTATTCTGAACAAGGTTTCGATGAGATTTCGAATTTTTAGAAAAATATATACACTAGTCTGGAGGCCTTTTAAACGAAATTGAAATTTATAAATTCCCTTAATCGATATCTATTACACTGTTCTTCGGATTTCTTCAAAACAGGAGGCGGAGAATATTTGAATTGAAAATAAAAAGAATCTAAAGCCACAAATTTAATTTACTACGAGTTTTCTCGAGGCGGAAATCAATTTTCCAGTTTCTTACGAGATTGGAAATTTCTAGTATCTTTTGTACCTGAACTTCCTGACCGATCATATACCATTGATATTTTGAAATTATGAACCTTGAGTTAGTAGTATGCAGTCCACGCGCCAATATGACCAGTTGCATGCAGAGCCAGAAGGAAGTTTATAGAAAATTTGCTCACGGAATAAATCATCTTTTATTCGAGAATCTGAAAGTACAGTTTTCAAGCAGTATATCTTCGAAGCCAGCGAGCTGTTGCAGAAAAAATAGAAGCTGAACGAAGCAATATGAAAAGATAAAGAAATTAAAACAATGTAAATATTAAAGACAAAGAGCTTTTGACAGAAATATTCATAGGCTTGGTAACGTAAGATATTGATCTAAGGAGACCGAGCGACAACACTTCGTGTAACTACTTTCATTACAGTATGAATTATGCACGGCATTTAAGATCTCAGAATAATCCACGACTTTCGCGAAAATGAAGTTATTCTTAGGATGATTCTTATTATAAACGTTTACAGCTTCATCTCGGTTGGTTGCTAAAGAATTAACGTAACTCCTCGACTATCCTCCAGCTACTGAACTCGTCGTTAAAGTAGCTTTTACCATTCATGAAACAGGGCCAACCCATACATTCATCTTACCAGCAACGTTGAAGACAGCGTAATATGACGCGAAGAATATAATTCTCGCTCCTCCGTATTAAAACAGAAAGGTAACCACTGGTTCATTACGATGCGACTCTATCGTCCACCACTAAGGGAAGACGGATGATACTGTGACTTTTTTTTTTACAATTTCTCTCTAATTTCTCTCTCTTGCCAGTTCGGTGTCTCTTCCTCGATTCAGCGAAAGATTAACAACTGCCGACAATTTCCTCGCGAGTCAATGCGCCAATGACCGCTATACGACGCTCGTTCCATGTAGTTCTATCGTTGTTTATCCACATACGCAAACGGCATGAAAAAGGTAGCAGGACATTTTCCTCGAATAAACAACGTGTCTCGTAGTCGATCGTGAATTTCACGCGACCCATTCCGACCCTCACCTCGTACGTGACCGAATATACGTATTCTTCCCTCCGAGGAACATCGAAGAAACGATGCACCCCAGTTCACGTACAACAACCGTTGCCGTATATTGGGCATCCGTTTCTGTTTAGCTGATCGCTACGCGTCGCGTCGACGTGTTTGCACAGAAGAGTTACGCGCGCTTCTACCGAGAATTAAACGCCGTTTCCGCACCCCCTTTGTCTCGTTCGCGCTACGTTCACGTTCCATGCTGATAAAGAGGTAGTTAGTCCAGTAACGAACAAAATTTTCTTTAGTTCGCTACTGGTAAATTAGTGGTAGTTGCCTTTCGTTGTAGGAAACAGTAAATCGGAGAGATATTAGCACGTTAAGAGGTTAAATTACATAAAGGTGTCTAAAAATATATAAAATATTCAAAGTACAATATTCGTTGTAATATTTGGCAAATAGCATTCGATGAGGGGCTATTTTTTTCTTTTTTTAAGTTTGCATAAATTTCCGTAGTCTAGTTATAAGAGATTTATTTTGCCAGATGATATCGTAACCTGGATTGATAAAGATCGATAAGTAAAATAAACAAATTTTCAAGTATGACATATACGTCTCATGAACGTGTGTGTTAAATTTAAAAAATAAATTAATTAAAGATCGTTCGATATATACGAGTAACACGTATATTATATTATGTTATATATATAGCAATAATATAGAAAAATATAGTAAATACGAAGAGTCTTTGTCGTTAGAATCAAGTTACTTAACTTCTTCTAATATAACTGTAACGAGAGACGGCGAAAGTCTCCAGTTGCACTACGTAAATAAATATATAAAATAGTTGGAGTTAAGTTTTTGTCGTAAGTGCTGAAGACTCGACGCTAAATTCGCTGCACTGAAACAACCTCGTCCCGCAAGTTAGCGCTTCGCGGTAATTCAGTTAGCAAAAGTTGTAACGTTACCGCAATCCAGCTTTCGTAGTTGCCGCATCAGCGATAGCCCTCCTAACCTCCTAGTTACTTTCACGTGATACCTGACGTCTATCCATCATTTGTTAAATTTCTTGTTTTCAGAAATTCTCCAAAACATAAAAGCGTATACTCGTATACGAGTAGCTCGTTAAATAAAAACAGACAAATTCGCGAACATCGTTCGACGAAATATCGCCATGGTAGAAAAGAGCGATCGAAGAAGGAGCATGAATATCGTCGAGCAAATATTTGTCGCGAAAGACGTCAGGACAAAGTTAACTCGTCTTCGCGCCATTAAAGGGATAGCAGCCTTTAGCAATCCACACAAAGACGAGAAAGTGGCTTCTAGCTATCGCTCTGGCCCCGATAACTTCCAGCTCCTTCGAACAGCAGGAACTCGATCGATTCGGCTCGACTATAAAATTTATTCCCATTCGCTGGCTACCCAAGACATTGCGGTTTGGCGTGAGATGTCACGAGTACTCGTGTCGTTTCGTCGACGATTTTATTACGACGGCTTACATAACGAAACGAGCTTGATATGGTGAAGAAACTTGATGGAAGATTGGAGTTGCTGGTGTGAAAAGATTTTCCAGTTATACGAGTTGATTGGTGTACTATATTTTGAGGAAAAGTTGAAGGAGAAGATGATTGACTTTCCGCTGTATGAATCTTGTGTCTTTCGGGCTGTTCTTTACACATCCATTCTACTGTCATAGTCTTATCGAAGTAATATATTCCTAGCTAAGTTATACAAGTTACAAGTTACCAGTCATTGATATTAATACATTCTCTTGTACATGCAACAAGCAAGTTTGGTAATGAGACAAATATAATTGTACAGTTAAAGTTACAAACTATTACCATTAACAAACTTTCTCACATGTTGATAACGAATTAGCTAATGAAAGTTAATTTTACAAACGAATTTTAGCGACCAGAAGTGATTTCACTATCCTCGTTGACATGAACTGGTGGAAGAGAGGTCTATAAGCAACTTGTAACTTATAAGTACGTTAATATTATTACTTTCTACTTTTATGTTACTTTCTATTAAATTATCGTGCAAGAAGTTCCAGATTATATGATTTCAAGTTTCATAAATTTCTTTTATTGCAGTTCTACACGAAGACCATCTTTAAAATACAATGATTTAATCCAAGACAGCAGAAAAATTCGAACGTATCGTACGATTAATTCTTTCCATTATCCTAAGTCTTCATTATTCAAAATGCTGCTTCAACGTTAGGAATTCTTATTCAAATATAAAATTAATATTCCAGTTGAATTAACCAGCAAGAATTCCTGTTCATGATACGATATTTACTCGGAATCGTTAAATATTTAAATTTCTCCTCTAATTCCGCACATCCCGGCAACGCTCTTGAATCATTTACAGCGTCATATTCCAAAGAGTCGTATCACACACGTGTCGCATTCGGAATTACGAGCGATCGACGACTGGTAGTTTATCTTGATCGAGAATCGATTTTCGAAAAGCATAAAAACGAATGCCGGGAAACCGCACGGTGCCAAAAGGCGTGAGTTTTGTGGAAATCGTGCAATTCGGAGCGATACTAAAATCGCGAGCAACGAGATCTTTGAGTTTTCGTTACGTAACATGAGATGGAAGGAGATAGAGTAAGAAGATAGGTCGCGGTGCTTCCGATATCGTGAAGTTTCCACAAGTTTCGAAAGATGTCTGTGCGACGACGTCGCAGGATTCGGTTTGTACGCGCGACACCGAGTGTATCGCTGCTCCGGAACCGATGAAAGTGACGCTAACTCCTCGTACGTGGCCCCGGCGCACATCCCTTATAAAGTGAGATTTATCCCGTCGTTCGTCCTTTTTACGACGAGAACGACAACGGCGAAGTTATATTCTTCGGGGGAAGATTCGCGTTTTATAGCTGGTTCGAGGGAAAGAAATTAGGTTTCATATTTGGATGATTACGGAGATGTTCGTAGGGGAAGGTGAGAAGGGTTGGCAATATGCAAATCGCAGGAGAAAAGTTTAATAAGTCACATTCTTCGTGTTTCGCGGAGGTACAGCTTTCAAACTTAGTGCATTGTCAGTCAATTTTATGTCATCTAATTTCCTTTCTCTTTATTCGACTTTAGAATTGTTATATCTTTGCCATTTTCTCGAACATCTCGTTTCTCCCTTTTTTAGTAAATTAACGACTGAAAGAAATATCGATAATTTTATGTATTTCGATTATATGATAGAAGGTTAGAAAAATTGTGCGATATATACAGGAAATATACAATAGCGAGAAGGTTGAAAGAAAGGAACGTCGTTAGAGGGCGAGAAAAAAAACGCGGAACATTTTCAGTTCGAACGAACTCGCACGAAGTCGAGGCAACGCCTAGCAGCACGATGATTTGAATTTTCCCTTACGTATCGCGAATGAACCGATAAGAGGGGAAGAAATAAATGGCGGGATGCAGACCTCGCAACCTGGAGAGCTGGAAACTCTATTTTATGGTAAATAGACGTTGCCTGCGAGGGTTTGCTACCTTCCTCCACGCGACTGCCGATCGAAACCTAAAGGAGGGATGAAATACAGGGGTTGGAGGGAAGTTAAAAACGATATGTCGGGCCACGACGATTTTCTCCTACGGTTTATCGGTTTTCAAATGGTCCGCGCCGTAATATCTAGGTGGTCGAACCAACCCTTCTCGCCTTCTACTTCTCTAACATTCTTCCTTCTTGTAGTTTATAGCGTATAATGTATTCACTGAGCATTATAATTAGCTGAGGTATTGGAAACTGTCTAGGAAGGAATAAATATCGTACAGGAAAGTTTTAGTGTTCTTTGAAGCGTATAATAAAGTGTAAGGAGAATTACTTCCGACGATAGGTAGGTCGTGTATTTATGGCAAATTTAGAGCGTATATTTTATGCGTAATATACGAAAATATATAAAACATTCAAAGAAAAATACTCACTGTATTATTTATCAGCTAAGCGGAATGTGAAAAACGTTTCTATAAAGAAAGACATTGACAAAATTCATCGATTCATCTTCAAAGAGGAAAATAAAAAACGACGTAATACTCCGTCCTTCCATTTTCCCTTATCTAGGTCGAACTAGCCAGCCACCTCCAAAAACCAAAAATAAAAACACAACACGACACTCTATCTCTCAACTCGCCCTTATCTAATTTAGACTATCTACAGATTCTGAAAAACCAAAAATAAAAAACATAACACTCCATCTCCCAATTCTTCCTTATCTAATTCGAACTACCTGCGCAACTCTAAAAATAAAAAAAAAAAAAAAAAAAGAAAATAACGTGACCAGTCCCTTATCCAATTTGAGCTACTAATTTGAACTTACGCGAAAATACTATGCTATTCTAGTCCTTCACCGACGATTCGCTGGTTAAACTCCGAGTCGCAAGCAAACTCTGCAACGTGCGTTAACTCGCTTAAACCATCGTACGCAATCGATACCATTCTGAATCCTCAAAGGAGAAAGTTTTCTTCATCTATCGAACGGTAACTATCGCTAACAGAATTCTGTCCCTTCCATCTAACGAAAGGCTCCATTGGTGGGTACAAACGTTGTTGCGTGGCCAGCCGCAAATATTCGCGCTCGGGGACGTGGTACCGTTTGGGTCTCCGGACAGTCGCGTCAGCTTGAATTGAACCATTCGCGAAGAACGCGCGCGTGAATGAGCCCAGGCCGCTTATTTAGTGGACTGAAGCGGTACGTACACGTACAGCGGCCGTGTGTACACACGCGTACGCGAAATAAGCCCATTTCCATGGTACACTCGGCTGGCCACCGGAGGACAAAAGCCGCGTTTATACGTGCAAACTGGCGAGAGGACGCAAGGAACCCACGGGCCGGACGTTTTCCTCGCATAATACTTGCAATATGAGGGACGCTGAGCCGGAACTATACGCAAGAACCACCCCTTCTGTACGCGTGTTTATACGTGTGTACATCAGCAACTTCCTGGACGGGGAGGAAGAACCATGGGTTGCAAATTACACAGAAACAAGCCGGGTAAATAAGACTGACGTTTTCTGAACCCTTTGGCGCTTAATGGACGCTTCTAACTTGGCTTCGACTGTTCCTTTGAGGTAGTCTTTTGATGGTGATTTTTAAAGATATTTTAAGCGACGTTTAATAATTATGGCAAATTACTGATGCGTTTTCAATAACGAAGGAATGTAAAATCTTTTTTAAATTGAATATTGTAACTCCCGTCCGTATTTTAATGGAAAAGTTTCACAGTTTGCTACTTTCTCTTTGTTCGCGGGTTTACACTGACAGCGATGAGAGAGTGGGGTTTGAAGTATATTGATCGATTAATTAGCGAACTATTTGTGTAACATTCAACCGAGCTTCTTCATTAATTATAACAAAGTGACAGCTTTGATTCGTGACAGACAAATTCTCTTTGAACGAAGGGAACATTTTCGATCACAATCTCTCATCAAGCAGAAAATTGTATATTCTTAACGTTAACCATGCACTTCGTTTATAAATAAATCTTTAAAAAATTGTGATGTACCTCGGTTTTAATCCGCGAAGATTAGATCTTGCAGCAGTACCACAGGCGGATCAAAGTAACCTGAAATATGTATACATACATATGTAGGTTTTTAAATAATTAAATAAATAATTGAATTAATAATTAAATAATTATTAAATAATTAATTTTACTTTAATTAAATAATTATATTTAAAAAATATAGAAAGTATTATATTTCTAAAGCATATGTATTTTCAAACGATATATTACACGATTAGTAACAACAATAAGTGGTAAAATTATGTACAGCAAAACAGCAAAGGTTTACAGAGAAAGTAATCGTATAGTAATTAATTACAACTAAAACGTTGTATAAGTACAACTTTTAAACAATATTTATAGAAAGAAACATTTTCGTATTTTCGCACGTATTTTCTGAAGTTTCTAGAAGAATTATTAATAATTAAGGAAACTAGTTTGCATTCTTTATATAAATCTACATACAAATTAACGAAACAGTGTCAAGTCAAAAATGGCTGAATGCTTCATAAAACATTTGGACTTGACAGGTTAGACAAGTTAAAAGCGCAACAAAATTCCACCGTCTCTCATCTTTTTCTCTTCTTCGCTTCTAAAATTTCGTTTGTAGAATTAAATCACGCGCAGAAGCGTTCAGTCGTGTAGTATAGGACGTAAGTACACCGACGGTATAGTTGTTATATTAATTGCCGTTTGCAATGAATGACGCGCAATATTTCTCACTGTGTTCGGCGCAGTCGGCCAGTTTTGAATACAAATGGTACCATTAAACGGTTCGAGCTGCTTATTCGGCCAATTGTCCTCGCGAAATGACGTCGTTCAATCACACAGAATTCACTATTATGTCGAGTTATGTTAACCTCCCCACCAGAGAGGGGAGTCGGATCTTTCGGAAACCATGCTCACAAAGCCGAGCGGCTTCTTGCTACGAATTTCGATAGCCACCCCCTTTCGTTTCACGCGCGCGCCACGAAATACGCTGTCTCGCGTCCCGTGAAAGCCGTGCAAGATAAATACGTCGTATAAATACGTCGTGTAACTGCCCTATGAATTAATTAATCGTCGTGTTGGCCGTTGGAAACGAACTACCCTTGCGAATAATGGCCCCAGAAGGGGGTAGTTTTTAGACTCGCTGACGTACCTCGAAGAATATCGCGAGAGATATTATTCAGTATTATGACCTATCCTTTTCATGTACACTCATTAATCAATTTTCTAAAACGTAACGTTAAGCTTAGACATTGTTTCATTTAAAACAGATGCATTTTATAAATAACTTTTGTTAATTAGATAACCAGACAGAAGAAGAAGTGGTGTTACGTTTGTAGAGGTTTATGTGTAGAGGATGGTTGGTCGCTAAGGTTTAATGGACGAGATTGCTCGTTGTTGAAACCGTTGTATACAGATTGTGTTCGCAAATACGCTCGTACTAACCGATTCGCTGAGACAGTGTATAAGTCGTAAAATAGGATCGCTAATGACTCGGTAATTAGATAGCTGATAATTCGATGATAAGTGATCGACAACTGACTGTAACTCATTTCCTCGCGATCGGAAAATTCAAATTCGTCTTTGTTCGACGGTGCACGTAGCGGCGATATTGTTTTGCTCGGAGCTTATTTATTCTTACATTACGTGTATCCTAACGATCTTGATACTCCGAGGCAAAACAACAACATGATTTGAATTGTCCTCTAACTCATGTGCCGCTACACGATTGTCTTTCACGACACGTTCCATACAGGGATGTGATATAAGAATTTAATTTCCGGAAAGAGCTATTAGAACGATTAACTAGGAAGATTTATTTGTTTGATTAAATGATTTTTATTAATTAAAAAGTAGGAGTTGCTGACGCCAACAGAATGGAATGTTTATCACCATCATTTTTACGGTATATTCAATCACCTCGATGGTAATAACCCTTAATTTTCAAGCATTTCAACAAATTAAGTTCCGAGAAATGACAAACATTAAAGCTCGAATTCAATTTTCGTCGCTCGATCCATTCTCGTTACAAAATTTCCCCCGAAAATCACCCTAAAGTTGCAGCCAGACATCGAAAACGATAATCAGAAGCGTCGCAGAAGTCTGAAAATCGAGCGCAACTCTCCCGCGCTGCGTGGAGTTGCGCGTACACGTTAGCGCTTTGCTGACGAGCGACGGCGACGCGTTTAAGGATTAAAGTCGAGCTTACGAAAACCGGTCGGGAACTCGGTTCGCTACGTGTGCACGTAGACTCGAGAGAGCAGATGTTCGTAATTGCTCGCCCACCCCCGCGCCTGGTCGTCGTTAGAAGTGGTGCCCGGCGCGGAAAATCCTCCTAGAGAAGGTTACACAGACGCAGGCAAGTTTACGTGTGCACGTGTGACGACACAGTGTGTGTAGTGTACATGTCCGCGGGCTGTGTGTGCGCGTGGTGCGGCAAGCGTGTTTAACTTAGCCTTCATGCGCCCTCGAGGTGTAAACAATTATTGCTGGAACGATGCAAAATGAAAATCGCAAACACCCACGCCTCGGCTACTGCCCCGCAAGTCAACGTCGACTCCGCGTGTCATCGATTATAAATGCGGGCCGGATGTTCCCGCCAGAAGGTTGCCCGCACCCCGAGGAACCGCTGTCGGAAGTGCACTTTCGTCCGGATCAATGGAAACTGAAATATGGACGTCAGCTTCTCGGGGAGTTGGGTTTGGTCGAGCTTTGTTTCGACTCGTTGTTAGTTGATGTTATAAGGGTCGAATTAGATTCGGCGGGAGGTGGATTTAATTTCATACATTTGGAAGAAACTACCCTACTTCTAAATTTATTGCTTGGTAGCTGTGCAAGATTATAGGACGTGGGGTTAGTTGGGAGTTTGTTTAATTGGATCGCGCATTTGGGGGACAAATACGTGTCTTTTCGTAATTCATTGGCTGTTGCTTGGATAATATTATAGGGGACACGTTAAATTGGATTTATAATTATTTGGGGGTTGTTTTGACTGGATCATGAGTTTGGATGAAATACACCTTTCTGAGTTTGTTGGTTATTAGCTGGATGTCATTATAGATAATACCGTAAAGGGTAAGGCGAGTTGATTTTAGTTGAGCATTGCTTTGATCAGGTTATATGTTTGACCGAAACAGGAATCTTCTCAAAGCTTGTTACCTGTCAATTGGATTATGTATTCGATGGAAAGAGGTATTTCTTAAACTTGTTAATTGTTAATTAAGGGATAATGAGGAGTGGTTTGGATTGGATTCGTTTGGAAGTTGTTTTAAGCGTATTTGATAGAAACAAATATTTTTTTAAATTTGTTACATGTTAATACAAGACAACACTTGTCCTTGTTTATTGATAGTGAAGAACGATATAGCTTTCTTCCAGAGAATTAATTTAAAATAAAAGTATATTTCATTGAAAATTCATCGAAAGCAATTCGCCAACCGAGAGAGTAATTGTTAAATGATTATAAGGGTTCGATGAACATTTTTAACCCTTGGCAAATAGAGTCGTTGCGAGAACAAAGACTCCTATAATGACTTCTTGACTCTAAAGTGAATAGTCCTTGCTTCTACGCACTTGGAAATATTCATCGAGGGATTAAGAGGCAGAAAATTCGAATCACGAGGTCAGAACTAACGAAATACGTATAAATGACTTGGTAATCCTGATTTTAAAAAATACGTCTCTCACAGCGATGCTCTTACGACGATTTAAAAAAAAAATACGACCTCGAATACACAATAAACTGTTGGATGTAAGACATAATAACCAGCGAGTAAACTTCTCCACGGATGTATATACTCTCGTGGAAAACTCGAATGTATACACCTCTGGGCTTCTATACGGGGTGTTCCATTTAACTTTTCTCACAAATATCTTCGTTATTGCAGCTAATGATAAACTGTTTATTTTATGCGTAGCTCCAAGATCAGAAATTAAGCGATTTATACTAGTCAATATATAGAATATTAAATGAAAATATTAACGTTATTAGCCAAAGATACACCGCCCTGAATTCATAACCTCGTAAAAATAGTTGCTCCAAACAGATGATGAGAAATTGAATAATTCACCTAATTATCTGACAGAGAATGTTAAACTGGAGAATCCGTATTATCAATCGGTAATTTGATACACAATATTACTGAAACTACACTCTCAAATGCATAACCTCGTAAAGACCATTCTATCCCACACACAAGATGAGAAATTGAGTAATTTATTTTAGCTATCTGATAGAAGATGTTAAACAAGAATATTAACACTACGGTTAAATAAACGTTACCAACGGATACACAATGTTCCCAAATATACATAAGCTGCTAAAACTCGTCAGCCGAAATCCCAACTTTCCCTAATTCATTACCCCGTATCAGCACCCTCGCGTACAAAATGTCATCCCCGGATCACTACTTCCATACCAGAGCAATTCACTGAGACGTCAAACAACCTTGTTCACGTCACGTTCCACAGATACACGTATTGTCCATATCACCCCAGTGTATCATCACCATTATATCTCCATCAGCGAAGGAACAGAATGTTCGAATCGAAACGAGTCACCCTGTACCACGGCGTGACCATGTTGCGTACTCGGTCCTCGGTTGTAATACTCGAAAATCCACGTGCGCACACGTACACAAACTCGCGACAAACACATTTTGTTTCGAGCGTGTTGGAGTCTGATGGGAGGTAAAAAGCAGAGGTAGAAAAAGGAGAACGCCAGAGGGGTCGGAGGGGCTGGTAACGAGAAGAGAAGCGTCGTTAATTTCTACGTCGGCGGAACAAGGCGACGAGATTTACTGATATTTTTTCTACTGAGCTTTTAACGCCGGCGATTCACCCCCGCGCCAGCCCCTCGCCGGCAAGCCATTCGCGAATTACAAATGTTTATTGCGCCGAGTGGGTTATAACGGGCAGCCGGCAGGCGACTAACTAGGGAATTATGCGGCGCGGCTCTTTTCGAAATCACCCTGACGTACCGGGCACGCCCCTTCTGCCACGGTAATATAACCGCGCGGAACGCTCGTCTTGATGGCTCACGCCGACGATCACCATCGTCTGAGGATTCGGTCGACGAGAGATCTCGTCGCGTTTTCCATGATTAATATCGGACTCGGTGCTCTAAGGAAAGAAGGAAAGTGGCTGGACCCTCTATCCTTTGAAAATAAGGGTGCTGGATTTCTGACGACTACGCGAAAGCGGTTGAAGAGTTCTTGGAATTGCTGGGCGAATTTTTCGTTTAAGCAGATTGTGGAATCTGATGCATACGGACGACCGTACTTGGACATTTCGTGGTGTTAAATCAAATGCCTTTCATCGCTTTCGTTTCTTAATTATTTTCATATGAATCTCGTAATTGCTTTGTATCATTGTGCCTGGCAAAGTAAAGTTTTACTCGAATTTTCTAACGATTGTTTTCTTACGGTCAGCGATGTATCTATAATTAATAAGTCTACTATTTTTCTGTAACTGTTATAAATAGTCTTTAATCGTCATCTCTCTGTTGTATATATATATAAAATTCTATTTTATTAACTATTTCATTAATGTCAGATAACCATCGCATTTTCTAGGGAACTGACATTTTCCCTGTTCTTGTTAAGTAGATGATACATTTACACTGTACATGTGAATGTGTGTGTAAGCATCAGAGGGCGTCCAGGTCTGACTTGAGACAAAAGGCGATTGGAAGCCGTTAGAAGAATCTAGAGGAGTCTGTTGACAACAAGCGTGCGTGCAAGAAGGTTATCGCGGTCTTCAGAGTGTAATATATATGTATAGCTGTTGTGTGTGAATAAAGTAAACTATTTGTATTTCCGAATCCTCTCTATACTTTAACAATTCTGACATTTATGCGCAAATATGTAGATATAAAGTGTTTTCTGTATAAAATTCTAAAGATCAGTGAAATTATCGTTGCTCGTATTGTGAATTAGGAAAAATGAGGAAGCTGCTCGACGCGCGTGTTGCGATCGAAACGGATGAATAGGATGCAAATCGATCGAGATACGATGGAAATTCGGTTTGAAATGATGACCAGTTAATGGCGGTCCCATGATCTAATGAATCGTGTTTATCGAAGCTTGACCCGGCGACTTGCGAAATTGTTTGGAGAACAACTCGCCACACCGATGCTCGAGTAATTTAATCGCACTAACTGACAAAGTCAATAGAGATGGGTCAAGCTTCGACTGATATCAATACGCAATGATTGCCAGGTCGTTCTTGCTGATAGTGTATAAAATTGGAATATCGGCGAACCAATGAAAAGAGCGAAAGAGTTCTGTATAAATTCGATTACTTGAAATTTAAAAAGAGAGAAAGAGAGGAATGAATCAAAGCATAGAGTGGTTCAATTGAATGCCGATTATAGATTTTTTATTTACGAAAATATCGAAATTTCCGAATGTCTCGTTCTGAAAAGTACATAACTCGTTTCTGGATTATCATTCGACAAAACGATGTATGAAAAATGATAGGATTCTTTTTATAACGGGAGAAGAATTCACACTTCATGAAGAAGGATTCACATAGGTGGATCAGACGAAGTGTTACGTGCTGTTTTCTTAGAAATCAGATATCGTTTTCATTTTCTTTCTATAATTCAATGAGACGTATGAGCTAATCTTTTAGTATACAACAAGATTCCCTAGGACTATTGTTAGGAAGGATAAAAAAAGAATTATTCGCTTCAGTGAAGTTTAGTGGAATAAAAAAATGAACATCTCATTTCATTTCAAATCAGAGGAGACAGCTGCCTTTACTCCTCTAGAAAACTTTGTTGCGCATTAAGTATTCAACTCCTCTATCTCATTTAACTTGAATAATAAGAACATGTAACTTCAAAAGAAAAAAAAAGAAAAAAATATAGATATCTGCAATGATTTCTGAGAAATCAGGTTATACGTACGCTATATTCTGTTCAAGCTGTATAAAACATATTCTCCGAATTACTATACATACATTACTATCTATGAAATTTATGAAATTATAAAGACACATTACAATTACTAAAAACTTTTGAAAATAACCCATTGAATACTAATTAGTTGTACGTATGTCACAGAATATCGAATGGTTACAAAATTCACAAAGGTTTACTCCCCTAAACATAATCCTTGCCAGCGAAAACACAAGGAATTCTACCAAGAGAGTCATAATGATATCCCTAAACGATTATTCTAATGAAATTTCCCCACGCTCTGCTTTGACGATATTCCGTTGGAAAAGCCACGATTATCGGGTCTATTCTAGGGTAGAAAAAGTTTCCCAGTCGAAGGGTAGGAGGATCCCTGTCCCTCGTAATCCACGTCCGATTTCCGTGTTCCAAGCTTCGAGGAACGATAAAAGTAACGACCAGCCTCGCCAATAACATCATGGTTACGTTCGTCGTACACCCTCCTTCGAGGGGTGGGGTCGTCTGTTTCCCTCTGCTAATTGATCCACCGCATTTTTTCTACAAGGAATCACCGAGGCCACCCCTGAAATTTACCCGTAATTTCGAGGTTTACACGCAGCTCCGTAATCTCTCGGTTTCACGGGGAAAATTCCGAAGACTCGACGGAAACACGAGTGCGATTGGCGTCTTTTATTTCCGACACCTAGACGCGTGAAAGGGTCGAACAACGAACTTTGACTTCGCGTTCACTGCGAAATTTCCATCGAGGGAAATATTATACGAGTTTCCGCGTTGTTCGAGTGTCTAACTAACTACGTTTAAGCCTCGATCGTATGCAGTCGACGGGCAATGTATATAGGAGTCGTATGGGCCGGAAGGTTTGAAATTGATGGAATTTTTTCGAGCGTGTTTTGTTAATGAATATTCATTTGAAATAGGAGAATTTTTCTTCGAGTTTTCGATATCCCTTTCTATGGCTTTTTTATGATTTTTGTTAATCAATATTTCAAGATCACAGGCAAAAATATCAGTCACATTTTTCATGTTTTATAGAGAAACAATTTTCAAGTTGAATATATCGTCCATCGATTTTACATTCTCCCTTTTTGTTTTATTTTCGTATTAAATATATGTATGCCTGCTACTTTTTTCACCATTTCGACAATATCGATTGCCATGATACTAGTTATTTCTTGTACATTTGGCTTTAACGAGTCTTCTTCTCAATCACGTAAGTTTCGCAAAAATATATCACGCTCGAGAATGTACAAAATGCTCAAAATAGTTCTCATAATATTTAAGGGACGAAATAGATCTTCAGTTGTATTCACGAATATCTAAATCGAACGAATATAAACGATTCTACGTATTCCAAATAGTTTCTATTACTTTTCGATAAAAGTTAAATATAATTTGCTTGACCTACCCGCTACAATTACTGTTTTCCTCCCGTATATTTAGCCCTATGAGACTTAATAAAACGTAAATACAGAAATACAAAGTAGTGTTTCTTTTTTTCGAATTGCTCGCGTCACGACGTCATAGATCGAGTTTTTAATATTCAGCGTGCAACGGTGGCGAGCACATTGTTAACAAGATTTCATTCACCGCTGTTAAGTCGAGGAAATTAATTCCAGCCGGCTTTCGCAGTAACGCTGCTGATGAAAGTAATTAATTAAACGGCGTCTAACGCGAACTTTATAATCGCACCGTTTAATAGACTTATAGGGCCGATGCGCTGCATGTTAATTCAGAAAATACATTTTCTTGGATGGCGGCGCGTTCAACGGCTTTCTCCAGCAACCTTTCATCCCTTTCTCGGTAAACTTGTTTGCCCGGCAAGATTTCCCGTCAGTGTGCTCAAGAATTTTTACAAAGTACAGTGTAACCGTTAAACATTGATGAATCGTGAAATTTATCTTTCATACGGAAAGTATCCTCTTCAAACTATCTTTTCTGTTTGTTCGAAGAACTTATCTTGGATTTTAGTCTCGAAGAGATTTTATGTTTCGTTTTCCTTTTCCTTATTTTTTATTCTTATTGTTAGGAAGAAATTGCTCGCATTTTGGGAACAGTACGTTTCGTAGCCGCATTTGCTACAGAGAAACCGGGGAAACGTGGATCGACGTGTGGTCACGTGGCAAGGAAATGCACGGGCCAGGACTGCCGACCTCCAGAAAGCACGCGAGTTGAATATTTATCGTGTCCAGCCCCCGACACTGCATCGGGACAAATTAACGCCGACCAGCCGGGGTCGTGTGTGGCGAGCCAACGTAGCGACGAGTTTCGCCCTTTCGTTCGCTCTACTTGAATGAAACCAGATCGATATTTATGTCTGTATTAAAATGTCTAATCGGAGACTCTTATTTTTCTGAGAATTATTTTGTAATTTAATTGTACACTCTATATAAACGTAAATATTAAGTTGATCTCACTTTCTCAATTCTCTAAATCTCTCTTTACTCGAGAAATAATTTTAACCTTTCATAGATCATTTTATATGTCGTTTTAATAATGAAAATTTTCTTTTTCATATAATATGATTGTTATTTCTCCCGTACAAATGTATTTTATATACAAACGTATCTTTCGATGATATTTTTTAGAATGTTACATTCGCCATGTACAACGTGACAGATCGGTCTATATTGATCCCTTCAATTTATGGAAACTTATTTGCGCGAGGATTACTTTCGTACAATTCGTATACCATTTCCATAAATATTTTTCCAAATTAATTTACCGGGAAAAGACTTGTCAGGGAACAAGTGGCGATTTGTCCAGAGTTGCCTGAAATCCCAGCGAAGGACGCAATATTCTTTTATTCGACCTCAGTGTGGCCGGTCATCGCGTGATCTCTCACTCGTTCAACTTTTGTTAGAGATCGCCACCGCGCCGAGCAACGAACGTGATTCGCGTTCCAATGTCACAAATATGAAGACAGCCACACACGTTGAATCGCAGGTTGCAGGTCGAAGCTAAAGAAAATGCAACCACCCCCGTAACAACAAAGCAGCAACTTTTCTCCAACCAAAAATATATACAAACCAACGCGAAACGAACAATCAAGCTAGGCAAATAAAACGAGTTTACATTTCGAAAATTAGAGGTAGTTTCCATTTACAAATCAGCCTCGAGGGGACAGGAACACGCGTCCCCTAGCGTATGTAAGCCGACTCGTTTCGCGCCGCAATCCGACGCGTTTCACGCTTCCGCTCGCGCGTGTACAAACACATACAGAGTCCAGCCTTCGTACACTGCGCATTACATATGCATAGTTTCATAAATTCGCCCACGATATTCGCTTCTTCTCCCGTTTCCCTCTTGGTTGCCTGTGAAAGCCAGCAACCGCCAGAGCTTTTTAATATTACGGCACCGGGCCAACATATCCGCCTGGTTTGACGTACCGAGCTTCCGGAACTACGGAGCCGGGTGTCGGCTATGGTTAATGTTGGATACCGATCGCGTATTTAGCATTCCTCTTGGTGGTGGCATCTCCCTTACGCTTATTCGCCGAACGTCGAACCTAATATCGTCCATTAATTGGCCTCTTCGCTTTTATCATTCATACGAGGGGGATCGCAACGCACACACGCTCCCTGTGTGTTCTTCTCCCTGGCTGTGGATTCTAGGGAAGCGAACGAGGCGGAGTAGACAGGATTAGACGTGTGGTTTGATTATAGCGTAGGAATAGGGGTTGATTTGTTTGGACTGAATTAGGTGACAATGGTAGATGGTTGTTTAATTATATATACATATAGATGTGATTGTGCAGTGCGGGTGTGATGGTAAATTTGGGGTGTATTGTGCTTTGTCAGAGTTGTTTGGGGAGATGATGGGACTCGAGATGTCGTTTGATTATGGTATACGAATAGCGATTGATTTGTTTGGATTGGATTAGGTGGCAGCGGGCGTGATTGTGGACAGTAATGGCCAGTTTGGGGTGGATTGTGATTTGTGTATGATATTTGAATTAAGACTAAGTGATAACGATTAGAATATAGTTGACGTTTGATTATATCGTATGATATATTTTCTATTTTCATCGTATCATTTCTTTAGTCGCACTCACTGCGGTATAATTTATACTTAATCATTTTATATAACCATGTATGATATGTTCATGTTAGTGTATCTACTTACACGTACTAGACTATTTATTCTCGCGATAATCTTTGGAGATTCGTAATCAAACGCTAAACAACCATTCCTTGATCATTTCTTTCTAACGGAAATTAAGTCGAACCTTCTCACTGTATTTCCAAATTCTTCAAAATCCTGCCTTAACAAGCGACAAAAAGGACCATCAATCAGAGTATACAAAAACGCAACACCAGACTCCATTCAACAACCGAAGCTTCCCTAATCTTGAAGTAGTCTCGCGGAAAGCGGTTTGTATTCCAGAATACCACCGCTAAATGGGCGTCAATGGATCCCCTGACGAGCAATTCTCCGCCCGGCTCCCTTTCATTCGCGACACATCGGGTCACGGTGTATTGGTTGAAATTAATTTCCAACGTGGGGATCCGGCGCGTGGAGGCAAGCAAAGAGAGGGAGAGGATCGGGACAGACGGCGGGGAATGGGAAATTTTCGTAATGAAGTACGGGGGGACTAATGATACGCGGATAAAAGCCAGGCTGCGAAATGAGGCCGAACTGAAGAGCAGGAGGGCGAGAAAAAAAGAGGATAAGCAGTGGGCACACAGCACATTCTATCGAGATTCAGAACCGTCCGTCGGGGTCTATCTCTTTATAAACTGAAAAGAAATCGAGCTACCATTCCATCCTCCTCTTCTTCTTTCTCCCCACTTTTTCTCTCTCTTTCTCCGTCTCTACGATATTTTTCTTTTTCCTTCTTCCCAGTCTCTTCGTTCTTCTTTTTTTTTTTTCGGCGGTGGAAGTGGAAAGCAGGCAGGAACGGGGTTTCGCAGATAAAAGCGCGGAACGAGAGAGAAAGAGAGAGAGAGGGAGAGAGAAAGAGAGAGAGAGAGGTCGTGCGGTCGTAAAAAGAGGATTGAAATTGCGCAAGACTTTCGTACGGAAATGGAGGTCCGGTATAGAAAACCGCGATTTTCATCATCGAGAATCTTCTCCCGGGCTATGGTGCATGAAATAATGTTTCCACGGAACGACGGGTAGCAGAGGAAGAAAATGGCCGGGACCGCGGGGTGGTTATTTAAACGTCGTCATCCGGTCGAGTGAATTTTTAATGGATGGCTACCCTTTCTCCCCGCTCTGCTTTTCAACAGTTTCAAGATGCTTCTTTTTTTTTTTTTACTACGTGCAGACCAGTCTACGGGTTGGATACGTGGAATCGTTTCGATGCGTTCGACGAACGAAATTTCCTAGCGGTAAACGGTATTCGATGCCTCTGCCTCGTATCGCAGAACATTTTTGTTCGTCTTTGCGCAACGTTGCTTCCCTCTCGTATATCGCAATGAGCATTCGATATTCTTTCAGAAGAGACTTTACTTTCGTTCTGTTTGAGAATTCTCGTTGCTTGGTGTCTCGTCAGTTTATCGTACGCTTCTTCCGATTTCTTTATGGTCCTGTCTAGTTTGCTTGGAACATTCTGACAGTCGTAGGAATTTTTCTATCACGTTAGAACTTTTAATTGTTAATTGAGAGTCTCAGGGGAAAGTAGTACAAACGGCAGGGTCTTTGAGCTTGAAAAAACTGGAGGCAAAGTGGCGAGTTTCTTATCATTGTTAAGAACACGTAGGAGTGTTTGGTAGAATCAACACATTGCCTTTATGGAGATCGAGATACAATTGTCTATATCCATATTATTTTCAATTTACACAGTTTCAATGATAATTATCTGCACGCAGTATATTTAGTGGTTACGCACAAGAAGTTGGTTGTTCTAATTAACTTAACGTTGACTAGGAACGATGAATATTAAAACGTATAATCATCTGGATCCTCCAAACAGTGAAACAAAATTCTTTTGATAAATTCACGCTACTGCACATCCTTTTGTATCATGTCATATATCTATCTCGTCTTGTAGAACAATGAGCTTGTACCACTTATCCATTGAACTTCTCAATTAGCACTTTCGTTTTTCTATTCCTTTACCTCCTAATTTACTCGCTAATTAAAATCAGCTTCGTAAAAAATAGTATTGTCGAAAATTTTCATTTCCAAAGAGACGAAGGAAAGAGATAATCGTCTAGAGGATAGAGTAGGCGGTGGAACAGGAAGTTACTTGTGGTATGACTTTCCAAGTGTCAGGCCTCTTTTGTCTCCGCACAGGTTTCGCGAAGTAGACGGATCTTAAGGAGAACGTCATTCGGTTTCTGGAAGCAGGTCTTGGAGCATGAGTAATGCGAATACGCTTTCCCGAGAGTACGTCTGCTGCGTTATTTCCGTCGATACACATTTCTTTCTACTACAAAGTGCGCCAACCCTTCATCCCCTGTATTCTCTAGCTGTTTCGTCTTAACGTTATTTTCCTTTTATCTCCAAATCTCTCTTCGTCTCTCTATTGTTACAAGATTTTTTCACCATTTTCCTTTTATTCTTTTGCACGAATTTTCACCGTCATTTTTGTTCGACACGGTATATCGAAACACGGACGCGAATAAGTTTTCCGCTCGACCAACGCTGCGATCTCGCTGTCGATTTTCTTTGTATCGGAAATTGGAAAACGGCTACCGGGGTCAGCTTTGTCTTTCCAAGCTTTGTAACTTTTCAAACCTCAAAACCATCTGGTTGGCTAGGTCGTTGAACGAACAATAAAAATTTCAAGCCCGCCAATCGAAACACGATTCAAAGAGATTCGTGCTATTCGGTTAATTAATAAACATCGGTTCTGTCTGAAACAATTCAGTCAATTCCTTTTATCGCGATTTTCGACATTCCGATCGTTTTAATAATCACCTTTCCTTGATGATGGATTCTATTATTTCGCCCATCTGAACAATTCTTTGCTTCTTTTACGACGAATTCTGTCGTTACAGTCGCTTTAACAATTAGAAAATTTATCAATGCGATTCGATATTTAATGAATGATTAATTTCATTCACTGATAACGAATGAGTCGAATATTAATTATACTACGGAAGGACCAAATGCTGGAAAGTAGAGAGAAAGGAAATGTAAGTGTTTACATATAAAACATCTAATCACACGTAATTATACTTTTCTTGAAACTGTTTCATTTTTGCCTAAACCATTTTGTGGTATAATTTCGACAATATGTTATGTTTCTCGTCTTAACACTTTGCAAACAAAGTTCGTCTCGATTTTTTAAGGAATTCAATAAAATAATTAATTTTAACTAATTGCAATAACTAATTGCATTTAACTAAAAAACATTGCTAGAAGTATCTTTAAATATGCTCGTTGATTTTTAATAAAATATCACACTCGTTAAATGCTGCTCGGAAAGTTCGTTGCGATTTTCAACTCTTTGGTCGGCGTAAAAAGTCACATTGAAAAGTTTTTCGCCGAAAAACCTGACAGGTTCTGGAAGGAAGTTTTGCGTGAAAGAACGTTTATAATTCAATAAATGTATATTTACGAATCGAAACTTGAAATAAACTCAAAATAAATGTAACTCGAGTCGGAACGAATCTTTTCAATTACTTCAAAAATGCTCGGGTATTCAGGCTGAACGCTTGTCAGAGCATACAGTGTTCAAAGTATTCAGCGAGTCACTCTGTATTTACTTGTTTTACAGCTCCTCCTTTCCTACTTCTCTAGAGATAGTGCAGTAAAATTTACACGAGATCTGTTCTTTACTCGTACGCTATCGCATGCTTATTACAAATAACGACAGACAAAAAAGAAAAGAAAAGAGAAAAGGGAAGAAGCAAAAACTTTCAAAGAACGGTAATGACCTACGTTCCTCCATAACGTTCATATTTTCGCAAACCCACTACACCATCGGAATGTCGACATTTCTGCGATACACGTCCAGGCAAATATTTGCGTCGCCTATCTGCCTGCGATTCTGACGTCTTCGATATCTCCACCCCCTGGTCCCCTTCCCGATTTCTCTTTTCCAACGATCGTTCCCATGGTCCGAAGAGACTTGGCAAGTTTTCTAATTAGTATGGTGCCTCCGGGTAAGTGAAGTCGGCCCGCTCGATAGTTTAAAATGGGGGAAAACGGGAAAGGAACGCCTTTGAGTTCTGCCAGGAACTTTTGGCCCTCCCTTTTTCCAACCCCCATCATCCATCGTCCCTCTCTCTCTCTCTCTCTCCCTCTCTCTCTCGAGACAAGTCGTAAAGTCGGTCCATCGACTTCAAGATTTCCTCCACCCTGACATCGTCTTTCTAACCATCCCACCTTCTACATTTTATTATTCGTTCCTCTGTTCGAATGTTCTGCGTTCGGGAAGTTCAACCCAGGGGGTGGTAAAAAAAGAGGGATGAGAGAATGGATGGCAGGATTATTCCATGAGGGCGAGATGCTCGCGTATGCAATTAAAGTCAACAGGTTCTGCTGTTGGAAAATAATGGGATGTGAAGTTGACTGGAAGTTTGAGCAATTTTTAGCTGCATAGTGAGCACTGTATGGTGTTTTTAGGAGAAATGCGCGGAGTGTATGGTCGCAGGCAAACGATTTGGGATATGTAGCCACGTAGACGTAGATTTTGCAATATAAATATTCTTTCACGCGTTCTCCAAATCACCTAGTTCGTGATAAATGCGATATTGAAATTATTTCGTTCAAAACCACATAGACTGATAGATGTTTCCTATTTAGAATTTAGTTCTATTATTCTCAGCTTGCAATTATACGTTAGTATACGCGTACGAGTTTTCACATACTTTCGAATCTAGACACAACACGATTAGGTGCAAACTAAAATAGTAGTATGGACAAAATGCTATCATTTTATATCCTACATGCACCGTTTACTCTCTAGTGACCGAAAGTACAATTAATTTACTGTTTTGGACAGTCGAAAGAGTAAAACAAGCAGATAGAAATCAAGTAAGAAAGAGAATAATAAAATTCAAACAGCGACACAAACACATTTTTCTAATCAAGCATCGATCAAAATCGAATCTATTCTCCTTTATCTTTTCAGAATTCATCTTCCTGTTGAAAAGAGTGACAGTTTCATCGCTGATAAATTTTAATCAGGACTAGACGCGTCCACGTCACGCGACCTCTGTGACAGTGAATTTTCTGACATCTTATTACCATCGTCGTTAACAGTCGTCTGCCGCGCAATCCCTTTGAATACAAGTGGCCGTGTTTAGGCACGGGCACGTAAGACCACTCGACTCTTCTCGTTTCACCCTTTTGAACCCCGTCATGGCCATTATTCCGCTGTTTTACGACTTACCCAAAAGGGTGACGCCGACAGGAAACTGTTTACGTCGCCTCGGTCGTTTTATTTGAATATCAATTGTTCGACGAACTCGACGACGTGTAATATGTCATATCGCAGTGGGAACCTGTGTTTGGTATTATGGGGTGGTTCGATCCCTTGCGGCAAGGGATGGAGAATCCTTGTCCATCTGCGAGAACGAAGGTTGCGTCGTGGGGTGACTGTGACAGATTTGACGGTGAAAGATCAGATATCAATGAGCGTCGAGCAAAGTATTTAAACGTTTAATTTCCTTATTTTTCTTCTCTATTATTGCTACTGTAAAATATGTTTTTATAACAATCTAATTTTAACAATTGGAAACGATATGACGAACAAATTTGTTACATTCACAAATATAAATTTTTTGAAAATAGTCGATGAATCTATAGAATTTGATAAACAGTCAGACGAGGAATCAATATTTTTGGAAATATTTAATAGTGTGTAGTGATACATATTTAACACAGCTAAACAAGAAAGTTTTGGAAACGTAGAATTAATTATTGAATTGAAAAAATATTTCGATCATTGGTTGCTAGAATCTATGCTTTCTGTCAACATTATATGTTTAATAAATAGTCG
Source organism: Bombus vosnesenskii (assembly GCF_011952255.1). Taxonomy (NCBI): domain Eukaryota; kingdom Metazoa; phylum Arthropoda; class Insecta; order Hymenoptera; family Apidae; genus Bombus; species Bombus vosnesenskii. The sequence continues at coordinate 4,238,791 of NW_022882938.1, forward strand.
TTTGTTAGCTTTCAAACAGCTTCCCGTTTTCCCTTGTTTATTTCACTGTTGAAATACACGAGTGATATGTTAAACTACCAAATGCAGATCTGAAATTTTTCCACGTCGGACATCCGCGAAACCTTCTATGCGATACTAATTGCTCGATTCGATCGTAAACATTATACAACACGAAGCCACCTTAATGACACGATTCATCGCATTCACTCGCATTCACAGAGAAACGTGTTTACGAACCAATAAAAGCGGCTCATCGATCATCGATAAACGCAGCGCAGAACCGAAACGTTGGTAAACCCCGCGGTCGTGTTTAAAACTGACAAATCCGAAGCTAAAAAAAATAGCCTTACAGATAGGTTGAACCATCTCCAAAACGCGTAATGAAACGCGTGCACGGTCGAACGGCCGGAAACAGACAGGCGGGAAAACGAGGCGATCGGTCGTTTCGCGAGCGCGGCCCGATTCCATCCTAAATCGATTATCCGGCGTTCCATCAATTTCTAATTGACGCGATAATAAATTTTACGTCCGCCCCTAGCGTCGGCCCGCCTATTCCCGCTTCGAGCCCCCGAATTTCCAGCCTGATTAAATTTAAGCGCTTTGCTACACCCGTCTACGTCGTCCTCTTCTCGCGTGGGATGACGAGAAGAGAAAAGGGGAATCGGCGGAGGAGGAGGAGGCGAGACGTAGGGAAATCGCGAGCCGCGTTTCGGTTGCTAGCAGACCAACTTAATGGCTGCCGATGGCACCGTCGCCGAACACCTCTTTCGAGAATTGATGAGCATTTTCGAGCCGGATCGCTTCGACGATTTGTATGCGCCAACCACGCGTTGGACCGGGTCGTTCTTCTTTTTTCACGAGAATGAAGCATGGTGAGTCGATGATCCATTTTTTCGATTCAACGATGTTCCATGTTACTAAAATTGTCGTTTTATTTGCTTGTGGAGATAAATATGTATGTTTGCACGATATTGGACATTTCAAACATGATCGTTGGTTGTTTGTCACGTTTGATAGATTTATCAGTTATTTTCGAGGTACGTGTTTGCGAGCCTAACAAATTCTTCAAATGACAATCGAGATATTAATGACAAATCAGTAGATTTTTAAAAATTGAAACTGATCCGTGTTATTGTTACAAAGGGATATCATTTCTAGAGAAAATGTAAATTGCATACATCACTTTGGTAACCTGAAAATGTACTTTAAACGATCACCTTAAAATCGATATGGGACGTTTAAACAAACCGATTTCACTTTACCGAGATGGAGAAATTAAAAAAGATTGTATGAATTTCCAAAATCTTCCTCGTAAAAGAAATAAAAGAAAATAAAAATACCATGTAGAATAAGTAAAATTTATAAGAGAAAAGGAAAGAATTCATCCTAGAAAGCGATCTTTCAATCCTAAGTACCGTCAACTTGTCAAAATCAATTCATCGGCCGTGTCTGTCCATGACATTCTCTTTCTACTTAACGTGACTGTTGGAGGAGCAGCGAACGAAGTACATCCCGCAAAACTCGCAAAGTCTGTTAAATACGAGAACTAACGGCGAACACAGCGCGTTTCCATTAAACACAGAAACACTTCCCCCTTCCTTTTGCAGCGGAATATAACTATTTTCTTTATTTGGAGCATTGTTGTTTCGAGAAGCGCAGTTTCGGAGTAGAACGTCAATCTTCGAGCGTAGAACATCGTGTTATTCCGCCGAGAACGATGTTTCCGACGCAATTTTACAACAATACTGCGTTCTCTCTTTCGTTCCTCCACTTTTGTTTTTCCTTCCTTCGACCCAACCACCAGCGTACGTGGTGCGCGTTTGATTTTTCCTTCGTTCGTTTTTTCCTCCTCATTCGTGAAAAATGTTGAGCATAAGCTGCCTGGTTGAATATTTCAGGCAAACGTTTTCGGGGGAATTTTCGAGGAAACGCGAGCGCTTTTGAAGCGGTTCCCCGGATTTGTGTGCCGAAACGCTTTTCCCTCACGTTCGAGCGGGTTCGCGTTCCGCGCTGGCGGACCAGACAACGCGACGATTGCCTTCTGCTCTGTATCACGTTTGCGCGCCACATTTCTAACTTTGTGCGGTTGGCTTGTACATTTGTTGGTAGCCAAAAGGAGAAGGAGAGAGAGAGAATACACGAAAAGATCGTTAATTACGGACGCTTGAAGGAAAACGAATAAAAGAGAGGAGTTTGGTAACTACTCGCGGAAATTTCAGAGTCGATGAGTCGATTGCAATTACACTATGTGAATTTTTGTGCACTTAGAGGATATTTAGAAATGCAGTAACGCGCATGATGTGTAAAGATGTCTAAAATAGTCCAAGTAGAATATTCCTTACAATATTTAGTATCAGAAGTAAATTTTTATTTAGGAGGTTTCATCTCTTTAGTTCATAAAAATATACGTTTGCATAAATACTTACAATCTATTATGATCTACTTCTACATGTAGATTAAATACTCTTTATTCGCGTATCTACTGATCTAGTTGAAGCATTTTTGATTGGTGATGAATATTTTATCATTTGAAATTCATAATGCATGATCTTCATTTCGAGTTTGAAATTAATTTGAATTATTTAACTTAATGGAATAGTAGGTTGAATTCTTCAAATGGACTGGCTGTTAAATTAGTGCTTCAAACAGCAAGACGTTAGATCAGCTGATATCGGGAAGCTCGATAATCGAATACATCAATGCTTAGATAGCAGTTTCAGTGGGAAATTACATACCATGTCCAGAATAGTCTGTCCACGTACTGTATCTGGAATTAATGGCTTCTATACGTGAAATTGTACCTCATGTTCCTTAATCTTTGAGCATGTGCTTTGTTCCAAAGGGGAATACAGGAATTACATAATGCGTACACTTACTTACTATATTTTCGAAAATACTAACTTTTTAAACGACCACGTTTCAACTTTATCAAGTCCGCAGAATACTTAAGTTCCGTAATGTTGAAATTCTTTTTACGGAAATCTTAGATTGCATCAAACACGCAAGTGTTTTACATTTCAATGTATCGAATTGGCAAAACTTCTAAAGCCCATCGCGTCGAATCCGCAAACGTAGCATGTTCCAAAGTATTTAAAACGCAAAAATCTGAAAACCTTTTCAATTTGCGAACATTTCAAATTCCAATTCCTTGAATTCATAGAAACCTTAAATCCCATCGCGCCGAATTACAAACATTTCACATTCGAATTCATCAAATTCTCAAAAATCCTAAATCCCATCGACTATTTTATGCACGAATTTCCACGCACGCGCGCGAATATTTATCATACGAATGTTATACCAACAATTCGCATTACAATGTTTAAATCCATCGCTAGGAATTTACATAAATTTTAAACTTCATCTTGTCAAACAAACGAACAAATAAAAGGAAACCACAAGTCAAATTACGAATATTATTTTCTATATCAACGATTCGTACACAAATCAGAAAACCAGATCTCCAGAAATTCACAAAAAAGACAAATTTACGGCTGTCGGACAAACAAGAGGCTCCGTATTGAAATTTTATCGCGTCGAATTCGCCAACATTTCTACCTTCCGCACATAAAAATCTTAAAACGCGTTTCCAGAAATTTGCAAAAATCGCAAACTTCAATTATCAAATAATCAAGAAATCTCAGACGAAATTCTCATCAGAGGGTTGGTCATTCATCGGAAATTTAAAGAACGAAGCATAGATCGATGCGTATAAACATCTGAAGGTGTTCGCCAATAGTTTTTTCGAGACTCACGCAAATCGCATTCGCATTACTATGGACGACTGGTCGCGGCGGCCTGGTGCACACGCGGAAGCGCATTGTGGATTCAGTGCGTGTCGTGTACAGGCCGGAAATAATATCTATCGATCCAACCCGTGGCACAGAGGGGGAGAGCACAGGATAAAAGTGCATCGTGGCTCTATCCAGCGTGAGAACGGAATCGTCATAGATCGTCGTCGTCGTCCTATCGATTCGATTCTTCATTTTGCAACGAATATCAGACCGAATCACCGACAAAATGCGCTTTAACGGAGACGCAACGATGCTCTGCCTCTATGGAAGCAAAAAAGGAGGGAAAGAGGGGATGAAAGCACGTGAACTTGGAAAACATCGAATATGAATCGAGTTACAGATATCGATGAACGACGAGAACGGTTTACGTATTCTTGAATATTCTCCGGTTTTATTTTAGTAAAATGCTCGGTGTGACTGACAGTTAATTTATTAAGTCGACGCATACACACAGTGACTCGTGCAAATATTTCAACGTTCGCGAAAATTTGTTTATGAATAGCTTGTCGAAAGCATTTTGAAATTTCATTATCACTGCCTTTGAACACGACTATTATGATTATATTGGCTGAATTTGAAACCAGTCTGAACAAATATGCATTGGTTATTTGACGTTTAATCGGAAATTCAAATTTGATAAGACAATTTGTGACAGTATGATGGAGCATTGATAAGAAAGTGGAAGAAAATTGTTGAGACACTTACAGACACATATATATAAGTATATAATTTATTATAAGTTAGGTAACGAGAGAATAAATTAAATTTTAACGACAGGCAAGAGTTCAATGTTAATTATTCTTTGACGATGAAACGAGTGAGCCATATATGATTTTGTGCACCCAATTTTGTAATCTCGATCTTATTACATCATCGTATATCAAAGAACCCATCCTTCTTATCAAGCGAGCACCAAACACTATCTCATTCCAGCATCTCCTATACGATTCTCATAAAGTTTCTCGTCAGACGGCAACGAGGCTAGTGCATGGTCCACAAACAAGCGAACCAAATAAGCCTTGGTAACAAGGTAAAACGCTCGGTCGTGGTTCATGGGTTATTTATAACTCAATTCAACAAGGCTGGTGTCTCTGATTTTCCAGATAGCAGCTTGAATAAAATTCCACCTAACTCTTCGTACAAAAGAATGTAAACTAATAAGCAGAGAAAGGTAAAATTCGGAGAAAAAATTCGACAATACAAAGCGTACCATTGCGACATGTGTAACGTAAATGTTTTCCATAAGTATGGAACGTAAAAATAATAGAATACATCCTTTTCCATGAAGAAACAAAAATTTTAGTTGTACACAAATAGCTAGTACATTGACTGCCACACAAATTTGATATATTTTGCACCGAGAGTCACAATAGATTGAAATGTAGCATACCATAACATTTAATTTTTGCGAAATAGCATATTGTGTTTCCGCACTTTTTTTTCGCGTTGTAGGAAATTTGTCAGTCCATGGAATTTAATCACACGAAATATTTTTTATTCCATTAGTTTAAAAACTTTACAACATGGTGACAGTCAATCTGTTAAAAAAGGCCAATAGCCATTTTTGCAGTGATAAATTTTATTCGAAATCTCAAAGAAACACAGATATATCAAAAATCAAAAACGAAACTTCTTTTTCTCATAAACGAAACAAAACTCTAATTCTACATGCTGAACCAAAAAATACAGTGGCCGTTTTTCAGTGATATATTTTATCGAGAATCTCCGAGAACATTTTTATATCAAAGGATCCAGAGATATCTAAGGTTCTACAAGAAAAAAAAAAAAGAAGAGAAAGGAAATAATGTTCACTAGCCATCAGGATCATTTCGAAAAATAGATAAATCGAAAAACTGATACACTCAAAGAAGCCGGGCAGTCTATTTGTCCGGTCTGAGTTGGAAATCCTGCAAGGGTGGACGATTTCCAGTTGCGATCGATCCGATGGAAATGCAACGTCCGCAAGGTGCGGCGGCGGAGAAACATCGAAGACGAACAGAGGCTTAAGAGCGTGGCCGAAACCGTCAGCGATTCGACGTTTTCGGGGCTTGGCCGGGAGCTGAATTTCTCCGCGAATCGATTCGCGTTTTCCTTCGGATATTGAGCCTGGCGAAATTGAAACGCGAAATGTATTTCTATGGACAACGATCGCGCCCTAGCACGATCGACGTTGCTTCGAGAAAATAACTCGATGCACCGTGCCGTTTTCCGGAAATACCACGGGAAGAAACCCGATTGCTTTTTGGTTTCATTATTTTGTTTGGCGAAATCGTTAACATTCAGTAGAATTGGCTGAATTGAATTAAATTTGGAACAGTTTCATAAAGCCTGGTATAGACAAATTTTTACTGAACATTTTCGATTAAATTTTGCGACTGAATTTAGAAAAAATGCATAACGATATACATATGTGACTATCTATACAGATTTTCCGATACACGTGACACAGAGAACAGGTTTCTGTTCATAAATCGTGGGACACTTGCTAACTTTAAACGTGAGCTTTAATAAGATATATTTGTAATAAAATCTTGAAGAACATAGAATAATTTACTTTTTCCTTTACTACATTCGTTTGACATTTATAATATTAGCTTATGATAGTGTATTAATTGTACCGCGAGTTATGAACGTTAATAGAAAATCTTGAAAAATTCCTTTTCTTCGAATAATATAAAATTAAAGTAGCTCTAGTGGAAGTTTTCTACCTATTCGAAAAATCAATAAAAAAAATTATTCTGAAAATGATAAGAAATATAATCTCAAAAATATTATCCTGCATTTGTTACACTGTGTCGAGGTACCTAGAACTAAGAAATTCCAAGCCCTCGTAATTAAAACCCCTCGAGTAATTAAGTTGAAAAATCCCAAAACAACGGAGTCAACAGATTTTTAATTCTCCAAAACAGCGAGCAGTCACGTTCGTCCCGTAAACCACTGCGCACATGAAGCATCTCGATAAAGTTTCACGACCAAACAATCTTTATTTCCTTCAGCAGACCGTCTGAAAAATAGTACAGTAAAAAGAAGTGAAAAATTCGGCCGATTTCGATGTAACGAGACGACCAGAGCACAGAAGAGAGATTTCTTTATTCAAAACGGAAGCGGCGACCGTCTCGGTCAGCGGAAACGACGGGGAACCGTGGTCGTCGGTGTGACGGAGATTCCTGGAAACCGTTTTAAAAACGCGGCCCGCCGTGGACCAGAATACCGGCAGTGAATTCTGTTCCCCCCCTTTTTTTTCCTGAACGCAAGGAACCGGTACGTTGTCACGGGATGCGTTTTGTCAGGCTCCGGGAGGGGGTGGGTTGGTTCTGGAAAGGGAAAGCAAACGCGAGGGTTTTCGCCGTTCTGCGCTGACCACGGGGCGAGGGGGCTAAACAAAAAGCGCAAAAATGGGGCAGACGTTGCGGAAAAGGGAGGACCGGACGTTTTTAATGGTGGCTGATGCGTTGGAAATTTATGTACATTGTTGTCTTTGAAAAAAGGAGACGTTTGCTTCGTTGTTTTGCGAAGAGGTTCGAATTTTCTGGCTTGAGGATGAGCTGGTATGTGGCGCTGGAAAAATTATAACGAAGATCGAGCATCGAGACTGTACGTATCTTCGATTCTTAAGCATATTTATCGGAGATGTTTTTTAGAAGAAGATTATGTGATATGGAATAATAATAACATGGTAAATATATGTTTGTTCCTGCAATCTTTTTTTTTTCTTCTTCGTAGCATTATTTAGCTATCTCATTTTGGTTATTGAAATTCCCTTTTCTGTACCCTCGTAATACCTTTTTATTGTTGAAATCTGTATGGCTGTAGGCTACTTGTTCTCGTCTTCACTTTATAAATTCTTTTTTTTATTTAAGCTTTCAAATCTTGTACAGATTTATTCGCTACATCCTGCAATCTCTTTTTGATACCCGTCGTAATTCATCCTTCATTACTGCAATTCCTTGCTCTTATCCCGATGCCCATGTCGTCTTTATATCGCTGCAACTCCCTTTTGCAGTATAATCTCACTATTGTCCTTTTCATTCCTGGGATTCCTTGTTTCTGGTTTTTATTCTACTGTTTTCATTGTTGAAATTCCTCCTCCTTCGGTATCCTGCATGCATTATTCATTCCAAATCTTCCATCACATATTTTCTCAAATAGCAAACAGATAATCAATAAATCCACAGATAAATACAATAAGGAGAACAATTAATGTATTAATCAGACGTGGAAACTTATATCTTAATCTTGTTACATTTTCATTATTTTTCATGCGAATTCACGTTATGAATTCTTATGCCAATTCGTGTTATGGATTCCTATTCTGATTATCTTTATCTTCTTTCAGTTTTCATTACGAAAGATAAAAAAAGATAATAGACTATGTAGAATCGTCTGTATCGCTAAATCAATCACCATCGCTATATGATACTTTAATTTAGAACGTACGTACGTAGAAGCTACTATATGCGAAAAAGAGGAGGCTCGTGCAAACTCACATGGCAGGGAAATCAATATGCATTTGCGCGTGCCGGAAAATAAATGAATCGGCTCGTTTGCTCGTTGCTTTCGATTCCCATATCTGGTGCAGCGGCGCGTGCACCCCATCCGACGTTTCTCCAATGGCCCGCCGTAATTTTCAGCTATCATTTTGTCTGCTCACGCTTTTCGAGGTCTGCCGGAACATAATTGCGATCGCGCGAGTCCACGGATATTCCTACGCATTCCGCCGCTGTTGTCCCTATTAAAATTTCAACCGATCCATTTTTCTACTTCTCTTTTCTTTCACAGGAATAAAAAGTAATTTTACTTCCGAGATCCTTCGCGTTTGGAACATCGGAGATATTTTCATGCGATTCTTCTTTGCTGCCTTCTTTACTCAGTGATTTCTTTTAGTAAATAATTTATATTTTTATAGCGAATTTCTTTGTAATTTTTCTGTTATCTGAACATTATTCTGTTACGGTTGTGCAATGTGGATTTTTTAGTTTCCACAGGAATATTCTCGTCCTCGTTTTTATTCAATCCGTCACTTAACAAAGAACTACGACTATTACAGAGAAATATTTTATATACACTTCTGCTGTTATTCGGAAACTATTCAACCACAAACCAATTAAACAACGTGAAGTTTCTACTTTCTACAGAAAACTCTCCCATTTTACTTCCTGTTTTTATGTAACAACGAAGTTCCATTTTTAGTATGAATCTTTTTACATTTGTTGTCGATAGAAAATTATTTAACGTCGAAATATATATAAAGTATCATAAAATTGTGTTATTAGCGAACAAAATTGACAATATAAAGCTTCGAAAGATCTCTTACGATATATGTGATGGAAAATACTGAACCATAAATTGTTTTATATAGGCGATCAAATTTAAGACACAAGTCTATATTATCGTGTAAATTGGTCTTGTTATAGCCATAAAGTACTGATTCTTGGTAACTCCAAAAAGAACGAAAACTTATTTTCATCCATTGTTGAAATTCAGGAGAAGACTGAACGATCGTTGGAGACTTTTAACGAAGCGGAATTATCAAGAGCGGACAGCAACGAAAAAGCGTGGTAATTAGCGTGACCAGAGCAGATTGAACTTGGCAATTTCGCGGCAATTTAACGAGAGATATACAGAGTATGGGAGAAACGGAGGCAGAGCTAGCACGTAGCATCGCGTTCACAATGTAAATCATTTTGTCCGTTTCTGACGGTGCGCCGATGGCACTTGCCACGCGGCCATAAATGTCCCTGATATTGCCGTAATATAATCCCATCTCTTTCCTAAAGTATCGTTGAAAATTTCACGAGGGATTAAATTCAATTACTTCCTTGATATATATGATAGGTACGGAGCGACGTGAATATGCGAATCTCGAAAAAAATTCACGATTTCGTGCCAGTTCGCTATGAAATTGTCCTAAATTGCCTCACGTGTTTCTTCGTGTAAAATGAACGGTAAAAGAATTTTTATTTAACATGAATATCCTATGAGAACCAAAAAATCCACATGCTCATGTATCTCGACGTTGAATAATTTTCTAACAAGAGCAGACACTTAAAAATGTTCATTATAAAATTCGTGGTTAATTGGAGATATAATAAAATCGTAGGATCTAGAAAATAATAATGAAAAAGATACGAGTTAAATTCTTGAAACTTCCTCTATTAATCGCAATGTTAAAAACAGACTTTCAATTCGATAATATAAATTAACTAAGTAGAAATTATAAAAGGAACATCGCCTTTACGTAATCTTGCTCATTAAGAAGTTAACGCGCCTACGTTTAAAAATGTCGCATTTCCAATCTTATTAACCGATAACAAAGTCTCTGGAAATTTTCCACGACGACCTTATTCCACTGTTAGAGATAGCGCTGCAAACGTATAATTGTCCTAAGACAATAGGTCCTCGTTTAAGAACAAGTTACCAAGTCTTCGTTTAAAAGTGTTGCATCTCCAAATGTACTAACCAATAACAAAATTTCTCGAAATTTTCCACGACCATTCCTCGTCTTATTGTTAGAAATTTTCCCCGAACAAAACAAGAAAAAGAAGAAGTCGAATAAATTGCAAGAGGGTTGCAGGGCACGTTCTGGCGACCGGAAGCGCGACCCAGCGCGGAAGACATCGCAGAAGAAAGCACAACGGGGACCTCACGATCCCAACATGGTAATTTTTTCTTTTTTTTTTTCTCTTGGCATCGCGTGGCGAACTTTCCTCTTAGCGGATCGGCCGAAAGACGCTTCCCTTCGGAGTCGCGCGAATACGAAGGGAGAACTTCCGTCGCCGAGTAAATGGCGCTCCATCCCGACTTCTATCCTTCATTTAGCTCCTACATAAATCTTCCATTTACATTCTTGCTCCTCCTTTCCCCTGGTTATTCTTATTTTCGTGTCCCGGGATTAATTGGCCGCGATATCAACCCCCCTCGGAGCTTGTTCCCACGTGGAACGTGACTTTGTAACTAATAGCGCGGCGATATGAATAATTGTCTTGGACGTTTGCGTCACTCTTCTCGAAGCTCGGATTAGCATTTCGTTAGAGGTCTGGTAGGGATTCGGGTATCGATTGGGCTAACGTCTTGAGAAAATATGATGAATGCTAGATGGGTTTTATAGGGAAGAGGAAATTATTGTATAGGATTGTATGGACGAAAATCTAGATTTGAGGTACTTTAGATTTTCTACATGAACATGGATGTTAATGACGAAGTAGAAGTACTTCAAGAAGAAAATGTACATAATTTAGTATCGTTAACGGTACAGCGAACAAAGTTTCTTTCTTTGAAAGAAAAAATAGAATAGGATCGACTAGATAGAAATACAGAAATGAAGATTAATAGTATAGAATTGATAAAAATTGGAGTTGCGATATCTCGTTATTCTTGAATACATCTTGTGACGTATGAGATATGTTTCGCGATTAAATAAAAATGTTAGTACTGGAGTAAGGTGATGGGCAAAGTACACGTAACTTAATATTATTCTACTTTATTATAAATAATTCTGATTGCTCTAATCTTCATAAAACCTCCTGACCCCAAGAACTTACCCTCGGTCCTTGCCACTCGCCCTCGAGACTCGCCACGAACTCGCATAAATTCTCCAAATTTATTGTAAGAAATTCCCGTTTCTTCCCCAGTTTCTAACACATATCCCTCCATGCCTTGGAAACATGGTATAAACCACAAGAAAACTTTTATTATATATTTTACTCAAATTCGAAACTTATCCCAATAAAGTCGCCTAATACAGCCATAGGAATTATTCAGGAATATACTACGACCGTTGAAAAAATATTTCATTTTCGAAGATTATGTACATAAACTCGACCAAGAACTATTTCTCCGATGGCAATCAAAGTGTTTCGAGCGGCAGGGTATCGGGACGGTCCACATGGAAGCTGTTTCGAACAGTCTTTATCCCCTTTCGAAAATGAGGTCACTGTCCCAAAAGAAAATCATAATAACTAGAAGAGGGTTCCAGGCAGCTGCTACTGGCCTCTATTTGAAAGTCAGACAAAAGCTTAGCAACTACAGAAGAGAAAGAGAGACGAAGAAGACGCGCTTCCACCCTCTGGCTGATATATTCTGTCGCGTGCGGTTGTCACGCAGCTGTTTCCGGTCCGAGGTAGCTTCTTTCGCTTACTTTCTTTTTATTTCTTTCATTTTTGCATTTTTTATTTTTTCTTTTTTCGATCCTTTCGGTGAGAAAGCGAGGTGAAAGTGGAGAGAATTTTAGATAGCGACGCAACCGCCTTTTACTTGCAAATTAGCGGTTTCTCTTCGTTTTTACCCTTTCGCGTTCGTGACAACAAATTTTATTGCAATTGCTCTTACTTCTTTGGCTTTCTTTGTTGCATGGGCTAATGGGCCGGCATTCGTGCTGCTGTGTTTCCCGTCCTTTTCTCTTTTTTTTGCCTTAGCCCACCCGGCGCAGGGAATTATTCTTGGAATTCATGGAGTAACTAAAAAGGTGAACTAAATTCTATGCTCTAGTTTCCTATGCAGAGAGGCCCTTTAAAAAAGGATATCACCTTTCAGAGCCACTTAAACCCTAGATGAAACGACCCTTTAGTGGTGACTCTAAAACCTATCTGTACCTGTAAAAACGTATAATATTAAGGATAACATATTTCAATACACAAAATATTCACAATTACACAAATAGCAGAAACGTTATAAAATTGCAAATTTTTTACAACGAATATATTACGAATGACCTCCGTAATCAAATACATATATGAGATAGAAAAAGATATAATTTTGTATGCAAGATATATATAATCATACGAATGGCAGAACAATTATAATTATAGAAATTATATATCCTGCAGGCTTGATTCTAATGGAATTATTCTAGGACGGATAAAATATGTACAATTTCGGAGTATCGATGATTTCGCATTAAGAATCGCGAATATTTCAAATTGGAACTACCACGAATCCAAGACTTGATTTCAACAGAAAAATTCAAGCTTTCGTCCAAGTCAAGTTTCGTCCAAGTAAGCGAAATAATAATATCTTCCAAGAAAGATAAAACGTCTCGCCGTATTATTTCGAAATATCAATGGTAGATTTTCCAAGACGAAAATACTACGTATTCGAGGATTGATATTTATGGAATTATTCGAGTCAGTGATCGAAGCATCGAAGAAAGAAATAATAATCTCTTCCAGGAAGGGTAAACCGAGCCAAGGTACCGTACGAAGTTATCGATGGTTTCGCGTTAACAAAACGGGCCTCCGTCGCAATAGCGACACAGGCTGTCCTTTCTCGGCTCGATAAGACTTCTCCCTGTTTGCGGACACGCATCGCGTGCATCAAAGGCTATCAGGCCGCAATACGACACCACGGAAACCCTCAAACGACACGGCAGCTCCAATTTCAGTACAAATCCATCATAGGCTGCAGGCCGAGCAGCCATCACGAAGCTTGCAGAATATTTCACGATATTGCAGGACGATGAAAATTATACGATTAATTATGCAACGCGAAGTGAATTTCTGGAAATTGATACGCAGCGAATTGTTAACGAAGTAGGATTTCTCTTGTATAATGATATTTAATTTTTGGATTACGTTGCATGTTTTTGTACTGCATCTTTACACTGTTACTCCTACATTCGTTTATTGTCTCCGTTGATTTTTGCGATTTACATTGTATATTATTTTTGTATTACGAAAAACAAAGTATAATGAAATTAGAAATAGAATACATTAATGGATATTGTAAGTGGATAGAAAAAATTCCTTTCTAAGAGATAACTTGGATGAATAATAACACTTTTAGTGTTATTTATTTATTGGATAGTACGAATTTTAACATTCTGTGAAATGTTATACCATTTAAATTCCTTTCTGTTACCTTTCCACGCTTCGGTACCGATATCACAGAAACATGACAACAACAAATATTTTTGTTAGTTGCAATTTGCATACATTATTTTGAAATCGGATATCCGAATTTTATAATTTAGTAATCTTAATTAAATACATGCTGCTATTAAATCCGCGACCGTGTAATTGATATTTAATATCTTCCCCATCCGGTTCCCTAATTTTTATGCTCCCGTGGAAAATCGTTGCCTCTCATCCGAATTCATATTTAAATACATATGCACGAAATGCAACAAATATTTCTTGGAATCGTAATCGAATCACTAAAAAACATAGAATTCATAACTAAACGAAAAAAGAAGATAAATTAATAAATCTATTTTTTTCAAGATGAATCCCTCAAAAAGTGATACATCCGTCTTTAAATTCTTTCCCTTTGCATTCAAATTTTCACTACTATTCTCCACTTATACAAAATAAACGATATTAATAAGTTTTCATATATCCATATGTATAAAATTTTATTATATTAAATAATTATATAATTTAAGTAGTTGATGTCCTTTGCAATTCTGCTTATTCTAGAACTTTTGCAATCTTTCTTAACTTATTCCAATCTTCTATAAAACTACGCTCAAACCTACATCAACATAACTTTCCAACACTCACATTTAAGAAGTCAAAGAAAGCCACACGTAGCCGCCACAAACAAGAAGCACAATAAAATTAAATGCACGATGTCGGAGGAAATATTGGAACGACCACCATAAACACCTTTCAATTTCAGAAGCGACGATGGTCAACAAACGGGTTATGTGGAATCAGATTGAATCGTTAAATGGATCGATTCTGGGATTATCGTTGCGGTTAATCCAAAGAATTCTGCAGCATACCGTTGCGTGTCTGTTAGACAAATCACAGTCAAGTTTCTAGCATGCGGTTTGGCACGATTCCTTTTCATATTCGGCCACGGTGCCCGATCGGCGATTTTCGAGAATTGATCGACCAACGATAAACCTTGAGATCGGTCTACACTGAGACCCAGACTCGAAACGATAACGCACGAACTACCAGAATGGTGCAGACTCGAAGAATTTTCGTCGGACGTGTGCAAACGAAAAATGGGAATTTTCTTTTGCAAATTTTGCAAATTTTCATCATTCCGTTTACACGAGCGAACAGGATTGGTTAAACCGGTAGACTGAATTCTAGTGAATACTTTTGCAGTGAAGGAGGCATTGTGAATTTAGAAGTAATAACGTTTTCTACTTTTCACATAGTTTACGTAACAGAGCTCTTTTTAATTGATTAAAATGATTTCGTAATATTAAACGTATATCATCGTTTTATTAGAATTCTTTAAATTTTATATATTTCGTGCCGTTAATATTTAGAAAATATATTTCTATACGTTTTTTCTGTAATTAAAATACCAACCTCTATTATCTTTCTACTATTCGCTTCGTTAAACATTTGAATTTCCAACAAACTTCTAATTCAACAGATTACATTCAACATTTCTAAATTAATAACGGAAAATGTCATAAATGCATCCCATCGAATCAATATTCTACAATATTTTCGTTCTTCCGATTCTTGCGGAACTGTCTGACTAGAGACGCGCCGAATATCCTGCCAGCGCGCCGTGCGTTGACTAATTCTCCTGAAATCCTCTAACTAAATATAGTAGCCTACCATGGTGTTCCAGAATATAAAAGAAATGCTTCACCAACACTCAAAAATTCCATAAACCCATCCCATCGAGTGAAAATCCTTCGATTTACAATATTTTCACCACTCCATCTCTGAGCTAGGCAATCGTCTGACCAAGTACGCGCCACTACTCCTGTCCGTGCGCTGTGCGTCGACTAATTCTCCTGAAATCCTCTAACAGCATCAGTTGGAACACTCTGTCGCGACAGTAATACGAAATGTTCGCTGGTCGTTTGACGAGCGGTGCAGATAGTTTCGACCTCGTCACCAAGCAACCTGAGGCCTCCGACTCCGAGGAGGATATGGAAAAATTCGTTGGAAATATATTCTACGGTGTGTACCCTCTATCTTTCCGCACACGTACATCCACTTCCCTTCTACGTCGTCGCTACGATATATCGCTCGAATCGAGTCGATGTCAGTGACCCGGAATTTGCATTTCCCCGGAAAATACACGAGGAGGAGGAGACAGGGGTGGCTGATGCACCGAGGGATGGGAAAGGGTGAAACGTTGCTCTTGCTTTCCCTCTCTCTCTCTCTTTCTCTCTCTCTCTCTAACTATCTATCTTTCTCTCGCTGGTTGGAACGTTGGTAGAGAACGAAAAAAAGGTAGGAATTTCCGAGCAACGCTTTTTAACAGGCCGGATCTACCAGCCAGAACGTTTCTCTCGGGGGAATGAACATCGACGAGCCAGTAATTAGGCGCGATCTGTCGCGATTTCGTAATCGTCACGCTGGACAGCGGATCTTGCAACGATCTATTACGCTCGTTAGGCGACGAGAACAATTCTGCACTCCTGCGAGATTTGCACAGATTCGATTTGAGGAGGAAGTCGATTGAAAAAAAAAAATGGTTGGTAGTAAAATTCTGTGTTTTTAGATATTTTTATTAGATTTTTTTTTTGATACCTATATCACATTTACAATTCGCTTTGTTGAACCAACCAGCAAATATGATAGTGTAGATATCGCGCGCGTGCGGATAACATTTCATAGCGTTTCCACTCCATTTGCTTATTTTTCATTCCAATAATTCGTATGCTTTCGTTCTCTTCAATCTTCTGACCTTTGAAATTTGTGCCAGTTTTTTCAGCCAATTCGTTAGGATGTATCCTCCGTTTGTTAAGTGTGTGCTGTTGCAAATTTTTAAATCTGTTCTTTTGCCTACTTTATTCATAGTGTTATTAGATGGAGAGATTGAGTAGGTCTAATAACAAGGACTGTGCTTGCTTGGTAGATGTTTCTTTGCAGATAAAAGGGAACTTTTGTTAGAAGTAATTATGTTTAGTGGTGCATGTTTCTTACGGATAAAATAGAACTTTTATTCTCAGATACCGTTGTCGGAAGAAACAAATGAGATGTTATACAGATTTCATGCTGCCTGTAGAAGGTGTATTATTAAAAGAAGTTATGTTTAATGGCATATGATTTTCAAGAGAGTTTACTGAAGATAATTTATGAAACCTGAACAAGTTATCAAAACATGAAATATTAAAGTAATATATATGAAGATTAGAAGAAACTTTTTAAGGCTAAATTTTAAATATAGCGATAGTAAGATACGAATTTATAGGCGAATTATAATATTCGATTTATAGTATCTTTATTTAATTATAGTATTTAATTGTGCAGTTTCTATATTCAAGTTATCCAAAAAAACGCTATATACGCTATTAACTTAAATAACTTCATCGTCAGATTTTTCATATTTCATCCGTTTCTTTCACTCCCACCTGTTATGAAAAAGTATTCCAAAAACGATTACTACTAAATAATACACCAACTCTACCCTCAATATCATCAATCCCAAAAGACATCCCAAACCTCTCACCACCTTCAGCTCGATAACAAACCGAGTAAAGAATCCAGCAGAGTAAAATCACTGTCCTTCTTACAAAGTAGACTGATCCCCGGCTAAGAAAAATCCTCTTCCTTTGCAAGTAGCATCGAGGAACGATCCATCTGTCGTCGACGCTAACTTGCTAGTGCTCGACTAGTAGCGTTGGTACGTCGCGGGATAAGCGATGAAAATCATGGAATGCGCTCCTCAGCCAGCCTATCCCGATCTAAACGTTCTCCTTTAAATGCAAATCTGGCAAGATTACGCAGGGGATGATCCCCTTTTTCGACTCGGCCGGCCTTGGATCACGTATATATAGATATACGTCAGCCGTCTTATCAAGGGAACGATAGCGCGAGTTGGAGGAGCATTAAGCAAATTGTTTTTGGCCGGTCGACGCGCTTGTTCTTCCGGCCAATCGGAACCTGACGACGTTGCCGTTCTTGCGCCAGAGACTTCTCATAATTTCGTCGGCCATTCCAGCCATCGAGTTCGTTCGGGTTCGAGGGCCAGCGACTCGTCGAGGGTGAAGATGTAGGGGCGAAACTCAACGAGAACCGCGAACCACCCGGCTTTTTATTACCGCCGCTAATTTACCTTCCGCAAAGTTTCACCAATTTCCGGACGTAACCGCGACCGTTTCGCTGACCCGCGTTTCCCTTTTTTTCCTTTCTCTCTCTCTCTCTCTCCCCTCTCTCTTTCTCTCTGTTGCCACCGTTGTGCTCCGTGCCATCCCTTTTCGATTCGGACGAACCTCCACCAGGTTACAATTTAATCTGGCAACAAACCAGCCTACCGGTTCTCCGGCTACAATTCTGGTTTCACTGGAGAATTGGCATCTACGTTGAGGAGACTGCTACTCTTTTCAGGTGAATTTAGGGCTTGAATTTAGAGAGAATTTGAAAGATTGAGGTACGATTGAGCGATTGCGTTGAGAAGTGGAATACTTGAGACCAATGAATAGTCATTTTTCCGTATTGCTTCTCTCTTAAACTTTCTTTTGTCTGATACTATAAACATTCATAGAACATTCTGATGGGGAATTATAGCTAGGATAAAGGATGCTTCGTATTAATTTTAGAACTTTTCGAACAAATACGAGAGATTATGGGAGCAATTCGAATTTGAATAGTAAACTTATAGAGAAGTTAAAATCTCCAGAACAACTATTCTTTAGAGCAATAAGAATCGTAAAGCAGTCAGAATGGACGAAGTTGTCAGGTGTCTGATATATTTATAATAATTAGACTGTGAATTTTTATGCAAATTAATATTTTTTGGAATAGGTATAACTAAAAAAAATAGAATCTTGGTATTAGATTGTTTTATCCATTATATATAATACCGCGTATTATACATTCTAGTTTGGATTTTTAATACATAATTTTAATACATAATTTTAATACATAAAATACATAAAAATTCGCAGTCTAGTAATAACCAACTATAGAACAGTCAGGCTACACCGAAGATAATGAAATCACAATTAGACAGCAGACGAATTAACAAAGATAACAAGATCAGTCTCAGAATAATCTCATTGAAGCTCTCAAAATTACAAGAAACCCTCGCATTATAATTAATCCAATCGCACAAAACTTAGTTTGACGATGCATCGTTTACAAACAGCGCAGGTTGTGCCATATCCATTTGGTTCTGATTGGCAATGATTTGTCAGACGAGAAACGCCACGCCCCAGCAGATAGGAAGTACGATGTTATGGAACGGTCGTTCGGACGTTTGCTCGCGTGCAACGTCGACAATTCGGTAGTTTTCGAGAAACGACGTAGGGCGACATCATTACGCCAACGTCATTTACGTCACGGCCACTTGACTGTGCACCGATAACGACCGAGGGAGGTGCAACTTGACCCAGTTGTCTGATTCGGCCTGTATAATCGACTCCTTGTCGATCCCCTTGGACATTTACTTCCTCTCCAGCGGCCAATCACGCGGGAAACTGCTGGTTTACAGGCTTACATGAATTCGGTATAGCGTGCCCGTAAACTTTATACTTCGCCCCAATGAAGACCAAGTAGCGTACGCTAGTTTGTGCTTCCACGAACGACCGAATTGTTTTCAACGTCGTTTCGATGAAATTCCTGCACGTTTAAGTAGAGAATATCGACGATTATTACAGTTGGTTTCGCGTGCAAGATACGTAATTCGTATCGGTTACTAATTTTTAAAGAGTAAAAATTGTACGTAACGAGTTAGGAAGTGTGTAAATGAGTGTATAATTGGATAATCGATATTCTGTCGATATTCATGTTGCAACTGAGAGACGCTTGTAATATGAGTGAAGATTCGATTGCGAATATTTATGCAAATTCAAATTTTTATAAATTTACAGAAACGAAGCTTAAACAAAGTTTCGTTGCGCCTACTATTATTTTTAACAGGATATTTTATATGTTTTTACATATTATATGGCAATGGCATAGTACCAAAGATTATAACCTTTGAATAAAACTTGATTTTATGTCTAATTATGGTTTTTAATTTATTTACAAGCATCACGAAATACAAATTGTGTATAATTCTCCGATGTTCTGCACGGTATAAGAGTATCGAATAGCTAATGCTCACGTAAATAGCTACTAAAGCGATTAGGCGGAGGATTAAGATTTGCAATCTTTATTTTGCATCTAAATACATTAGATTATTATGATTAAAGTGGTATCATAAAAATAAATAGGCGTATACATGTTTCTGTCTTAATAAAAGCCTGTATTAATTTTGTTAAAATTAGTGGTATATTTTAAGTAATTATAAAAAATATTTTTTTCAGCCAGAGCTTTGTCGAATTCAATTTTAATAAGATAATCCATCATTGTAAAAGAAAAATATAGTAGATTATAGCTACAAAAAGAAAAAAATAATTACTTTTGATACTAGAATTATCCACATAATTAGAATAATCAATATATAAATTTTCAGACAAATTTTACATACTTAAAAGTATTTAACACTACCAGTCCCCAACTAATAATTCTTATTCCATTTAACAATTCCTTCGCCACTTGCTTCATATAAAATTTCCAAACCATCGCCTGCCATCGTAATTTTACAAATTTCCCAACGCATTAAGGGCTAGCAAAATATAGCAACCAAAAGAAAAAAAATCTAAGTTCCAACATAAACCTCGATCATGGAGGAAATTGCGCCTGCGAAACGACCACGTGGATATATATCTTTTCGCCGCGAATAAAGCGGTCTTGCTTCTTTGCCGCGCAATGATTGATACGATACAACGGCTGGGACTCGATCGCGAACACAACTGGGCCAACATAAAGGTGCATCGTCCGTCTTCGTGTTTTATTAAACGAACAGCCTCGCGAGCAACGGCCGAGGAATCGATAAGTCGTCGATGTGACGGTGGTGCGTTGCCCTTTTGTGGATACAACCACCGTACACGCGACGTAAACGACGCTTCGGCGTCGTCCCGACGTACGCTAGTTTTCGAGAAGCGTTACACACCGGAAAGAAAATTGCATCTATGGTATAAACCTCCACTTAGGATCGATAATTCTCACGAGAAGTTGTTGTAAAAGAAAAAGACTGTCGTAGGTATCAGTTCGTCGTTATTTTTTCAAATTGCTATCGTTCAATTTTATCGCGACTTTTCGAAGGTTGAATAATGATTATGTAAAAGTGAGAATTTTTGTAGACGACGAACGATTGAGAACACGGTGAATGTTTATGTTGAGTGGGTATCGTAAAACTGCATCTGTGTATATTTCTGCAGAGTACAATAGAACTCCATTTATCTGAACTTTTTGACGGACAAAGAGTTTATATGGTTGGAGTTTCTATAACAGAAGCTCACCAATTATCAGCGCTATCTATTATTTTTCGTTCACGTGGTAGAAGCTCGCGTTCAGATAGAAGAATTGAAGCAGTAAAAATTCGGTTAATGGAGCATTAACTAAAATTTCATATAAATGGAGTTCTACTGTATCAGTAGTAAGAAATAAGAGATTTGGTATATACGGTGTCACGTGAAAATTTCACTGCGTTTATGATGAGAATATGTGTTGCATGTTTAAGATATTTAACCCTCTTGAGGTAGTTTCTTCTTAAATAACGATTTCATTATAATTTACTCAAATTTGCAAAAGAAATGGAATACACATATTACTACCATTAATTACTTGTATTAACATGAGCCACAGGTTTTATAACAGGTAATACGTGGTTGTACTTACCATGAAATGACACGTTGTAGCACTAGTCTCAAATAGTCTAAGAGAATTGTATAATCGAGAAATGGAAGGACTCTGTGTGAACCTTTGATGAATCGAGAGAATTGAAACAGACATATTTTAAGACAATTGAACTACGTTGAGAGTTAGGGACTATCAGAGTAAAGTTTAATTGTCATTATAACGTTTGTATTTCATTGCCAAATATAGTTTCCATCATTTTATGTTTATATTTGATGAACAAACATCTGTTAGCAACGCTATACTCCTACAATTGTATAAATTGAAGCTTTGTTCAGAATACTGCACATTGACTTTTACATCATACACAAAGATTAATGGTATTAGTTTGTAGAAGAACGAAGAAACATCGAGATAGCGTGATAGATGCGTTTAATCGTGAGATTATTAAAATAACTTGAATAACGACCCGTCGATTCGAGTATAACAGCAAGGGTCAGCTATTGTCTGCATTTAATTAACGGTCGGAAAACTTGCACAGTGTGGCTCCGGAATTCCTTCGATGGATCGCAGGGTGACTGGGTTCAAGATGGAAAACTTGGAAAGCTTCTGTGCCATGAAATATTCGGCTGCAAGAGTTCTTCATTTAGTATACTACTAGTCTGTGTAACGACAGGAAGTTCCGCTCGATAAATGGAAAATCATGAAAAGAAGGGTAATTCCTCTCAAGAATTCTTAAGAGTAACTTGTTACGTTTGTCTAACAATTACTCTATCAAAACAAATACTAAAATACGTTACAACATATAAACAATCAGTGTACTCATTTCGCATAATAAATAAGAAATGACGCATAGATCTACACGGTCTAGAGATCCCTGTAAGAAATGGAAATTTAAATTATTCATAGAAGATACAAATCCTTTTGATCGAGGTACCACTATGCTTTAAACGACTACTTACATTTCTATGAACGATTCGAATCTATATCGACTAGATTCAAATCTATTTAAAGGAATATTTATTTTGAAAATTTTTCAGTTAAACTCGACGGTACCTGATTCGAAAATTAGCGTCTGACCCTAATCCTATAGAAACTATCCCAGGTCTAAAATCCCACGGAGGCAGGCTCATTGTGGCTGGCGATCATGATGTATAAGTAATAGTTGAATTAACATCCCAGTGTATCCCCTGAGCGTCATCTGCTATCTACAACCCGTTAGTGCATCGACAAGTCGCAAGATGTAGACGAACAGCTTACGAGAACGTCGCGAAAATGCCTCCCCTGCTGACGCCAACCTCCACGTACCAGTTCGACGTGTTACACCACTCGTGCGACCGGTTTCCGGTTTGTTCGTCGCGCATGGGACTGAAACACGTCGAAACTGGGGTTCGCTGATAATCGACACTTCGTATCTCTGCGGTGAAGAGCCGAGAATGGGGATGAGAATTGTGGCTGTTTCGAGATAGGGTAGGATGGTGGCACGATGAAGAGAAGGGAGAATGTCGAGAAGGGTGGTTGTGTTTTCGAGGATTATTTGGCTGGATCCTGCAAAGTGAACTGACTTTTGTGGATTTTAATTGAAGCAAATAGGTTTGCAAGGAATTGAGGGTTGTTTCGAAATGGTCCGTTGACTTTTAATCAGATTAACGCGTTCGCTACAGATTTGATATTTACGAATAGAGTAAATGGTGATGGAATGAAAGAATAAATTACGTCGAAAGGGGTGTGATTGTGTTTCGGATGATTATTTAGGTTGAGTTTAGGATGTAAACTGATTTTTCTGGGTTTTAATTGGAGTAGGTGTAGTCCAAAGAAGTTGGTCGAGAGTTATTTCGAAATTTCAATGGTTCGTGGACTTTTAATCAAATTAACACGTTTACTGCAAATTCGATTTTCACGATGAGGTGGATGTGGTTCAAAGAAATTAATCGAGGGTTGTTTCGAAATTTCATTGCTTCGTGGTCTCTGAATCGAAATGACAAAGAAACTTGCGTATTAGCAAGCTCTTGGAATTCCGTTGAAAGCAATAATTATACATTTAACGTTCGTTAAATAGGAATCACGAGAACGTATATGATGAAACCACAACGAGGTATTTTCACGAATGCGGAGGAATTCCGTGGCGAACTTCGAGCGTACAAATGAATTTTGATTCGAGATATTTAATTAACGGTCGGAGAACTTGAAATACCACGGAAACTAATAACAAAATATGATGAATTTTTATAAAGATTCTTTGCATATATCTAATATAAATGCACCATCTTTATCGATCTTTAAATACTATTAGACGAACTCTGAAAAGCAATATTTTTACTCTTCGTTTTCGTTTTATTCCAATTCGTAGAATCACCCCTTAAATTTGTCATCGTGTTTATCTAACCATTCTGTATATTCGATTGAAACTGTAACAGTAGAGGGTCGAATCGAACTCAATAGATCACTTCTAACTGTGATTTCGCGTGTCATCGACTACTTTTACACGGTTATCGGATATCTTTGTAAGAATCTAGTCGAACGTTGGGATATTTCGATAATGTTTCGCGGGATTTCGCAAAATTACCCTCAGAGAAATTACGGTGGACGTGGTTCCACGTGCACGGCTGAACGTGACAGGCGGCTTTCAAATAGGAAATATGAAAAGCATATGGTCCCGAGATGAGTGGATCGTGGTATTTCGGTGTGAATAAAAGTCGGCCGGAATTAACGTGGCTCGTACGATTCGCGCGAATATTTTTCTCTTTTCTCCTATTTTTTGATTTTCTTTCTTAGACGTTAATCCGTGAAATTCTCCATGTTTTGTCTATTCTTACGACTAAACCGCAGATTTTCATACAAATTCATATGTTTGTGAACATGACCGCGGAAAAAATATTTGTTTCATCCTACGAATGAAAATTAAATCAAGAAAAAAGACATCTTCTCTAAGTTACACGAAACTCCGAACAAAAGGCATTTCTGAGTCGATATATTAGGATAAAGGGAGATCTATCTACATATCTACATATTAATATCAACATATTACATTAAACTCGATCCAATCTCTGTGTGATACAGTAAACTAGATGCAAAGACTACGATACTATCGATTTACAGCGCCTTCGACCCGAAACTACTCCGGTGACATAGTGCATCGTACGGTCACATTATTTGAAAAGCCATGGAAATCGGACAGTCCGTTTTACGATCGAATAAAGTATTCCTTGGCACACTGAGGTTTTTGGGTCGGGTCATCGAGCTTCTTTTCATCCTTTTCCGAAGATCAGTACGCAGTTTCGAAGTTCAATATCCATTCGGGTACGGTAAAAGGGAGTATGGTTGTTGAGAAGGGGTTTGATTACAGTTTGATGTTCTGGTGATAGTATAGAGCGCGGATCGGGGAAAGTGAAAGCTTGCGGATAGTTTCGGAATTTTTAAGCAGACGTGGATTTTGATGAAGCTTCTATTGTACAATGTAAATAATACAGAGCATTTTTCACAGATAATCAGCTTAATGATAATAAATAAAGACAAAGGTTTGATACCTAAGGGACTAAAATGCAACAACAACAACAACAACAACAACAGCAACAGCAACACCAATACCAACAGCAACACCAACAGCAATAGCAGCAACAGCAGCAACAACACCAACACCACCAGCACCACCACCACCAACAACAACAACAACAACTTGGCGCAAGTGAATAATTATTTGTAAAACAGTCTATACGACACGTGGAAATATTTATCATGAACATATATATCTTATTCTGTATATATTGTTCAAAGCAAGAGAACTTTGATTTTTATGTTCACTTCTTGTGATCGTACATCTTGTTTCAATAATTATCTTGAAATCAATATTCATCACAGTATCATACAAATAACATCAATGTATTAGGCTTGTAATAGGGTTTCGTCGTTTTTATTGAAGATAATCATCCACAGCAGCAACACTCTAAATTAAAAATTTAAAAATTTTGACCACCTATATTATTACAAGAATATTTCTAAATTAATATATTGTGCCAAACACATAACAAAATTATTTTAACTATTTTATCGTCTCTATCGGCAAAATTCATCCAAAATCATCCCTAGACCATTTTAAGTGAACTAGCGTCGTTGACCCACATAAGGAATCGTATTTTTAAAGGGAACGCGGCTCGAACGCAAACTTGCAAGTAATCGCATTAAATATACATTCGAACCGGGCTAGAATCGTCGTTTGCCCCGGCGGCGCCAGCGATTTCTACGAAATTCGTGATTCAATAAAGTGCCAGTATCGAACTTCCTTCGACCGGGTTTCTGTAAAAGGGGCTCGTTAACGTCGTTGGCCATCGTAACGACCACATGTCCACTTGGACGCGACCTTCTTTTAGTTCCTTATCGTTCACCAATACATGAAAGCATCTGTCGCTATAGGTAATTCCCGATCGACTGCCAAAGGACGTTAAAGATCGTCAAAGTTCGACAGAATGACAGAATCTATATTGTTAATCTGATTTCCGATTTTATTAACCCAGATATGCCCATCATTCGTTCGAATAGATTACTAGAAGGTAATTTTCTGAAATTGTGATTTTTGCTGTCGCATTCGATATTCATTAAGGTGGATGAGCTTTTTGTGGTCAATCGCTTTACTTTGCAGAACGGCAAATAGGAAAATAGAAGATTCCTAATGAGTGAGATTCAGTCCTTATCTCGAAGCTTTATTGTCATATCCCATAGATTATTACTCTAAAGCTAAGAGGAAAAATCTCCATATGCTTATAACGCCTCTGAATTTATAACAAAACTTCAGGAAAGAATAGGAGCAACTCTCGTTAAATTTCAAATACATCACTAGCCGAGGCTGCTTCTCCAGCTCCGGCACCTACTTTACATGGAAACACGTGGAAGGGAGCAACAAAAGGTAACGACAGGAAGAGCGAGGACTGGGAAAAGTGTCGATTTGCACACGCTACAAAGGACGACACAGGTTCAAATTGCAACGCCGCCGGATCCAAGAGGGTGTTCCATTTCCCGCAAATCTTACGTGCTCGTAATCATTGCGCAGGATTCGCCAAAGAACCAAGCCCAAGGGTAGGGGCAGCCATTTGGTATTCAAGCTGACCGTGTTCCGTCAAAAGCAACAAACAAACGAAAAAAATGTGAGGAGAAAAATAAAAGAGCAGAAACATAAAGAGAGAAAAGGAAAGCGCGGGAGTGCTGTGTAGATATCTCGTTGGTATTCCCTCGTGTTTTCTACGGAGGAGGCAATTTTTTCCCCGAGAGTGTCATTTGCATAGCAGACGCGAAACCAGCGGTCATTATAAAAAGGATCGTTGTCGATTAAAATACAAAGCGACCAGCGGCGAAAGAAGTTACCACGACGTTTTTAAAAATTCGTCGAATTAATACGAACACCGGCTACTCCTTCGATGAAGGGGGTGGAAGAAGCTGTTCCGTGCCGTAACGAGTACCGCTTGAAATTCAATCTGTAAATCATCTCCCTTGAAAGCGACGTAACCGCTTCGCGAACTTCTCAACGCGGTATAGACGTCTGGGACGATCAACTTTGCAATTACAACGGCGAATCAAGTTGTCGGTCGTGTTAACAGGTTGCCGTTATTTGAGGTGAACGTGACGCGTAACTTTCCAAGACTGTTTCCATGGTATATGGCATTCGTGGTAAGTAACGGTTATGGTATTTACCCCGTTTTCTTGTATCGGTGAATACATTATTAGTGGATTCGAGAAATTATTCAAATTATATTGGGGAAGAAACTTGGACTTGGTGAACGTGTTTTTCAAAAGGGTTTTTTTATCTTTACTTTACGATATCCGACTGTTCTCAAAAACGGAGGACTAATCTTTTAGAAACTATGAAATTCTATTTTACGTCTCATATAATGTCTTCATACAGAAACTCTGGTGTGCTAGACATAAACTTCAAATCCAGGGTATAAACGAGGTGAAGCAGAAATTAGTATCTCCACTGTTCATAAAGTACACTACCATTGTTAAAACTTCGAAATATTTCATCAAACGATCTACTTAAAACATCACTGTTTCCTAATAAAATCCTTTTCTGCTACTCCTACTATCTATAACGCACTACTCTCTGCTAGATTTATTAATATTTTGTTTAACAATCAAAAGATCTATTGTCTTTCTAACAATCATTTACCACGCCAAACTCTACAGAAATATTCGATCCCGAGTAAAGATTTCTCTTCAGGTCGTAATACATTCTACTACTCGTAGAAACTCAACATTTTTTAGGTAACCCCAGATGTACTTCCCTCACGGAGGAAGTCACTTCGATCGAATTAATCGGCTGCGAACGTGTACTCCGCGGGCCAGCCGTGGCACCGATTAAATTATGAACGCATTAGCAAATGAGCCGCTATTACAGGGTCCGGGAATATGAACAAAGTTAGACGCGGAGGCTCTCTCAAGCCGGTGAATTTTCGCGACGAGAAAACTGTTAGCGGAATTGGCGGTCGAGCCGTAAAACTCGTTAATCATCCCACACACTTCGTTCGGCCGACTCTTTGCTGGCTATGCCACATATATTTTCCAGCGAGGGTTGTCTCTCGTTCGACTCGAAACTTTCTGTGTCTCGGGGCCAATGTGCTCGACTAGACTCGCCTCTGTATTAAAGCGATGAAATACACGCGCGATCAAAAGTCTCGCAGACGGGCCGAGTTATTGGACCGTGTGCACCAGTGAGTGCGCGTCCGTGCCGCTGTTTGTGTGTTATACTGCGGCGCATAAACGGAAATTATGTTCCGTAATGCAATGTAACGTCGACGAAACGTTCCGACCCACTTCGGCCGTTCGTTGCCGACTGCGATACGCCCATGCAGCCCACCCCCGTTAATTATATATCACGATTCGCTGCAATTAATGCCGCATTCCCGCACGCGTGCGCATCCTAGGATAATATTATTAAATTGTTTGCGGAAATTGTTCACCGCTGAAACGAACTAGAAGTCTTTGTGGGAGCCCGAGGAAAGATTCGAGGGGAAAAAGTACTGCTTTCAGTTTACGATTGCTCGTGTTTTACTTGTATAATTGAAATGAATTACTATGTGTCATGCATTGATAAAATCACGAAATTTAATATTTGCAACGATCGTTAAATTATTTATTATTCGTAACGTATTTTCTTTCGGTAAATATTTTTTCACCTTTGAAAATTATTTTTTTGTATTATTATATTTTAAAGCGTAGAATTTTCGTTCCGATGTACGATTTGAATTTTTTGACATTTACAAGTGTATATGAGTGTTGGTAATTAAAAATTTCATATAGTAGAATTTAATATTTATATCGATAAATTAGTGGAACTAATTCTTTCTTTCTTTGGTATTTTCCACCTCCAGTTAGCGGATCTTGCGCTATAAAGTCTTGTTGCTATTCGATCACATATTCGAATCTAATCGATTCCCTCCTCTCACACTTAGCCAAATTCGTGAGATGTAAAATAAGGCGAGAATTTAAAATGAAAGATGGAAGACCTTTCGAAATTAGGAAATTTTAGTTAGCTAAGATAATTAGCGTTTCCTTCTTTAAAAAAGTATTTCATCTTCCAAAACTCATCCTCTTTGCGATCTACAATCCTTCAACTAGAACTCCAATTCACAGAATTAATTAATTAAGGGTAGAATAATAAAACAAACGAAATTCTGTAATAGAAGATAGCTGTGTAAAACGCGGAGAAAGTTCTTTCTCACAAGAGAATTTCAAGTTTACTAATAATGAGATAAAATGAAGGAAAACAGCGCGAGATCTCCCTTTCCAAAGAAACTATCACAGGATTTTCCACTGAAACGCTGGCCTCCCTCTTTTTTCTAATGAGAAACCAAGTTCAAGGTTGCATCGAGAAAAGAGAAAGAAACCGAAATTGGTGGAAATTTTAGAAAAAAGGTACACGGTTGACCGTAAGCAGCGTGAATTTTTCGCGACACTAACTTATAATCAAGTAAATCAACGACAGGAGGAAAAATTGCAACAAAGAGGTCGATGGACCATCGAGACCTGACCGCGAAACCGACGATCGAAGCTTGGTGGCTGTTCGACCGCGGACTTCCGGTTCGACGCTGCGATAAAGCGAGCCACGATGCACCGTTAGGCAAACGGTGACACTGAATGGAGAATGGAGCCGATGAAGCGACCGGTGCGGTGGCAAGAAATTCTGCATTCAGAAAAAGAGAAAAAGAAAGAGGCGGTTGGGCGTTGGAAAGTTTTCTGCCAGCGCGGACAAGCGACGGTGGAAACTGGTAGAAAAGTAGCAAAACTGTGCTCCGCGATCAGAAAATATGGGAAAAATTGCAAAGCAAATAGGGGTATTGAATTTAGAGAAAGTTCGGAATAGGTTGTTGAAGCGTGGACTGATAAGTTTGAAATTTTTTGAATGGCGTTTTATTTTGAGCAAAGATACGAATACATGTGAAACGACGCTTATTTGTCCTGTTTGCTTCGATGATAAATTTATCGTTCTGATGTATTACATTAATAGAAGATAAATGTACCATTAGCTCTTCATAAATGCACCAAGACATATAATATTCTAATTTTTGTAACGTTTTAGATGCTCAAAGAAATATCTCAAAAATATATTGAAATATTCCTAGACGTTTCTAATACATTATACAATCATTGGTTCAGTCAAACGTTTGTAACTTCTTACAATAAAAATAATAATAGTTTGCAACAATTTGTTATAATGGTAATAACAATTTGCAAATTCGAAAGAAACTTATCCGTTTCGTCTACGGTGGATCAAATAAAGTCATACGATTACATACGTGATTGTCAGGTACGATAATTTTTCGTTCCAAAATCGATGCCTAGAACAAGAAAGAAAATGAATAGGAAAATATGTAGAACCCAAAGCTTAGATCGAGCATCCGTTAGTCGAAAGAAGCAGCGAAAGATTGAAAAGCAAAAGGCAAGATACCGAAAGTAGAAGAATGTCTACCAGCTCATCAGGCTGAAATTTCCCGAACAAGAAAGACGAGTCTCAAATAGCAAGAAACGTAGACTTGAATACGAACCGGCATCCATTCAGAACCTCATTTCCCTGTGACAAGAAATCGAACCATGCCGAATGAGGTAGAAGCGAGAGGAGTCAAGGACGACGGCGACCAAAACGGGCTGGATGTCTGAAAGCGAGATCTCACTTACGTCTCTGAGAAATTCCGCTCGATCCCCGGGATCAAGAAGGAAGAGGTCGGGGCGGTCTGGAGGGAATCGAGTCTCATCTGCATCCGGTAACATTGTTCCACGGCTTTCAGAGCCGCGAGAAAGACCATCCTGCCGCAACGTGGAAGCGTTAGGTAGCCTTCGAGACGATTTCAATGCGGCTGAGGACGGGAAATGAAGTCGAAGAGGTTGGTTTCCGAAAACCAGCAGGCTACGTCGCACGATAATTGACCTGGGAGTTGACTCGTTCCATCGATTTGCACCAGAGAAGAGAAGCGGTGTATGGATTTGGCGAGACATGGCGATAACTTCCGGCGCTTTAACAAGCGTCGAACGGGCCTGAGAGGTGACGAAAATTATTAGTTTGTTATTAAATAGGCTTGAAACGAAACTTGAACTTTGTGTGGTCGCAAAAGATAGACTTTGATCTTTTTCTGGACGTCAATACACGGATATTCCATGATTTCAAATTAGATGATTTGATGGATTTCAGACAGAACCTATATTGTAGGTAGTTCTCGTATCTTTATATTTTTCATGCATTCTTTCTCTTTTCCTTCTTGGGAAGATCTAATTTCTCTGCTCTCACGGCATAATGAAAGGGGTCGCAGGAGGATTAAAAAATTCTATAAAGTAGAACAATTTTTAAATAGATGTAGAATTTAGATAGAATATAGAACATGGAGAAGGTTTCCTGTAGAGTCTCCCAGTAGAACAGCGGTCACTCAACGAGTAGCGCTACTCATCATTATTTCACGGCCTCAATAAATCGACTTCCGAATAATTAATACGACAAATTATTCGGGAGCGATAAAAGACTCTAATAAAAAGTTTGATCGTTTCATAGATTTGCATCAGACAAGAGAACTATAGTAGATAACTATAATATGTAGGTTCTTTAACAGGTGTCAGGAGGATTCCAGTTACTTGCCGCTTACGGCTCGTAAAAGTTTCACGATCGCCATTCGGAAGTCGATCGAGAACTCGATCTTGTTCGTCGCTTCGACCAATTACTCCTCGCGCTTCTCGATAGCCATGCATTTAATTATTTCTTTCTGCGGAAACAATTTTGGTGTCGTGAAACTTTCATCGACCTTTCTTTCTAGCAAATACTAGAAATGGCGACGGGGAGCTACAGGTGCGATCGCTTGAATGGAAACATTGAATGGAAAACACGAACGTCTGCGTCTTTTTGTGTTTCTTTAATGAGCTGCGATCTCAGACTGATTTGAATCCTGTCGATGGCGGATCGGCCACTTTACGACGACGATCAAACGTATCTTATTGATTGGTGGATGCTGTGCGGAGAAAATTGCTTTTAAAGACGATTTTATATGAATATGATTGTGATATGAATCGTAATCTTTTTTTTTTGTAAGAACGTAAGGGAAATTTAGATTATATAAGAATAAGAAGAAGAAAAGAACAGAGTATATAGGAACAAAAATTTTGGTTTAATTTCATTTTAGTTTTTCTTTTAGTAATTATCGTCGTTATAAGCGATATGATTTTATTTCCCTGCAGATGAATAGAGGAAATTTCTATACAAAGTCATAAATACCGAAAATAACTTGTATATATTATATTTCAAACCTGCATCTTTCCATCTTCATAGCTGAAAATAAAAAACTAATTACCAATCTTCTATATGACTGTGGTCCAGGGTAATGGAAACATTTAAAAACAGCGGTTGTGCATGTCAGAAAAGGTAAACAATGTTTCAACGTTTGATAAAAAGTTTTAAAGCAGCGTCGGGTGTCAGGCTATTTGTAACATTACAATGAGAATGGTGTTTCTGGTAACGAGGAGGACACGCAAAAAAGACACTCCAGATGTCTCACGATTAAACCTAAAGGTCTGCGCAAAAAAGAACAAGATAAAGCTCGTTTTCCTTGCTTTTTTTACTTTTCTTTCCTTTTTCCTTGCTCTTAATTTCTTGTTTAATGCAAGGGGCAGAACATGTGACGTGAATGTAAGATTAGAGAATCCTCAAAGGCGAGATCGTTTTAAAGATAAAGATTAGTAGCTGAAGAGAATCTCTTCAAAAATTGTGCTAGTAGCATTTAAAGTAGATTGACCTAACATGCTAAGATTTAACATTAAAAAGGGAACGAAGAAATTAAGATTTAAATTTCTTAAGCGTCAAGTAGATCTTCAACATTCTCTAATTTTTTAATATCGATCCTAAAATCTTCCTAAACTCCAAACGCACCGTACATTCCACCAATTTAACGATCAAACATTTATTCCTATCAGAAAGCTATTAGAATCGCATTCACAGAGAAAGACAACGTCAATTTGCAAGCATGGCCGAATAAGAGGAAAAGAATCGGGTGATTTAGCCAATGAAAAACGAGAACCAACGATCGCGACAGCTGACAAGCAATTTTCAGAGTCCAAGCTGCTGGTAGCGGAAGGAAAATTCTATTCCGATATCTATTCCACTGTTCGTGCACGAGTTCGCGCGACAGCAGGCAATGAGACAGCCTGAGAGTTCATTAGATTCCTGTACAAGCGTAAGAAATCCTCTTCGTAGACGTGGCTTCTACCAGAAGCCTACTTTTCATTCTATTTCATTTTAAGTTGTTTCGTAGTTTTATCAAATCTTCCGCTTCTTAATGGACACTAATTGAATGTCTCGTTCGATACATGAATTTTGATGAAATACCGTTTTATGTTCTTCCCTTCGTCGATTATTATTAGTTGGACTCTCATTGTCCATCACTGGTTTGCGACTATCGATGTAGAAGTTCTTTAAAAGTTATTCAGAGATGTACGAAGACCTGTCTGTTTCCATGGCAATTTTGGAGGATTTTTTGATGAAATTACATACGAAGATATAAATCCGAGAAAGTAATTTCAAATCTCGATAACATTTCGAGCAAAACTTTGTACAGAAACGTCACACTTAAAGTTCATCTACCCTTTTACTATAAAATAAAAGTAAAACATGAATCATCCATTTTCCTCTATAAACAAAACATTAGCAACAAACTTCCCTCTTTTGCTTTCGATAGTTAAGAATATTTCCTTCAAAATATAAATAAGCAATATAAAAAAGCATTGAAGAAATTAAATCATCAAAAAATGAAATGAAAACCACACTCAGAGGTTCATTATCCTAGAACTGGGCTAAAAGCCAGATTCGTTCAATTTTCTTTCTCGTATCTTGAAAGATCCTACATTGAAAAAATTCTATCTGGAAAAAATTCGTAACAGAAGATCGTGAGGCGTTCTTTTGGCGAATATAACTGCGAACAGGTGTCCGGATTCGAAAGTAAAGGGCACGATCAAGGGAGATCAGACGGGATGTCGCGAGGTCGGAGAAGAAAATCGCGGTAAATGCTGGCAAAGATCCTCGACGGATCGTCTTGGTTCTCGTCCGCCTCTAGGAAACGCTGAAACGCTCGAGCCACGGAGATTAAACGTCCTTCCGGCGGCGTAATGGCGTGCTTAGATCGCACGAGAGATCTTGTGGCTACACGACGGAGAAAATCGTTCGATTCGCGTTTCCTTGCGATCTCGAAAGAATACCAACGATAGTGCGATAAGAATAGCGGAATCTATTTCAATCGTCACGCAAAACTGCAAATTGGAACGTTCCAGGTATGCGAATATAATAAAGATTTTATTCGAGATTTTTCCGCTCATTTTGTAATTGCTGCAAGTAAAGATATAGACAATCTTATCTTGGGTATTCTGATTTACTACAAATTTGTCAGAACAGAGAATTCTCAGATGAATTACAAATATCCGAATTGTCTCTTTTTCCCGATATTTTTCTGCTTATCTCGTAATTATTGGAAATGAAGGTAGAATAGCCCGGTTTAATAAACTTTCTGGGAAATGGAAAATTCTCAATTGGATCTAGAAACCTATTGATTCTTAGTTGATTCTAGAGTAATTCAAAAGTTTATACTTTTTAGGAATCGACGGAATACGATCTGTAAGGATTGGATAACGATCCACGGATCGTAATTACGAAGAAGTTTATATGAATTCGAAGAATACCTTCTAGGCAAAGTTAACAGAAGAGTAGACACTTGAAGTAGGAGAATGGTTGGGCGTCGCGAAGAGCGCAAGAAGAGAAACAAGGAAGTATATTTCCAGATTCATTTCATGACGGGGCGGAATTTAACGAACGAAACTTCGACCCGGGTCGCAATTCACCGGAACGCGTCGTTGAACATCGTTTAACTTAAAATTCGCGATTTGGTCGGAAAGTTAAGAGAGAATCGTCGGTGATATTTGGCACGAAAATCGACAGCTGTACAAATTGCGAGCAATGAAAGGAATATTCGCGTTTGATCTCGGTCCACTCATCGTTCGTTGGTAAATCTGGATTCGAAATCGGCCGGAATAAATTTCCCACCGAACCAAACACATAAATTATACATAAAACCAACGATAAACACTGTCGAAGGGAACTTTGAATTTTCAAGTATTGTCGTCCTACTTTCGCGGAGGGAATCGAACGGATAAAAATCGTGCAAATAGAACGCCTTGACTAAACCAGAAAGATTGCCAACGATTTATCTAACGTAGAAAAAAGGAAGGAAAGCATAAAAACTTGGAAATACAAAGAGATAAGTGCTCCGCTATAGAGAGTCTCAAGGGGAGCGTCCATTTTTTATCAGGATTAAATTTTCAACGAACCCATAGTAATGGCCTCTAAAAGTCTTCGTCTCTTTCACATGCAACATATAACGCAACATACAATCCATAAAGCGCGACGATTTAAATTTCAATGCTTGCATGTTTTATGAGTTTCGTAGACATCCTCTTCCTCTTCCACGAAGATTTCCATGAAAGACCCACTTTTATGTTTCATCCTCTTATTAGTAATTCAGCTTTCGATCCTTGTAATTGAATCTCTTTTGACTTGATGGTTCTTTTACCTTAAAAGGCTTAAAAGGCATCTATTCCAGCAAATAATATTCTATCAAATAATCTATAAGAAATATTACATTTTTATAAAAAATAGGATATGCTCTAAGGCTTTAGAGCGTAAGAGTATATCCTTCATGAAACAGAACCTGCAGGTTAGAATCTATAGACAAAAGTCTTAGAACAATCGTTATATTTTATCAACACGATGATACGTCGAATATCGTACATAGCGATCTACACAAACTGAAACCTTAAACTTTCGTTAAAAATAGTTTTCAAGACATTTGAGGGTGCACGTGTAGCTGGAAGCCACGAACAGAGCAAAATGTAAAGAGACAATGTACAAACACGAAACTCGCTTGAAAATTTCGAGCTCCGCCCTATGAAGCTTCGTCGAGACGCGGGTTACGCCGGCATACGCTTCAATCAGCCCGAATTTTCGGCTAATACATCCTCGGAGACTCACCTTTGACCCGCTTCCATCCACTAGACCAAGCTAATTTCGTGCAAGTTCGCACGCCGTGGCAACAACTTTGCATTTCCGGCCGGATCCTGGCAGCACGCGTCTTTCTAGAGTTTCACCGCTCGATCCTTAACGAGACAGACGAGCGCGAGATGCTTAACGGATACGAGAATGTGTTTTGATGTTTCGTGCAAGTTCTCCGGATGGTAATTGGATGGATAGAACTGATACGGGTACGAGGAATTCTACCGAGGATCTACGTTTTGTTATTTAGTTTCTCAAATTATTATCCTCGCAACTGCTACTGCCGTACTTCTTCGATTAGTTCTTCCGATCTAATTTGTACTTCTTGTTAAATTATGTTGCCCTGTTGAACTAATCTTTCACCTTGCCGGAGATCGGAATTTGGATTTAGAGGGTTGACGAGAAATTTAGGGATACTCGTTATTTAATTAACTTTGAGCATTCAGACGAGTTTAATTGAAAGTTGTCTGCAGTTCTCTTTAATAATTCATTCTTTGCTATTCCATTGATATTTCAATCGCATCGCGTTTTAATCTTTACAAAGAATAAAATTAATTAAATTAAGTTATAGGAATTAAAAATATCAACTCTGTAAAGATGTCTGTATTCTATTGTCACGCTTTTCAAGATATCATTTTTCCATTATTTGGAGGACACTTACGATAGTAGCTGTATCGTATAATGGCCTTAAAAATGAAAAAAAGTTAACTGATATTTATAACTCTTTTCACTTTATTCTACGTGACATTTACGTTCCTCCCCATTGAAATGAATCCTTTTCCATTTTTTCACATTTGCATCGTTTACCATTTCATCCATAACCTCAACAATCCTGTGACGAATATTCACAGAGAGAGAGAGAGAGAGACAGGGAGAGAGAGAGAGAGAGAGAGGAAAAAAAGATAAACTGCAGACACCTCGTGCACCGAAATATCACGAAATTCGGAAGCAAATTCCGGTTCACGATACGCTTCCTTTTAACGGTCACGAAATCGAGCAATCTCGAGGCAACGGCCGAGAGTTTTGCGCCGCCCTTTTACCCGTAGAATATTTGCAGAACTTCATACGCTGGCGATCTCGTTGGCGATTTTTTTTCTGCTGCCAGTCGATCAGTTCGTTTGTCCACCATCGTAAATATTGAATATCCATTACGAAATATTGCGGGGTATCGAATATTCGAGACGCGGGATCGATACGCCTCGATAGGCGCTGCCAGCCGAGCCGTTTCAGGGGAAAATTGCTTCGCCAGGTCTGGTCGGCATCTTCGATAATTAATATGGCTGTGAAGGCTCGTACCTGACGCGGAAATAATGGAGAGACTCGCAAGCCGTATCGTTGACCGGATATTTTCGGTATTCGGCTGTAATATTCGTCGATGTTCAGTTGGTGACTTTCTATCCTTTTTCTATGGCGTTTCACTCGAAACGATTAGGTTCCTAGGAATAGGAAAATATTTATGAGATACGGCTATCTCACGAAGATATTTGACTCTGGAAAATTTGTACACGGATCGTAGAAAAATTAAACTTACCATGGAATATTTTTATAAATATATCACGCGTATCATGCAAAAACTTTCTGAGATTTCTTTAGTATTGTAAGGAGACACGACTGATTATATTGATAAAATTGGAAAGCAATCGGAAAATCAATACGAAAGTTACTACAATAGATATTCACTGAAGACATACCAGAATTTAGATATTGTTATATAAGTATGTGCAAGTATCTAGTAAAGGTATAGTATAAAACGAGTAGCCGTTTTAACACATAAACGTTAAAGATGGTTCCACTGAATATTAAGATTTATTAATGTGATGAATGATTGACAGCTTAAATACTTTTGCGATCTTTGCAAAATATATACGTTCCTCTACTGGTCGGTATAGAATAGCCTTCATAAAGAAATTATTGTTCATTAAGAAATTATTTTCTTGAGGTTCGTGTCATTGACGTTTTAGGAAAGACGTGATAAGAGGAGTTGAAATTTCCTACACGTTAATCCTTAAATCATCAAGGGACTATAAAAGTGCAATCTCAGAAGCTTTCAGCATTTCATTAAATTAGAGGCACACGATCTGATCCTGGAAACATTTTTTCTATCTCCTGTCCCTGGAATCTCATTTGCTTGATGGCACAGAAGGAAGTGACTACGTCTCATATAATTCACACCGAAATGCTTGCTGCTTGGAACGTCTCCAAACGCGTCGCTGGAAAAACATATCAAAAACGGTTTACTCTCTGCATTCTTTCAAACGAGGAAGAGCACGTAATACAATCATACAACTACGATTCACCAAACTCTCTACTGGCTTACGAAAGTACCATAGATAAATTTTATGTGCGTATTATGCGTGTTGATATAATTTATCGTTTCCTTTAGCTCAAATATTTCTCCTTATACGGCAAACTGAATATCATAGCGGTGTATGTATCGTATATATAAACTAAATATTTTAATCGAATGAAATGCTTGGAGCTTATAGCAGTGTACTTCTTCAGCCCCTTGATGGCTTTATATTTGTATATAAATCAAGGCTCAATTTTTAAAAGTGTCATCTCTTTAGTTTCACGATCGACTATGTTGTAACATTATTCTCTGTCGCAATTTCATGATTTGAAATAGAATACTAAATTTCTTTGCCCTTTGTACAATTATATTCCCATACGATCTCTAACAGTCTATCTTAACACCATCGCCCAAACTCTTAACATCCACACTACCATCTAGACAGTATACGATACGCATCATCCAGCAACACCAAAGTCATTTGCTGGAACTGTAGTCAGAAAACAGCACCAGAAGCGCTCTTTATCGAAGCGGGCTGTTTCAACGGACTAGTTAGCCGCAGCTTCGCCCGCTTAATTTGTCATCGCAGTCGAATTCGTCTGGTCCAACTTCTACAGCGTTGATCTCAGCAGCATTGGCCACACATGAGCACATGCATACATACGTACCAGTCTAATCAATATATATATATATATATTACTATACTATACTGTGTATACTATACCATGTATAATATATAGCGCACTATCGTTGCTAGAAGGCGGCCCGTAAAGGGTACAATGCGTTTGAAGCTTGGTACGAGGGCCGACCAGTCGAACAACCAGAGAAGCGAATGAAGCGAATGAATCGAGCCCCCAACGGTGGGGGATGATGGCCGATGGTGGTGGAACGTTCCGCTGCGCAACAATGCTTTGCGGCAACAATGCGCAAACAAATGATTCCGCTGTACCGACCGTAATTACTAGAGGCACACGGTCCTTTTTCCCTCCTCCCCCAATCTCCTGATGCTATCCTTCCGTGTGTACCCTTCGTTCCTCTCTTTCCTGTTGCTTGTTCATCTTTCCATCTGCGTTTACACTGGCCCACTGCCTCCCTACTATCCCCTCACTCCGCCGCACTACCCCTTTCTCATTGCTCTGATTGCTAAATCAACGCACTTCCGCAACGACGATTGATCCATCCTCTCCAACCCTCTCTGCGTCCATCCACCTCTACCGAATGGTACACCAGTGCACCGACCAACCTTCTCGTTCTCTCTCCAACATCGTCGTTCGATGGTGATCGCAATGAGGGCAGAAAAGAGCCGTGCACCAATCGAGCACGGTCTTTTTGCAGGATTTTCTTTGTGTCTCGTAATGGAGAGACCGTGCAAACGACGCTCGATGCTCCGAGACTTGGCCCGCGGGATTGTTGCCTGTTGGCTCTCGTTCGAACACCGCTAATTCATCAACGGCTACGGTCAATGGTTTTTCTGACGACGACCCAACGATGTGGATTTTAGGGGTTCCGGCGTTATTTTCGGAAAGGATTCAAAGATTCTTAGGGATTATGCAGATCGAAGGGATTGGGGGTGTATTACTGTAGCTCGCAAAAGAATTCGAACATTTATATAAACTTTTTCTGTATACTTGCATGTACATGTCACTTCTAGGAATATATATTATGCGTGTAATACGAAATATTAAAAAATTATATTATGGCTATAATGTGTCTTAACTATCGTGACTGTATTGATAAGGTAAATGAATCTGAAGATGCACGTAGACGTTCGATTTTCAATCATTGAACAACCAATCTCTTTTGTCCTCCTTTTCTGATTAGAAACAAATTAGGAAGAATAATCAAAGCTTTAAAGAACTACCGAGACTAAATTATAAAATGTGTGTCAAAAAAGTCAAGATAAAAATGAAGAGTACAACGAAAGAATGAGGACAAGCCTTTATCTGAATATCTTATGGAAAGTTATTCAAATCTTCAAAAGAGTAAAACACAGACGCATTGTAAATCTATAAAATTCCTATGAAAAATACAAATACACCATTCCAGCAATTCTGGTGTTAAATTCTTAATCGTGTCAATTTCTCATCGCAGTTTTCCACCCCATAAAATTGAAATTCCTGTAAACCGAATGTCCCAATCGCAAAACGCAACGGGCGACCACAGTCGTATCACAGCAATAGCAAGGATTCCCCAAGACGATTCACTTTGCTGGAACGTTTATTCGGAAACGAAAATTCCCAGCACCGCAATACCGATTAAACAGTGCAAACAGCACTTGCATTTACTGTTCCAGGGGTTAGGAAAAAGCACAGAGTGCGGAAGGTCAACAAAGAGCTTTGCCGGACAAATTGAAGCATGAACGTCAATCTCCCAAGTGCCGATAATCGTTCAGGTCGAACATAACTTCTGCAATCCGGTTTGTAGATAAAATATACGCGGTCTGGACGCGAGGTCGCTTGAATTCTGCTTCTTGATTCGAACCAAACGGTAGAAACTCAAAGAGGCGAGGGTAAGAGCTCGCCAGAGACGATATAACTGGTAAGAGATGACTTAATAACGGCGCGACCATCGTACACACACGTGCCCACTTGAA
Source organism: Bombus vosnesenskii (assembly GCF_011952255.1). Classification (NCBI taxonomy): domain Eukaryota; kingdom Metazoa; phylum Arthropoda; class Insecta; order Hymenoptera; family Apidae; genus Bombus; species Bombus vosnesenskii. The sequence goes on from NW_022882938.1 coordinate 4,279,571, forward strand.
TTCAAGCTGCAAGATGCTAGCGATGGATTCGACACGAGTTCGAACAGATTTGGACTTCGAGTTGAAAGCTTTTTGGTAAACTTGATAATCGGGTCATTCTTTGATCAGAAGCTTCTATAGTCGCGTTCAATTAACGGCTAATGGAAGCAAATCAATGTGGGAAACTTTTCTGTAATTTTCTAGTAATACGTAAATTAAAATGTAATCTCTTAAAAGGAAAGTGTGCTTATTGGAATCTGTGTGGTAATTTTCGCTCTAATTCTTAGATGCTGCTGCAAACTATCTTCTTATTTAATGGTAGAACGATCGAGGAACTTTTTACAACATCGTGGTAATATGTAAATTAAAATGTTGTATATGTAAATGTAGGAAGAGGAAGTGTGCTCATTGAGAATCTTCATTTAATTAACGTAATTAATCTTTTTTAATGGCAAAACTATCTCAAGCGTCTGTCGACTATTTTACATAACCCTGGTAAAAAGTCTAAGAAACGTGAAATGTTCGCTTTACCAAAGAAACTTCCTAAAAAAGATCTGCAAACATCCAACAGAAACGAACGCTAAAATAAAAACCCAACGTCCCGAAATCCTCCCGTAAAGTGCACAAACGAAAGTCGACCATTTCGAAAAGGAATAACAAACTGACCCTCTAACTCTGAATAAACGCAGCTCGTTGAAACCTTCGAGCACTTAAACTACCCTGAAGCTGGTGGACCGCCATCCCATCGGAACTCGGGTTCACGCTGGTGCGAGAAGAGTGGTCACAGACTCGAGAAGCTAAAGGCGTCGAGAAACGGAAGGCTACGCAGACGCCTGACACTGGGGCAATATTGAAGCAATAATCTTGGCTTCCTTCCTCTTTCTCCCCGCGTTACAATGTATACCTTTGCTACATGGAGATATTAAACTTACCTGCTGCCTGTGTGACCGCCTCTTTCTGTGTTTGTGTTCGTGTGCGTGATACCGGTGCAGCTATCGTCGATCTTTATCCCCTGTTCCTCGGCCGCGCTGTTAAATAGCCCCCGGGGGAGTATATCGGCCGCGTCTGACGTCGGCTCCCGCACCTGCAATCGATGAATAATAAAATCATACTTTGCAACTGTACTGCAAACTCAGTCCTTCTGTTCTCTTTATTTACTTTTATTCCGCTTAATAGATAGATACAAGATGATTATTTCTACTAATACTTGGATCTGTTTCTACGCGACGATCGATTGTGTTACAGAGAATGCAGACGATGAGCGATCGACGTTGTCTCAGCTAACAATGAATCGTTAAAATAAGAAGAATGAAATTTTTACAATTATTTTATTAATTTAATGAAATTTTCATTATCCACGCGTATTCAACCTCTTACCCCTAACCCATGGTTTCGTGATTTCCAATCTCTGAAAAATATAGTTTAACAATTTTTCCAATCAGAAACAATCGCCAAAGTTTGCTTTTTCTGGAGGTTTGCGAAAAGGGGATTGGATCGTGGCACAAATTGAAAGCCGCAAGGTTTCGCAGGCAGGATTTAAGGGTAGTCGTTTGTTTTGTAATTTTAAATTAGCAATTGAATTTTTAGGAGTGGGGTGAGACATACAGTGATGGGGAAAGTAGGATAGAAGCGCGACGAGAAATATTTTTGGAGCTGGCGTTTTGGCTCGAGGTACTTGACAGCTGATAGAGCAAGGGTGTTGGGACTTTGGTGTTCGAGATGCTTCTGAAGAATGCTTGGGAATGATGGTAATGAAAGCTGTAATTAACTATGCGCGATGAAACTACGTTTCGAGTATTCAGCGTGTGAGAACAGTTTTAACGTTTAATTGATTCGCTGCTATGAAAATATGGTTCTCCGTGGAATTGCACATCTCTTCAACTGGAAATGTTTGTAGTTTAGTAATGACGATTTTAACATACCGTTTACTGTTTTCTACCATCATCATCATGATATTATAATATTTATTTATATTTAAAAAACCGAAATATGCTTTTTGTGGAAACTTTTTACGAATCCTTGAGTACACATCAAATATTTACAATAATATCACGGCTCATTTTATGTCGTCTTTTTAAAAGACAGAGTTTACTTATGGTAAATGCCATGTACTATGGACATCAAGGCACTAGACAGGGGAGAAATTCCAAGAAGGGACTCGAAATCGTAGAAAACAGGACGTGGAAAACAGAATATCATGCGAACAACGCGGAGAAAGGATACGGACACTTAAAAGGAGCACTTTGCACCTAAGTGTACTATATCAAAGCAGAAGGTGCAATAGAATATGAACAAGGGAAGAGGTTGCAAAGCAGAATTGATAAAGAATCACAGAGAAAGTTCAAGTCTTCTTTAGAATGCTAGAATGCGAGGAATGAGAAACATTTATAGTATATGATACAAATATAGCGAAATTTCCACATAGATGAACATCGGTAGATAAAATACAATGCGTTGGCTTCAAAACTCTATTCGTCTTGATACTTTGCAATTAAATTAAAAACCTCGTTTTATCCAAATCTCTAAACCTAATTTAAATCTCATCTATTACTCGCGATAATTTCATATGTTGCGATAAATATAAAAAATATATAACGTGAAGAGAACAAGTAAATCTATAATTTAAATCCGCATAGTACATAGCTGGCCATAAGTAAAACACTTGTGTTGGATGAATATGTGAAATTAGCTATAAATTCATTGGTTTGACTGTTCCGTTATATTTTCATAAATCTATCGCTTCGTCCGTATCATACGTATCTTATGATGTAAAATATAATTTCTCAGACTATTTCTCAAATTAGAGACTCTCTTACCAATGACACCAAAACAGGGCAAATAATTTAACAAATTCTACGCTGACTGGAAAGGAACCTTCCAGTCCCTAACATCCACGTGGAAGCGTCCTTCGCTTTCAAGATGGAGGTGACAAAAGGATGAAAATTGTCGCCAGAGTAAATCGTGCACATAATAAAGGGGGCGGCTGGCGAGACAGCGAAATGCCATTTCGTCTACGTCGTAGTGGCGGATTTCTCTCATTCAAAATTTACTCGACGGAATAAATGATTTTCATAGAGGATAGCCGGTGGTAAAATTCCTACGAGGGTAAGATAGCTCATTTTCTGGATCATTCATTCTAGATCGTTTTCTCGTCGGACCAGAAAAGTAGTTTCGTTCTTGTATGAAACATTAATGGTGTCTCACAATATATAAATTGTATTATTCTGTGCAAAGTTCATGATTGAATTTTAAGATGTTAAAACATAGATGACTCGAACGTTCCTCGCTACATCGATGTTTCAAAATCTACATGCAAAACCAGTCGCATTTGGCCATAATACCAAAGGCAAGGCCTCTTGCTTTGCAAAAAAAGCTGAACAACCTCTCTATGAGTTACGCAAGTTGTAATATACAAGAAAATAGAATAGAAGAGGAGGAGAAGAGGGTAAAGGAACGTTGCAACGATTTTCGACAAGTTATTCGCGAGGAGAACGACCAGCAGCAATGACCTAAAATTGCGTGCCATTGGTACGAGAGTTTTTCATACGAAAATAAATTCTCTTCTGTTATTCGTATGCATGAATGTGCACGCGGTTTCGAGCCAGGACTATCAACTTAATTCGGCCTTAAATTCTCGGCCCACTTGGCTTTAGCTTGTATATAAGAGAGCCGCGTGCCAACTGCGGGGAAACTCTATCGTCTACTCGGTCGTGACAATGTGCATGGAAATGTGGACAAGCTCGATGCTGCCTAATCGCCGACTAGCTTCAGCCGCCTCGGGATTTCCTTTATATTTCGAGTCCTCGCGACGATCTGCCTGGATTGTTCTAACTGGTACACGAAACTACGACACCGAAATAGCTGCAGCGTGCCTCCTTCCCCTAATTTTCGCGTTTAAATGCGGTTTGAGTGGATTTTGAATGACGAAGTTTCAGGAATATATTAATTTAATCAGTTTAGAATTATGTTAATTTATGATGTTCACTATTTCATTATTTCCGTTGTTCTTTTACATAGAATCAGTATAATGGTTTTAAATGTGAGACAGTTTAAGTTGAGATAAACACCAATTGGAAATATTATACTTAATCAAATATTTTTTAATTGTCCGTCCAACTTGCCTGATAAATGATGTATTCCAATTAATGCTGTGTTCATTATTTGGTCAATTAAAGAAGTTTAACGTTAAGCGAATAATTGTGAGAATAATAGATTGAGAAGCAGGTTGTTTGTGCAAATAATCAGTTTACCTGTTAATTGAAAATTTGTTCGTGAAATAACATGTAATAAAACTAGCGAACGTTAATCGAAACGAGCGTAGATAGTAACAGGTGTAGCGAGCGTATAACAGTATTAGTAAGAAACAAACACACTGCATATTCGTAAATTCTATCAAAAGCAAATAAACATACTAGCATATGACGAATCATTCGTTTCGTTGAATAAAAGATAAATCATTTAATTTGAAATAAAGCGACTTAGTTTTTATGTAAAATCCAGTATGAAACATTTATACTATTTCAAGAATTGATTATTTCTCAAATAAGATTAAAAAGTAATTTTACAACAACATTATTCGAAAATTTCTTAAAAAGCAATTCTGTTCTAAATTACCATCTAGTAAACGTTCCAATCTTCCTCCCATTTCTTCTATTCCTCAGAACACAATTCTGTTCCAAATTACAATGTCTTAAACGTTTCAATCTGAGACCAGGTCGATTATACCCCAACATCCTCTCGTACATCTGCAAGCTTCTCCCAGACACCATCATCGTGGACATCCGACGACGTCGTTGCGGTAATCGATGTACTCTTGACGTTTCCGAGCGTCTTCGACGCTCCATTATCGTGTCACGTTCGTCGTCTATTCGATTGCTTGTAGGAAATTCCAACGACCCAGAATCCGGCACAGGTCGCGTGACCTACATGCTCGCAGAAAGGATTCCTAGGAATGTGTGAGTGATCACCAAACCTCCTTCGATCTCTCTCTCTCTCTCTCTTTCTCTCTCCGTATCTGCCTGTGTCTCTGTGTCTCTCCTTCGTTTCCTGCGTCGCCAGGGTGGGTGCGAATATATATTGGAGACGACTACCCTGATTTCCACTGTGTTGGAAATCTCCTCTTAGTCCACTATGTCATCGAGATTACCCTATCCACTTTCACGCCGCCACCCCGACGGAATGTCGATTTTCATTTAGACATTCCTTATTTTCAACGGCGGGAAATTTAATTCCGTTTACGTGTCGCGAATATCGATATACCGCGGGGAACGAGCGCGTGGACGCGTTTTCGCCCACGGGAACGCGCCTGTCCCCGTTTCTCCTCCATCCTCTCTTTATTCTGCCGCATGAAACGTCTCGTAAAAAAAAGTGGACGACCTTCTTTCTTCGTTTTTCTTTTTCTTTCTTTTTCTTTTTTTCGTGGCAGCCGGTGGATAATCTGAGCGTAGCGTGAACGAGATTTGTATGGTATTCTATAGAAGCTTGGGGAGTTTTGGATTACTTGGCAATTCGTGGTTTTGGTAGCAGAAACAATGAGTTTGTGGCTTTTTAAGAAATTGAAAAGAATTTTTTTCGTTTCTTTGGTTCTATTTATTATAACGTAAGAAGGGGAAGGATGCTTTGAACGAAGAAGAATAATGTTTATGTCTGAAGATCGCAGGAGAAAATTATGATAGGTATATTTATGTTGGTTCTCTGATTTTACTGCGAAATTATGATTGAAAGGACGAATTTTAATATAATTGAAAATGAAAACAACCTGTCGGATCCAAAGATGTAGGTCTTTTAAAAAGAGCTTCATTGCTTGAATTTAACAATTATTATATGCTTCGAATACTATTTACACCATATGTTAATTTCTCACCAAATATATGTTTCCCATAAATATCTCAGAATTTCTATATAAAATCTAGATTTGTTTCAAATTCGACCAATGTAGTCATAATAGTCGTGTCTCATTACAGTGCCAATGAAACTTTAAAATGCTTTATATACCCAACACATTATGGTTATAAAACTTTTGAAATACTTTCGCGAGCCAGTGTATATTTCATTCTGTCAATCCTTCAAATCTTTTGAATGCAATCACGCGCCAACCATTTCCGTATATAAATCATAAAACATAAAAATCTCTAAAAATATAGGAGAACTCGAACGCGGATGAAAACCCGAGAGACGTGACAGGGTTAAACCCAGCATTGGTACATTACTAACATACCACGTCCCTCCGACACTGCTGGTAAATGTAATTTTTAATAAACTTCTCGACACCTCGTCGTCTGAGAAATATCACGATGGCACATAACACCTCGGCAGGTCTGCGAGCTATCGGTAGCCATTATCGTTAACACGGCCGCGTGTTCCGTCGACAGCGATTCGATTACTCGTGGGAAATTCCGTCGACCCAGAAATCGTATCGACAAGCTTCGTGTGACCTCGATGCAGACTCGCGAACGTGGATGAACACGAAGGGCGATGAAGACGAAGAAGGTGGGAGGCAACGAGGCACCAGAAATTCGCGAACCGATCGAAACGAAAGAAATACATGGAACTGGTTACTGTGATTTCCCACGTGTCACCCAGGCCTCGGCTGTTTCCTCTCGCCACGTCAGCCGGAATTACGAATTCGATTTCAGCCCATCTTCCCTTCGTCGTGTATCGGCGACAGGTGCATCGCCACGGAACTAGAAGCGACGACGAATCGAAGAGGCGTCCAGAGAGGTCCTTGGAATTCCTCTTGGAATTTTCTTTTACAACCATTGACGTGGGCTTGAGGTCGATGTTGTGTACCTTCTAACTATTTCGCAGACTATATCAGCTTTCGAAGGTTGGTAGTTGGATCTCGTTATTTGGATTTCGCTTAGCAATTCGGATATGTTTGACGAGGTAAAGGAAACGTGGGTTTTATTATTCGGAGGCTCTAGGATTTCGGTGCATTCGTTAGTTTTTAGAATAGAAGACTTTTTTGCGGTGAAAATTCACTTCTTTAGGACAATTATCAAATTTAAATATCCTGTAGTATATTTAAATAAATAGTTACATATTAAATACTTAACTGTAAATATTTTATTTAAAAAATGGAGCATCCACCTACCATTTTAAAGCAAAGCTCTAAGAGGACGTGATATTAGCGCTCTAACTTATAAATTTTACTCGTGAATCCTGTAAAATTACATCGCTGCACTAACAATAATTTTTACGAAGACCCAGAGAAGCAGCACGACCATGCTTCACAGTAATCTGGTCGCGTATAATCACGAGGAAGATGGGAAGGGGAGAGAGAAGCGCGAGAGGGTCGAGGTGATGAATCGAGAGAGACCGGGGTGGCAAGGAGCGTGGAGCAACTACAACATAATTCAAAATCTCATTAGACCGCCGCCATGAAGTACAATTTTTTGCCCATTACACTGGCTACGGAGCACGTAAGAAGGACGTCGCTCTCCGCTGAAAAAGGCTCGCTTCCGCCCTCTTCGCGATGCGTCCTTCCCGTACGAGGTAAATCAGTTTTGATGTATCGAGACACCTTCTTTCGGCTGTTCAATTCACGCATTCGACCTTCGTTTCGCAAAATTATCAGGTCATCTTCGTAATGAACGAGGAATAAAGCTTCGTGAAAGGACAAGAAACGAACTGCCGGCGTGAAAATGGTACTTTGTGGGTCAGCGGATATTTTTTGCGTTCTGACTTAGTTTAGGTTTTTACGAGAATGTAATGAAAGCAGGAAGCAGATGGACGTTTTCTCAGACCACTTTCATAATCGAAGAGATACGTTTTAACGTAGTTTAAAGGATATTATATATCGTGTTCTTGTTGTAATAAAGGGACAACATTTCTTGTTAAGTGCATCATTCAGGCTACGGTGAATTATGTATGTCCGAGCTTTTACAAAATAATTCACCCTCTACGTATTTGGAGTTTAAATTGAATACATTGCATCAAATTTTAGTATTATTATTAAACTGTATTACTTTAATTTCTCAAACAAGAATTAACGATACATATGAATAATATTGGCAAAAGTTGCACAATAGATACGAAAATCATTATACAATCAGCTTTTTGAAAGAATAACTTCCACATATATAGTAACAAGTAATTTACAGTAAATAGAATAGCATGATACAGCGATAATCGTACCACCCGTAGCACTCAATTTTCTCATTTTTCCCTTTTTTATATCCCTATTTATTTCCTTCAATGTACAGCCCCTAGCTCCAGTAATCCACAGTAAGTAGAATAGTGTGATACTAATCAGGCCACCGAAACTCAATTTTCTTTTTTTGTCCACTTATTTCGTTCAACAACGGCCCGTAGCTCGAGCGATCCACTGCAAGTAGAACGGCGCGATACTAGTCAGACCACCCGAAACACTCAATTTCTCCATTCTTTCCTAGCTACTTTCATCGACAACACTTAGTTCCATTCGTTATTACAAAAATTCCATGATCATTCCCGTTTATTAATTCGCCGTTGGTGTCGGCCAAGGAAATTAACTTCAGGAGCGAAGTGGTACGGGTGCATCGATCAAACAGGCGCACCGCTTCGAAAACATCGCGGAACCTTTTCCGAACGCGCCGCTCCGATAGAGATTCCGCTAATTAATTTAACTTTCACAGTTTTCCGGCCGCGAGGATGGCGAGGGGGCGGGGCGAGTCTACAAGCCAGCCAACGGAACTTCCAGCGTCGATTTACGACGCGGCGTGTTCACGCCGCCCGACACGGGGGTGGCTCGACCGCCGCCAACTTGCACCGTTTCTTCTTGCCCTCACTCACACCCTCACGACCTCGTTCGACCCTTTTGGCGGCGTAGAGGAGACGGTGCGAGAGTTTGGACAACTTTTGGCCGCATTGTTGTGGCGATCACGACGTACGACTTGGCAGAGCCATCCCCCTTTAAATGGGACGCGTTCGAGAACCGACGAAGAAAGCGATGAGCCGTGCGTAGGGGTGGCCGGCGCCAATACACAATATGCGTGCAAGCAACGCTGCATCCCTTCCTGTCGAGAAATTGCCCGGTAACTTTCCAACTACCCTCTCCGTGGGATGAAAACAATAGCCAGGAGAAGGCAAGGGAAGATAGTTGAAAGGCGATCTCGGTGGAAGGTTGTACGATACACTACAGGGTGATTTACAGTACTCGGTGTTTGTTCTGTGCGCGAGATGGTTGTAAAGGTGGTCCAACGGCTGGTGTATCGAGGATGCTCGAATTTGTAGAGATTATTAGAAAGTTTGTTATTTAGGAGCTGCTGCGCGGTTCTTTGTCGTCGAGTAATGGCCTGTTTCGATTCATCGATTTTTAACTCCTTGTCTTGTAGTATCGTGGGAAAGTTTTGCGAACTACGCGTGAAGAACATGAGTAGCATAGTAGAGGCTGAAATTAATGGAATTTAACTTGTATATTCAATATATCGTAGTTAAATAACTTTAGCTTAGCTTGCAAAAGATATTATACGCAACGTGCAATCGTAAATTAACTCCCGAACGTGTTACAATATTACATGCTAACGTGGTGCGAAATTATATAAACAATTTAATTCCTTAAGTATAAGAAATGTTTTCATTTGAGTCTTCGTTTCATCCTCATTCTCGTGACAAGAATGATCTACACATTTCACTGGACGAGGGTTAAATCGTGAGGAAAATTAAGCTATTAATTAAGGTACAGACTTTTCAAATTAATTATTCAGACGAAACTTCACCCTAGAATTTCAATATTCTTCTGCACGTTTCTAATACCTGAAGAACAGTAAAATCTTCTGGAATTTTCTGACTAAATATTTATCACCATTTTGCATTAAATAATTTTCCTAACCAAGCGATATCGAATGGAAGAAATCAGTGGCATTCGAACCCACGAAGATGAAACTCGAGGGCGATCGTGCAGTAAGAGGACCGATTAAATTAGACGAAATGGCCATTAAAAAGGTGGCCAGTAATCCAATAATAAATTTGACCGGTAACTAGCCTCGTTTAGTAAGAGAAAAGGGGGGGGGAGAGAAAAAGAGAAAAGAAAAATAAGAAGAAGGAAATTAACGCGAAACGTATGAGCGTTCTTCTCGCTGGAAACGTCTTTAACGCGCATTACTTCCCGTAAGTTACAGCGCGATAAATTTCGTCACGGGAAAGGAAAAAAAAATTTTCCGAGCATCTCGGAAGAATTACCAGCGTCCTAAATCATGACGCCGAAGCGAGCAGGAAGGAGCTTTACGAGCGGAACCAGGAATCGCGATCGTCATTCAACGCGATTGCCGAAGAGCAATACAGTTTCTTCGGGTCACAATTTTTTTATGGAACTCTGGATTTACTTCGCTGAAATTGTTCGTTGAAGTTAAAAAAAACTAAGATTTTATTGAATTTAAACTACATACGGTAGCTGCGACTGAATGTATACAGGCAGGTTCGTTATTCTGAACGTTTCGAATAAGATTTATAGTTTACGAAAATATGTAGAATTTTAAAATGAAAATAATTAGAAGAATTATTTTCTTTGTCACAATATTTACTTTTCCTGAAAAACTTATTGGACACTTGACATTTTCAATCCCATTATCATTGAATTCTTATATTTCAATCCTGCTTTCATTTTAGCAAACAAACTTCTTAATGTTTTAAGATATTTAATATGCCGCATTGAAATGCAAATCATGTATACTAATAAAAGAATCTTCTCATATTTTGTTCGAACTTCAAATACCTGTTAACATTATAAAAATAGAACTGAATCGAGAGTGATACGATATACATACGAAAATGAAAGGAAAATACATACAAAATGAAATGATACGATATATGAGTATTTACCCAATCAAAATCACCTAATTCATTGATTCTAAAAAAAAAATCAAGATACTTACAAATACTTTCTACCAGAAGTGTACTAGATCCCTCAGAGAAGCTCGTTACACGCGTGGATTGCGATCTTTGCGTAAAACGTAAGTCTCGTTGGGGATGTACAGCGATGCGTTAAGGGAGGCAACAAGGCGGGGTTGGTTGGTGAGAGAAAGTAGTCGAAGCGCGATGGAAGGGAGTAGGAGTTGAAGAAGAAGAAGAGCGGAAAGAAGGCTCGGGGTGTTTTGCCGTGACGCGTTCAAGAGGAGCAGTAGCAGAAGAAACTGGCTGTAAAGACGAATGAAAGAGGCACGCACGCAACGACCGTTGCGTCGTTCCGTTTTCCTGCCTTCGTTCGCGCTTCTTTTTCCTCTTCTTGTCTCCTTACGAGCGGAGATAAGCGTTTCGTTAATTGCTCCACTATTTACGCCGGCTCTCCTCCGGTCGAGTCTTCATTACGTCGCGCACGGGATCTCGTTAATTAATTCCCGGCTGAACGAAACCACCCTCCGGCGTCGTTAATGCTCCCTCCCTCAGGAGCTACTGGTTCTGCCTCGTATCGTCAGTGATGCCGTTTTGAGAATATTACTCTGGCCAACTGGCGGTCAACGATCGACTATCGTCAATGGTATCGAAAGAAATTGTATGAAAAATGGATAAGTACAAGTAATTTATTATGCGGAAATTAACACATGCGTGTGTTTTCTATGTAAAGTTAATTGAATATAAATATTCACAGTTAAAAGAAACAATTTTGAGTTTCGCCGTTGACGTTATATACTAATAATTGCTATTTCTATGCTAATTCTAATTTGTGTCGCATATCTGAATCGGTATCGCATATACATATGTGTGTGTATGGTAAAAATACGTACGGATTTGTACACAGTGAATATATTAATCAATCTTGCGCAAACGGAGGTTTTACATAAATTCCTTTTCCTAAATGCTTAGGTCGCTCTATCGAAAGAATTTCTGTAAACGTTTCAAACATGTGTCATGAATTACCTCGTCATGAATGGTGCATAAACCCTGTGAAAGAGCAGTTCGCTACTCGGAAAGGGTAGCAATAACGTTTCAGTAGGATGAAAATATTGGCACTTTGATTTGGAACTTTATTAAATAACAGGGGTATATAGGGGCGGATATTTAGGTTGGCCCGTCATGCGTTGCAAAGATATGAGCCCCAATTGCCAGTAATTTTTGCAGTGTACGGGTTGCTCGATTCTTGGCGAGTTTTATACCGTATGAAAAGATCCGGGCTGGCTGCTGGTGGAAGCACGCGATACCCGAAGGGCCGATAAACTGCCGTCGAATATTCCGGTGTGTCAATAAACGTGTAATCGAAACGCAAATGGGATACAAAGTCCTCTTTTACAAGTGTCCTTCTCTCTCTCTCTCTCTTTCTCTTTCCCTTTTTATCTATCTTTCGCGGGGGATGAAAGATACGCGGCAATAACTTTGTTTGACTGAAATATCTGCTGATATTAAAAAATGTGGTTCGTAAAAGTTGCATGGGTATCAGGGGGGCTACGATACCATGGCAATAACTTGTTTTAAAATGAAACGCTGCGCTGTTTTATGCTCACCGCGATAGCAAATACTTAGATACTTTATGACTTTATTGTGCACGGTGTATCAGGTGAACAACGTTATTTCTCCATTCTGCATTCTTTCAACGATACAAAGGGACTATTCGAAAAAACAGTAACCTTATAAAAAATTCCATTCAGAAATTCACTGTTGTTAATCTGTCCCAGAACGGTATTCAATGTAATCGTTGCAAACTAGTTATTTCAAAATATTCTAAAAAATTATTCCTCCGAAATTATTAAAAATTAATAACCTTCCGAAAAATGTTCTTTAAACTATGTTTTTCTTTTAATCTACCTCAGAAATTATTCGAACTTAGCCACTACAAAATAATTAGATTTTCTTCTAAAGTTCGTTCAAAATCAAATAATTTCTCAAAAAGAAAATTATATTCAGAAGTTCTTTGTTAATAATTTATCCCAGGTAACTACTAAATATAACCGTTGCAAAATAATAATTAAAAGATCTTCTTCCAAAAGTGACTATAAAACAACAAGCTCATAAAATCCTCTAATAACAAGAAACCCAAGCTCGTCAAGCAAGAAGCGTTCAAACACCCTTATCCGAGCCAGTTTTTCTAGCCTCTGTCAAACAAGGATGATCTACTAGCTTCGTTAATGGGTCGCCATCTGTCGCCACGTATTTCCTCCGGTAAAAAGCTCTAGATGACTTGTTGGTCCCGTGTTCGAAAGGTTAATCGCGATACTATGATTCTCGCTAAAATTGACAGCTGGCATTCAAGTAAGAAAGGAGGGAAAAAGATGGAAAATGAATCTCCGTGGATCGAGTAATGTATTTTACATTCAGTGGTATCGTGTTTTATTACGAGCTGCATGCAGACAGATTTGGTTGTATTCGCGGCGGAGGAAAAAATAGGGAACAACGCCGCGAAGGAAATTAACTCGGATAAAATTGTAGGCGAAATCCGAGACGAACGTCTCCGAAGGAAAATAACTGGGAAAAACGTGTCCCGACGCGGCCGCTGGCAACATCCAGGGTAATCTCACTCGAATCATCAAGGAGTGTTTCTTAAGCTGACACGAAAGCATGCCGCTCCCAAGCTCGTGAAAACTCCCCAGCCTTCATTACGCGTCTTCTTTCGCTGTTTCTGTGACTCGTCTTCGCGAGGGTTTAAAATTCCTATCAGCCAGAATTGGATGGAGATGAAATTAGAACTCGACAACCACCAATCAAAATGAACTATATCATTTCTTCTTTTGATTCTTTTTGAAGATAACGAAGGAAGTTGTATGGCTTGGAAAAGTTTCCTTTTTTTGACTCCAGTCTTGAGTTGCAATCGCGTTTTAAAGGAATCTTTGAATGAGTTTGTTATTGTAGGGATCAGTGTGCTGGTTAATTACGACGAGTGAAATAATGAGCTGCATTTACAACTTTATAAGTGAACTTAAGAAGGGAATGAAAGAATGAGAAAGAAAAAGGAAAAAGAAAAAGTACTGAAAAAGCGAGAAATGAAGATAGAAGAAGGAGGCCACTAAAGAACGTTAAATTTCTCTTCCTAAAATTCCACAGTTGCAACTTATTGCCAGAAGACATACGAGTAGAGTGGCTGTACAAACGAACACCAGGAGCTACGATTTAAAAATGTTAAAAACTCCAAACGACGCGCAGCAGGCAAAATAAAATTAAATGAAACCCAACTAGAAAATAGAAATAGAGCGCGGTGTCGCAGCTTGCGAAAGGAAAAGGGCTATCTCTAGGGACGGCGGTACGTATCGCTAGTGCCTCTAACCATTCGAGTTCTATGTAACCTTCTCTGCCACCATTCCTACATTTTGTACCTTTTATTTGCAATTTTTGTAAATGTGTTCGACTGGACGGATGTAGTGACTTCTTTAAACAGTCTCGACAAATCTCTGATACTTGAAATACACGCGTTGCAATACGAAGCTTTTTATCGATGGAAAAATAGTTTGTTTCTGATTAACAAATGGCTTTGCAAGGGCCAAGACGAGATAAGCGAGAGGATAAGATAAGCCATAAACAGAGGAACTGTTACTTCAGATGAATCGCTAGAGGCTTGTCACGTGAAACGATTCAACGTGATCAGATAGGGATCTCATTAAGATGAAAAGCTTTGTTTATTGAATAAAGCGTTTCATTCGTCCGGATATCATAAAATTTTTCATATCATTTATTTTACTCGTGGATTTTATTACTTTGAGCTAGTTAAATGAAATTCTAATAACATCATGTAGAAAGTTTAAACGCCATCGAAACGATAATCCGTTGGTGATTTATTAAAATTTATATTCTTAACATTTATACTCTACGAATTACTTTTTAAATATGCCATGATATATTATTGATACTAATGAAAATGCTTGTGTTTGTGTTCCCAACAGAATTAAGAATTTTAGAGAACGCACGTAAATCCACGGTTAACCATAGAAGCAGTTAGTGTTTCGTATAACGAGCGCTTAAAAAATCGGCCATCCTGGTAGCAAACCGATCGTGGTCGATTTTCGAAGCAGGAAAATAACTTATCTATTCGTAACTTCCGCGGGTTTCCACTTGCCTGCGTGCTTGAAATATGTGCCGTATAGAATGGATCCGGCAAAACAGCGACCGGCATGCAGCGGCGAAGAATAATGGCAGGCTGTCACAATACTCCACAAACCGTTACTCTCCTATCGATGGATCGTAGGAAGAATTCAGCTTTTTATTCGATACGATTGAAAGCTACGTAGAGCACTTGCCACAAGACGAATCCGTCAAAATCGACTGATTTTCTTCCGGCTTTATGTTTCTGTTCGAATATACTCGATAGGGACTTTGATCGATCATAAAAGTCGAGAGAAAAAAATATCATTAAAAAAGAGAATACAAATTGATAATTACGCAAATAATAATAAAAATAACTAACAATAGAGCTCGGTATCAAAGATAAGAATATTAAAAGAAAATTACGCCGAGATACGTGGTGAGTGGAATAAGTCAATCATTGCTCAGACATAGACCAGTATATTCTACTTTATATGTACAATTGATGAAAACTAATTACTAGTCACATACATCGTAGTAAAAATAATTAGCGATATAGTTAAGATCTAAATGAAGTACCGAGATACATGTTAAGTGAAATATGTCGGTCAACGATCAGACTCCTATTTACGCCTAGTTAACTTACTTTTGCGTTCAAAATTTGTTCTTTGATTATGAATAGAAATTAATAAATAATAAATAATAACAGTAAGCTTAAAAGTACAGAAGACCAAAGGCTAGCTGTCAGCTCAAAGGCAAATATCAGAGTAAACAAAAACTATAAAGCCATAATCTAAATTATCCACAAATTTTCTATAAGAATAAAGCTCCACTGTTCTAAATTTCAGTATCGTTCGTTCATCATTCTAAACGCGATATTCAAGTTCCACAGTCGCGTCGCTCATTAGAGCTACACAATTATATCTCGGCCAAGCTACCTAGTGAAATAAATTCTATCCAAAGCAATGCTATTCGATAACAGCAACGCAAATATCTGCTGTCGTTACTACAGCAAAACGCGGGGTAGGGTGAAAAAAGAAAAAAAGAAGAAAAATAGGGGAAAAATACAGAGGGGAGAAAAAAAAGAGAACGATAGGCTCTCGCATCCGGACCACCGGAAGCTGATATAGGCGCAGTCGCGGTCGCCTCCACCTCTTCAATGCATAGTGGCAGAGGTTTGCACCCTCCAATGAAAATTTCCTTCTACTACAACCTTTTTTTTCCACGCTATTTTCAAATGCCGTTTGGCCGGTTCGCGATCGCCAGAGAATTTTCTTCGGTCATTTTTCATCCGATGATCTCCGCGCGTTTCAGGTTAGTTTGTTCACACAGTATCGTATCGTATTGTACCGCTCGAACGTTGTCCGGTCACGAAATAAGCGATATATTACAAAAACAAGCGATGCTATTTGACTATTGGAAAATTCAAACGATTCGGTCCTTCGAAACGCGGGATATTGTTTGCAGCGAAAACTCGCCAGTGGCGAGTTTCGTTTCATCGTAACACGCGACGAGAGTGCGTGCGAATCGAACGAAACCGACTTTGATTACGATACCGAATCCTCTATTTACAGTTTTTACCACGGCATCGACCAATCGGAAAATGAAAAATAATTATTGACCATAGAGATACTGAAATTGTTAGAATGCCGGATTTCATATTTTTCGCTTTTACAGAAAATACGCTGGTGCTTTTGATAAAATTGGTGGTGAGTTTCATTGGTATAGAAACATGGTTATATCCTACCAGTTTTTGTCAATTCTGTTGTGAAATATATTGTTATCAAAATTAGCTAACCATAGTTTTGTAGAGCGTTATTCGAGAACTGTTCTACGAATGTTTTCTACACTTACTGTATTTATTTATGTTTGTTACATCGTCTCGATTATAATCATCAATCTATAATTACGAATTGTGAATTGATAGTTTACCGTTAATGTATAAAAGTAAGATGTGTTTGCTGTAAATATTGCTCATTTCTTAACTAATTTGTCAAAACTGAAGGAAGAAATAAGAATAGTTGAAAGAATAGAATAACTTAATATTTACATTTCTTGGGCTTTTCATTCAATTTTATACGCCTTCCATTTTTTAAAATGCGAATTATATATTACTCGTATATATCAGGAAACAGGACAATAAACAACAATTTCTATATTTCTTCCTTGACGATGCTTTAGGACCAAGACTTAACAACAAGGATAAATTTATACTCAGTTGGTATAGCTGGTTAATTACGCCACGGCCATTAAAAGTGGATACATTCGACCCACGAGATCTCTTAACCTGCCCGCTTCGCGGTACCTCGGGGATTGTTAAAAAATATAATACGCTAAAGCCGCGCATCGACGCGAATTTCAGTTTCGCATTTTCCGTCTTCCGCGTTAATTCTACGTCAAACGACTCTCTCCTAACGAATTCACAAATTTTCAAAATTTTGTATCATAAAAATATTTTTCTTCTTCTTCATTTCATCTTTTTCCCGCTTGTTGAGATTTAAACGAAAATTTCCAGCCGACAATTGGTTGTTTCACGATATTATATATCGCGCTTTAACGCGTATTTCGCTTTGCTATTAACGGATCAAATTCCGACATGCATTCCAAAAAAAAAAAAAAAAGGAAAAAAAGAGAAACGGAACCTGAACGCTGTAAACGAATATATGTTTACTTCATGTTTGTACGCAAACAACATCTCGTAAATACAATTCGCGAGAAAAATATACATGAAACTGTCTGCAAATACAACCGATAAAGCAATTAGTAAAGCGTTTGTATTGCGATATCACTTGATTAATTAATTAATTCCTTCAAAGATACATGTTAAGAAAACTAGGTTTTTTGAGATTTCATTCTGCACATATTGTCAAACTATCTCGAAATTTTCATCTCGCAGAATTGCGAATATTTAACTTTTCATTCTCACCTGTCGTTTCACAATTTCCCTGTAGCAGATTATTTAATATTTGGTTAAATCGCGGCTGTCATTCGATGTAACAAACCAGGAGATTGATCACGTGCTTAAAACTAAAAGCTGTACTTCTGCAGGACAAAAAGTATCAAGAAACGGTGCAACGAAAATCTTCGACACGTCAAAATTCCACGATATCCGCAAACTCCAAACACAATTTTACATATCCCCTTTCTAATAAATCAAAAACGTTAAACCAAGAATCATGCATGGTTCGATACGAAACCTAATCCCGTTGATATCGCCTGGAAAACTGGATCCAACTATCTCTTAACTCAACCGGCCAATACCTGGCAACGATTCGCCGAACCTGGCGTCGATCGAATTCGATCTAAGCGGCGGAATTTGCTAATCCTGCGTGATCGAGCAGGCCGACGCGACGACCGTAAAACCGGACGAATGCAAATCAGTTTCGAGGCGGGGTCGAGGAACTAAAACCGAATGAATTCCTCTCGGAAGGTTCGTCGATTATCGAGGAACGGTGGAGGTGGAGTGGAGTGGAGTGGAAAAGGGCACTTTTAACTCAACGAAATCCTGCGCAATCGAACGAGTGCTTTGCTTCGGGATCTATCACTTTACATTGGAGAAACAGTGACAGCGGGAAATAGTGAGGAAGAGAAAGGAACACAATCGAAGAGGAGTGAATCGTGCAGTTAGTAGCAACGCGTGTACTTGCGTGCGTTTGTATACGTTTGAGTATGCTTGTATGTGTTTGTACACACGGTGCCTCGCGTGACTAGATCAACATACATAAAATACTGAAGCGTGTGTAACAAATTTATAGTTTTATTTGAAAGAATAGAGGCGATTGAAAAATTTTTAAAATCACTTTTACAATGGATGAAATTGACACGGTAAGTCACACAAGTATTCGTACCATTGCAATTATTGAATCTAAAAGATTAATATTTTTTAACAATAATATATACCCTGCAATTTTCATTAGTAGGAATATATCGTAGTATAATTACGATTTTAATTAACATGTAATTTGCTGAAAAATAGGAATTCGTTATAACATTTAGAGGGAATTTGGAAGAATACTTCTGAGACTCACTGTTTAATTTCGTTCAATAAAGTTCTTCTCCATCTTCTACCGTTCCAGAGCTACAGCTTGTTCCAATTAGAACACCCTGTACATATACATATACAGAGATACACTTATACAAGCAACATACGAATATCTAAATACATTGAAACATAATATACAAACACGCACAATACTACTAACTGTAGGACGATTATACGTTTGTATATATTTACTCGTGTGCGTGCTGGCTGCAGTTTACGATCGTTCTTTACGTCAAGGGCCAAGATATTTTATCGTTATTCGCCTCGTCCCTTCCACGATACGTTTCTCTATCTTCCATTCCCCTATCCCTGTCTTTCCTATATATATACGATATAGAATGTACGATAGCCACGACTCTTGATTGGGTGCACATTCGCCTAACTTTGTCGTCCCCTAGTCGCATTATGGTAATTCCACTATCGCGCCGTGCATCTTCCGATTAAACACTCGAACGGCCACTCCGTATCCCGTGAATTTTAATATTTCTTTCTGGTCCGTGGCTGTTCCAAGGGAAAATATTACCTTCGCCGGCGAATACGTATGGCTATTTGTTAGAATCTCGATATGTGTTCGGGAATAGAACCCGGAATGGGATTTCTCAGATTTTCCACCTTGAGACCGTTAATCGACTCGTATTTCACCGGGTCATGCCGTGAAAACGTGGAAGACAGTCGAATATTGTTTCTCGCGGGGCGATGAAGTATTATTATTATTTCTGTTAGATTTTTATTGCATACAGGATAAGGACGATAATGGGAAAGGGGAATAACGTATAATGGTAAAACTAAGTTCTTTTTCAATATTCAGAACAATATCTAGAAACGTTACAGGCAAACAACGACCCATAAAATGTAAAATAAAATGATAAATGAATAAAATACATGATTAATAGCTTTATACGTTTGATAACGACACGATAAAAATATAATTTTCACTCTAGTCGATCAGATATTCTGCCAAACTGTCATTTGAATTACATGTTACTCTCGATTCTATCTGATAAACAGAATTTTAGCTTATACGTAATAAACAGAGAATTTTCTATGATGACTGTTGGAATATTTTCGCTAACCACTGTATATTTGCCTCACGTCACAAAACTCCTATCTCTTCCGCACTAATAACCATCGAACTAATCGACAAATAATCGCCGAACCGATGGCCGCAAAGCAGTCAAATTTTTTAATTCAACAGTTGTACATATCAGTCGATAAATGACAATAATAGGAGCGAGCGCGACATTACCGCAACGAAACGCAATTTCTCGCTGACGTTATTGCCATAAATTTATCCTGACACCTGTACAATCCAGATTTCAAATTTCCGCAGCCATAATGGAAAATCATCCTAGTTTTCATTTAGTTTCTCGGTGGAAATACGCTCGATGTGACAAAGGCTGAGACAGATAACATAGAAAATTGAAAAACTTTGTACGCTCGTCTAAATACCACAGACTATACTCTCGTTTGAAGAGGGAAGCGGAAATAAGGAGAATTTCCTCTACCGATGGACTCCAATTTTTCTGTTATCATAGAAGAATAATTGGAAGATTTGTGTACACACGAATCTCGTAGAAAATTTTCTATCCGAGAAATGGAAGAGAAATGTTCTAAGAAGTAATGGACCTTTCTTTAAATTTTCGATGAAGAAGGGCAATTTATTTTAGTATAGTTTCAATCGTCTATTTACATATACTAAGTGGGTGTTCGTAAAGTTGGCGTCGCGTTACATGACTTACAGTGGAGTACGGTATAATGTTAATTTTCTATAGCGTCAGACAATCCATTAAACTCGATTGAAACTCTGAAACTTTGCAAAGCGTTTAGGATCGACTTCCACGAAGCATAGTCTTCTATAGACACCAAGTATACGGGTCTAGAAATTACTAGGATATGATACTAATAATAGAAGCGTTATATGACCGAAATATTTAAAAGTCCCGATAAGTCCCGATAAATAATTAGTATTTCTACTTATAACGACTTCGTAATGCTCATTTCTGATGGTCACATCTTTTTACCAATTAAATATACTTTTAACAAATAACCTAAATATGATAATTTCAATTTCGATCTCATATCCTATCTATATATCTTTATCTGTTGATTTACCTTTCTAATTTTTCTAATGTAATTTTTTATCAAATAGTATTCTAGCGATGTATTAAGCAATTTTATAACTACATAATTACACAATCCTTACAAAAGACTAACTTTTATTAAATCATAATCTACTACTATTTTATTATTTCTATGTAATACTCCATGAAATCTTGAGCTGTTTTGTAATTACGTAACACAACAACGAAACACTTGTCGCAAATTTCTCAGACCCAATCCCAAATATTCTCGCAAATCTAACTTCTCGATGCGGAAACTTTCGGAATCCTCTCTGAGGCAGCTCCCAAAGCGAAGGTCAAACCTAATCTCGAGGACAGCTCATCAACCAGTTCATCCCTGACTATACAGGCATCAAACGCGGCCAGACGAGACGATTTCCAGCCAGCATGTCGCTTTCCGTTCGCATCACGGGCCACGATTACCGAGACGAGGTCATCGCGATGCATATTCATGAAGGCGTTGGGCATACTCAAAGGAGACTAGCGAACGAGCCAGACTAACCACGAAGAAGAAACTACGAGAACAAAGCACTGGTGAAAAACCAGAAACAAATCCATGTAGATTGGTAGCGACAGAAACGAAGAAACCAAGAAAAGAGAAATTTAGATAAGAGAGGAAAAGAAAAATGGGATGAAGAAAGTTGATGGAAGTACGGGGAGAAGAAAGAGCAGTGGATGCACTGATTTTGGTAGGTCTAGATTAAAATTGAAGCATAGTAATATGCCGGTGAACGAGGACAAGCGGGCAGCTTGTAGAATCCGCAAGGTACACGCGAGTGGCACGTGGAAACGTAGTAGGAAGGAAACGAGCAGATGAAGGTAAGGGCGGTAATAACAGGAATAGCGAACGACGGTCGGGGAGAACAATAACCATGAAAGCGCACCGGGAACACGGCCAAAAGGCAAAAATGTCGGCTGGGCGGTAGCTACGCGAGGAAGCTGCTTTTTTCCTGGTCTCCGTCGTCACTGTTGCTCGCCACTGTCGTCCACGTGTACGCGTTCCACGGTTCGATGGACCGCTCTTCTATTTTTTTTTCTTTCCCTACTTTGCTTTCTTTCTCTCGTTCTTGTTTCGTTCTCTCGTTACACCACGAATCAGGCGACACCGGAGGGGAACGGGGGTAGGTATCGTTGTGAAAGCAGAGATCCAACGAGCTCGCGGATTGACGAGCTTCGGAAATATCGCCGACTGATTTGTGTGTCGATGCACGCTGCGGTGGAACCCGATACGAGCCACGGGGGTAACGTTTCGATCAGAAAGAACGAGTAGTATGGCCTGCTGCTGATAGAAAATGCTGTCCTTTGTCGAATTGAATTGTGTGCGTTTGTGGAAAGTTTGGAAATATTAATGCGCGGTTGGGACGAGTGACGAGAAAGCTAAATAGAATATACCTGTATTATTCGGACAACGTTATTTTGTAAATACGTGTAACATATCTTGGATTTAACGTGAGTGTTTGAAGTATTAATGCGCGCTTGGGCAGACCAAGGAGAAAATTAAGTAGAATATACTTGTGATGACCAGACAACGTTTTATTAGCAATATGCATGGTATAGTATAGACTTGATGTGAATTTTTAATTAATTTATTAATGTATGATAAGATCGAAGGAGAAAGAATTAAGTAGAGTACATGCGCAGTGCTCAGACGTCCGCTAAGACGCGTTCTTATACTACTGAAATAAATCCAGATACTTTCAATCGGATAATACTACGCTATTTAAAATTTAATTGAACTCATCATTTCCCTACTTTTACTTTTGAAATTAACATTACAGTCGCGAGTGGAAATTTCGATTATTTCGATAGATTCTTGTTTAAACAATTTCGGTAAATAGAATCTTAACCAAATATTTTACAAACATACCGAACAAATACGAAAAGCAATACGCAATTACCGTTGAAACACATATTCTCCAGCAACCTTATCGAAAAATGTGTTGCACATTTGTCCATCTACGAGGACACGAAAAAATTCTATGCATTCCGAAGTAGCTATCTCACACGGACAACAGGCGGTTCAGTTTCTTTCGCTCGTTGATTCTAAAAGGGGGAAGGGACTTCCGGTCGCTGTAAATCGTCCCCTGCATCAACGAGCGAGCGTCATAAAGGCTGTTTGACAATCAGTAACATTGGCAGCCGTCACCGTTCGCAAAACGTTTCCGCCATTTCGCTTTTATACCTGGAACGCGACTGGAAGCGTAATTCGCGTTTACTTTATCACATCGTCGATCGTTGGCCGTTCGTCGCCTCCGGCTGTGGTGTCATAAAATCGCGAGGGGTGCGGTTTAGTCATACATGGAGCGTCGAAACGCCTCTGGCTGCGACGTTGAAATTAACAGACTTGCTGAAAACAAGCTTTCGCGCTACTGCTACGTTTTCCCTTCCCCAAATATCATCGTTATTCAACCCCGTGAACTTGCCCCACGGTTTATCCGGCTTTATTCGCTGTTACGGAATACGTGGCGAAACTGGTCTGCGTTAATGCATTCGGTCGAATTAGAAACAGCGTAATCTATGTTCGCGAGAAGGTTAATAGCTTGAGATTTGAAGGGCTATTATTTCCACTCTGTTATGAAATTGTTTGAAATGAAATTCAAAGGAAAAATGTTTCTTCGATGGAAGAAATTTATCAAAAATAATCTCATTGAATCTGCAACGATAACGAATTCTTAATAGTAAATGAAGTTGCGATTAAGATATTAAAAATATGATTTTGTAAGAGAAGCACGCACGTGGCACAATATGAAAATCACAGCCGCTTTGTCCACTCGGAGCGTCTGTCACAAAGAGAAACATATTCGCGTGTGAGCGGCACGCGGCGCGAATGTAAGCGCAGTAATCCGGTTTACCGGTGGCGGCGGTATTGGATAACAGGCTTTTCTCGCACGTGCGCGCCTGTAACTCTGAAATGTGGGCCGTCGATTCATTAATGAATACGCACCGGTCGTTCTATCGTGTTCCGTAACTCGAGCATAATTTTTAATCCTTGCCCAAGCAATTCATCCGATCGATTCGATTTTCATCGGACGTAACACGCGCATTAACCATCAGCCCTGAAATATTGTTTTGTGTTACGTTATCGAGTCCTTGCCTGAATAACTCGGTATTCGCGACTTTGAAACTGGGAAAAAGAACTGTATGATTACTAAATGTTCGTGTGATTACAACGATCGACCAGTTCGATACGAGAATATCGGATATTACCACGAAGATGATTTCATGCTTACTCCATCACGGTTAAACGAATTCCATCCAAGTGTGAAATCTCCAATCCGCATTCTCGTTCACCTTTTGCAAAGGTGAGACACATGAAAATCGAGTAATTATTTAGAATAAGTGATAAGAAATATGTCAAAGTGAATGTATTAAATAATTCTTTATTTATTTATATATATACATATTTATTATTTATACATATAATCGATCGTAATTTTCGAATTATACATGCCATGCTACGTTCGTATAATTCTCGAGACTTTGTGAATTTACGATGTGTCAATTTACTATTGAAGAGCAGAAACTCTGTATCCTCGGTTAATATTTTAGACAATTAGAAGTTCTTCTAGTTACAAACAAAGCTAAAACGAAATGTCCGAGAGTGTGCGAGGAATACTAAAAAAATAGCAGAGAAATCACGTCCGCGTCATAAATCCTTGAGAGTAACTATTATATCACCTTGATATTTCGTCTCAGTTCGATAATCCGAAACGAGTACCCCAGTTTGTCTGTAGCGTCTCGTTTTACCCCTAAATCCCGCAATTTTTCTAAGGATCTCCTTTTCTCCGTCGGTCTCAAGAGAAATGGCGACACGTGTGCGACAATTAATCGTCTTATCATCTCTAGTTCTGCGATCCTATTTCGTTGGCTGGCTGTTCTTCTTTTTCTTACGGAACTTTCTATATCTTGACGTTGATTCTCGTTTTATTTCAGACGGCCGACGGGATAACGAACCGCCTGTGTGTAATAAATTATCCAACGAGTAACCGGTTGTTCATTAACGAACCTGTTTGCCTGAGAAACAATGCTGGACATCGACTGCTCTACGGCCGAATTACTCGTGGCCATTGCGTCAGCAACAAGTACTCATTATGTGTTTATTACGCCTGGAATGGAGCGTTACAAGTGGATCAGGTGGTGTGTGATTGCTCGTGAAACGATATGTTCGGGGGCAAGAATGATTGCATCTGAATCGATGTATCCTGATATCCTAGCTATCTGTACCTCTACGTCATTTTTCAAAGAATTAATATTTATGAAATAGATTGGTTCGCAATGGATATTTCCACGACTTCGAAGTATCAAACAGGAAATAAATTCATTTCTTACTTCCATCTTAGCGTTATAATGAGAGGAAAAGAAAATGGAGGAAAAAGGAGTAGAGAAAAGGACGATCGAGCTAATATTATCAGAAAAAAGTTTACAATCCATCAGTACTGATAAATTCCTCTGTACGATAGTAACAAGATTGCTGATACTATGGATAAAGTTCTGCGAGTGAATCTTAAAAAATGCTATCCAATAATAATACTTACAAGGTTATAATAACCTTTTTTATTGAGCATCTCAATCGTGTTTGCATGCCATTAATCACAAGTGTAAAATGTCCATTGTTCAAAGAAACAATCCGAATTAAGGAAATAATATAACGTTTCTCTAATTACACATACCGTGAAACGAATGACTTTATTCAGCGATTCACCGGAGTGTTGTCAAAGAAATATTCCATCCATAATACGTTAGGTGGTTTCGACGCAAAGCCGGCTGAAAAATGAACGCGATTTCACGTATCTACATACATGTACGAGGCGTGAGAATACAAAAAAGTCCGCGAGATGCATCGTCGAGCACGCAGAAGAGACGCGCGTCGGTGTAGGAGAGAAATTTGAGAATGAAAAATGCCACGATGAAAAACACGGCTGCTGCTAGCTAGACCGGATAACCGTGTTCCGTGTATTGCGAGGCGCGAATGTTAATGTATTGAAATGCATGTACATTCGGAGGCGACGCCGACGCCGATGTTCGTGCATCGAATGCAAGAAACCGAATCTATCCTACACCCTCCGGAGAGTTATTCATTTGGCTGTGCTTCTGCTTTTGAATATTTTTCATAAATATTCCGCCCTTTCGCGATCGCGCACTCGCGTTTAATAACCTTTATGGACTGGCGCACCATCCCTGCTTCCATTCGAATTGTTCGAGCAACCCCTCTTAGGGTGTTTCGCTGTTATTGGAGAAATTTCGATCTTCGATTACGTGTTAGATACGCAGAGTGGTCGTAGATATCTTTCTGACAGTTATTTCAGGGAGATTTTATTATTTAAAGTGAAAATCCGAAAAAAAGGATTTTTTAGATACTTCCGATAATCTGATGGAAAAATGTTCCGGGCACTCAAAATTGTTTGAGTAGTGAATCAACAACTGGATAAAATATTGGAAACTGTCAAAAAAAAGAACAATGTTTTTGATAAAAGATTGAGAGCAGCTGCACTTTTTTGGATGACGCGATATGATGTTTTTCATAGTATAGTACTTTAGGTAGCATTTAGAGAAATTTAACCGTGTCATAGAAATTTAGATCGAAATATAGTAACGTTTTTTTATTGATGCCTAAGTTAAACACGAACGTAAGTTTTAATAAATAACAAATTTTCTGGCAATTTCTCGTGATACTGTAGAAAATCATGATGATCGTTACGACGAACATTCTATAGATAAGTGAGAAAGGTAAACCAGAAGCCGTTCGAACTGTACGATACTAAGAGGACACTTACTCGTAAAATGGAGTTGGAAACAGCAGGAGTGCTGCTATAATATATTGCCAACTTTTACGGGTAAATGAAGCTGTTAATACTAACGTTTACTGCCATCAGCCGGACAATACGACGCTAAGGACGATTTGAATGGGACGTTTTAACTCTTTCAACCCCAGTCCACCGATTCAGCTATTTTAGTCACGATAACAATTACGCTGCTCGGGGAAGGAACTAGGAGTCAGACGTTCCAGTTTCACCAGACAAACGTACGATCGATTTGCTTTCCCTGACGTCGTCAATGCGTTCCTATTGCGTCAATGTTCTATTACTGTCCATGAGGTATCGACCGACCAACGTTAATAGAGTGGATTGCACTTTCCCTTTGGATATTACGATTCGCGTTATTCAATCCATATGAATGCTGGGTTTCTGTTTTTATTGCCAATGGTTTATACTCAAATTCTGACAGCGATCTATAACGTAATACACACACAATAAACGCATAAATCATTGTCAATCTATTAACAATGAACGTACAAAGATATCCTAGCTCGAAAACTGAAAAAGGAAGAAAGAAAAACCATTAATAATGATACAACGATTCCACGAGCCTTTAAATCCCCTGTCAATCACGATAAACATTCAATAAATCATTCCTCCAGCATCGCCAAGCATTCCAATCAATTCAAGACTGTGCTCGCGTCGAATCCATCGAAACAATAACTTGGAACTGCACTTCGCTCTCGGGAAATCCCTCGAATCACCTTTTCATCTGCCGTCAATATTGCTACACGCACTTGGAAGTGGGCGCCGCCGATACCGGAAATATCGAAAACGCTGCAACTACTCGAGAGCATCCGTCGCTCAGGCGAAGCTGTGCGCATCGTGAGAATAGCAAACGGACGAAGCTCTTTATTCGACTGTTCGACTATTCAAGATTCGACGGCGAGTTTAAATCCCTTGAACCATCGAACATCCTCCAGCTCGAGCGGAAAACCATGGCAAACGGGGAATCGATGGCCCCCGCCCGCTTTCGCGTCGTCGAATCCACGGAAACTTCGTACCCTCCGGCTTTCACGAGACCAGAAGCCGTCTAAAAGTGTCGTTTCTTTCCTTTCCCCGCCGAATAATGCGGCGAAAGGAGGATTGCCGCCGTTTCGACGCCGGATAACTGTCAAATATCCAGTCAGTCCGACTTCCTCTCCCATATTTGACCTTAGTTCCAGCGGAAATCAGATTCCGCGATTTTCACTTTAACATCTACGCGAGAAACTATCGCGTTCGTTGAGTCCGTACGAGAAAAGGCCTGTTTTCTTTTTATCCCCCAAGACTTATCATATATCGCAGATTTATATTTGATAAGCCTGCATTCTTATCTTGCGAAGAAGCATCTCCTTTTTAATTTTGGAAGGTTTATCGCGTACCATGAAAGTATTCTTATTTGCCACCCCTTTCTTTATACCTACTTCCCTATCATCAGGGGTCGAGATCTTGAAAACATGAATGGCGAGATGGTGAATAGAGCAAGCTGCGGACTTTTATGCGTTATTTTATATGGAATTTAAAGGCGTAAGAATACGTAGAATGCGTATAATATTGTTGTCTCGTTATTTGATTTTAAAGGTAAAGGAAAATGATCAAAATGTTACTTGGCTTTCTTCTTATCTTTATCTTTACAACGCTTATATCTTCATCTACGTCGCATTAAAGTCCTGTGATGATGAATCGCAGATCGTAATCGAAATCAGAAAACCGACGTATTTCTCCTGCGATTTACATGTACATTCTTCACATTTCCTTCTCGTAAACTCAACAACAACCGGTATCCACATACCCGGTACATTACTCCCGTCAGAAAGAACAGCTCGCAAAACCGTACATTTACTTCAACTTTATATATCCACTTTCGACTTCCGAAACAAACACGATTCGGCTGCAACTTTGCTCGGCAAGGCAAGAAACGGCGTTGCCAAAGACACGCAACTCAGCGGTTGTCACTGGCGTCAAACAGGTTCAGCCTTCTTTCCAAAAATTTGCCATCTCGTAAAAAGTTCACACTCCTCGCCGAAGGTTCACAATCCGATGGTCAAAGAAACTTCGAAACCACGTCCGTCGCGACTTTAGACGCGTGTTTTCTTCGAGACGCGCGAAAACAAAGGTACGAGGGGACGAGGACATCGGAAACGAAGGCGATACTTCCGGCCGTGAGGAATCAGTTTTCGTCCGTGGGAAACTTTAGTCGAGACGTTTCGCACATATACACACCTCGTCGAAGATCTTCTCCACAAGGTGGAAAAGTTCCACCGGGATCTTCTGCCTTCGTCGGAAGGTTCTCTGGCCGGATGTTCCGGCCGCGAAATGGCTTTTTGGGGTTCGTGGCTTCTTTCGAAAAAGAAGACTCCCTCCCCGGTAACGAGATATTGTTCTCTCTCACGGCGCGAAGGATAGTTTCTGCCAGAGTGGTTCCTTAGGGTCGTAATGTCCCTGTCTTTCGGACGATGGTTGGGAAAAAAAGAATAGACCGGGCATAGTCTGGTTAAAACCGCTGCATACTGCTTTTGGACACCTTCCAAGCGAGGTTTTAACGTTCTGCTTGCTCAAGTACCTATCTGTTCGCTTAGAAATTCACGGATTAACAGATTATTCGGATATTTATAAAGATGCGGGTCTCTTGAGAGTTTCCAGCTAAGCTAAATCGTTTTCATTCAAGTTATATATTGATGTAATGTGCGTTAAGTACGTATCTGCACGTTTAGAGATTTGTGGATTAATAAATTATTGACAGATATTTAGAGGCATACTGTCTGAAACTTCTAGTCAAGCTGCTTCTATATCGATTGCAACTACTGTAGACTAACGAACAAAATTGTTTTTATAAGAACGTTATACGTAGACAGTAATATTTCTTAAATTTTACTATTTAGACAGTATAGTAAATCTACGTTTACTATATTATCAAATTTTTAATAATCATTGCATATCAAGAAAGCTATAGAGAAGGATAACTAATAGTAAACAGTCTGGCTCGCATAGACTAATTCTACTAGTTACAGATGGGACAATCGCAAAGATGTCGAAACAGGAAGTATTACAACTACAAAAGATCTATTCTCTCGCTATCGTGTAACATTTACGGTTGAATAAATATCCACTTAATTTGTAACCAACGAAAACGTAAATTATAATTCTCAATTAAACGTTGTCAATTAATTTGACATAATTCTTTGACTCCAATAACCAAGTTCCATCTGAAACTAGCATTTCTAAATCTCAACACAGCCATTTCCCCAATAAAACCCACTGAACCATCCTCCTCTAAAGTCGAGAAGAGAGAAGAAGCCGCGCAAGAACCACTGAAAGAACACGGCTGTTCCGGTCCGTTTCAGACGCGAACAAGCTGTCCCGGAAAATGGTAATTCGTGCAAAATAATGAGGGAAACCGGGATACCAGCTGGAGGAGTAGGCGGAAGAAAGTCCGAGATCGATGGAGAGGAATAAAAGAGAGGATGGGGAGGAAGAATAAAAGCGTGCACGTCGAGGTTCAAGGAGGCCACGGAACAACCCTTATCTGCGGTGGAACGGGGTTAGTTTCGGGGAAGGGTAGCGGTACTTTGAGGTGAGCGAGGGTTGGAAATCGGCGTCTGGCCGCGCGCGTCGCCCTCGGAAAATTTGATTTGTCCTCGGCTGGCCGAAGTTTGCGAAATCATTGACGAGATTACGGGGTTCTTGCGGTCGAACGAAGACGAAGAGAAGAGGATCGAAATGAATGGAACAGAACGATGGAATGGGGCGAAAAAAGAAAGTCTCGCGGAAATAGCAAACTTAATTCGCGACGCCGACGTCGTTCAAACCATCTCGCTGGTTTTCCTTCTTCGCCTCCCAATGGCACCGGAGGTGCTCGAATAAAATATGCGTTTTAATTTGCAATTTAATTGGAACATCCCTACGCGTACCAGTCTTGCGTTTTTCCGTCGGGCGAGCTGGTCGTATCGAGAAGACTCGCGATGACCATCGCGGCCACTAATTTCCCAACTCGCGAATTACGGAAAGGCCACGGCCCTGGGGCGTTTACGGGCAACTTTTATGAGGAACGGTCACGGCACCATGGAAATGAGGGAAGTTTAATCGAAATGGTGATAGAGACGCGGTTAGCTCTTACGATTATGAATTTGCTGCGGATAATTGCATATACTATTACGTCAGAGTTATATTTATTGCGATGTTTCGCACAAGCTTATGATCCAGGAAGAATTATAAATGAACGGCACCGTCAAACAAGAATTTTTTCCCCCAATATTACAGGTATCGTCCATAGATCAAAAAATACAGTGATGATGACTACAATGAATGATTTAATTAAGTATAGAATAGGTATGAATGCCTGTGAGGAAATCAATTTTATTGATAAAGATGCTATATATGAAATGGTAGGAGGCACAAAGTGAATTTGTTAAAAAATTAATCGACAGCGATATGGGGAGACCGTTCGCAAATTAATTAATAAATTCCGAGTTAATTTGATTTTACTTTCGTGTTTAACTCACATGTGCACGTTGTTTTCAATGTTAATTTGCAATAAATAATTAAATTTTAATTATCATACACACAATGGTATCGTATATTATTATCATGTACGATATCAGTAAAGTTACGCAGTGGTCTAAAAGCAATATAAACATGCATCCAATAGTACAGTAATTAAAGGAGGATAGTCTTAAGTATGTTCCTCGAGAAGTATCTAAGGATTCTTCAGAAATCTCGGATTCTCTAATAAAAAATTAAACTTTGTTGTGTGTGACAATTTTATGTTATTTATAATTTTCGGTAATGTTCCAAAATGCAAATGAACGTTAAGTTAATGAAATTGTATCTTTCAACAATTTAAACTCTCCTTTTGTCTCGATCTACGTGAAGCTTCTTTATTAAGACATACAGTTCCTCGATAAAATACAATACGATTCCATTGATCTAAGCTCCAATTACCGTGTACCTGCCGGCTGAATTCACTTATCTGACCGGAAACTCCAGCAATATGAACGAAAAATCATAGGAATAAGAGAAATCAACGAGTAGCTAACACACGAACTATCGTCCTGCGATATAAGTGCAGATAAATAGAATCCTATTACAGCGATAAACCGACGATATATACGTGTAATATTGCACGATTAAATTGCTAATAATATCAGAAATTTGCAGACAAATTTCATTCTTCTACAAAATTTCAAACATATCATAAACATGTAAAATACGAAGAATCTAACAACCGTGCCATCTCGTCAAAGCCCTATAAACGGGAATAGCAGTCGGCGAAGTATCATCGAATTATATCGCTGAGGACGCGGCTATTGCAACGAGCCAACGAGCCGTCACGATCATTTTCCGCGGTCGGTTTCGACCCGCGGGACTCGTAAAGAAAACGTCGTTAACCCTGCGGGTCTTCGGATCCCGGATACGGCCCAGACACTTGCGAACTTTTCCACTATGTCACACACGTACGTACACGCGGGCAACCGCGGCATGGTTGCCGCCAAGTGACGCCGTTTTACGCCTTTCGAACTGTCTGGCAAACTTCCTTTTTATGCTTACCGTGGTTCGTTGGTAACGGTGCAACGGACTTTTAGTGGAGTATCGTGGTGGCAGCGGTTGACCGCCGACACACGCACGATAATTCTCTCGGGTACCGAGAGAATGACAGTTTGGCCTGAGTTCCGCGACAGCATGGCAGGAAAATCGCGCAGTCCGCGTCACGACCTTTTTCCAATCGCATCGTGAGCTTCCATCGTGCCAACAATTTTACTCTGGAGATGTTATGGGGGGAATCTTGGACGATCTGTCGTCGGTTCGATTATGGTTATTGACGAAGTGATGGATGAGATCGCTGGGGAGGGATTTATAAATGGCTTCGATGATGAAACATGGGAAGGTTTGTTGAAATGGGATGTATGGGTCGAAAGGGAGATTATGGTTGTTTAAAGGGGAGCTAGGATTAGTTTGCCTTTAGGAGTGACACTGATGGAATTAGATGATTTGATAAGTTGGAAAAGTTGAGATTAAATTAGTGTCTTTTTATATTAGATAAAAAAAATAGTAGAGTTAATCGGTTAGGATTCTGAGAAGCTTGATTATGTTATATTATTATTATGATATAAAAACAATCATCTACTATGAATGAAATGATGGTAAATCTTTGTAGCAACAATTTTTTGATTGAATTGCATCTTGTAGAATATTTTTAAATAACCAAAAAAAAAAAAAAGAAAAAAAAATACTGTAGCGCGTGAGGAACAGCTGATGAATTTAATATAATTAATATAATTTAATAGAAGCAATCGTTACTTGTCAAGAGGAAATCTCGCGAAGGAAAAACATTCCACGGTGAGTTGGCCAGTTGCACTTGACGAGTTGAATCGTTTCCTGATTTTATGTGAGGACACGTGAACGCGCATAAAATCTAAAACGTCCTGACCGGCTGAAATACGCGAACGAGCGGGCCAAAGGTAATGCAACGCGGCTAACGGGCAGAAATAACGCAACTGACATAACCGTAACGCGGTTTAATTGTACTGCCACCTGTTAGGGCCTAGCAGAGAAATGTTGCGCGCATAGGCTGACCATTAACTGCCGTATACCTCTCCTAAACCGTTTTAGAAGCTTACGACCGTCGCGTTGTAACCACGAAAAGTAACTCACCAACACCCTTAAAATGTACAAATAGAATCCACGAAATCACTAATTAATATTTCATTCGAGACTGTGAGTGGGAAAACGTTATTTAAATGGCGAAAATGCGAATTAATTGGTATTAATTACTTGGATAATAGCGTTTTAAATGTTATAACAATATATGGAATATATGTTATGGAATATATATGGTAGTGAACTGGTTGCGTTAAATTATGTCGGGATAAAATTATGACAGGGTGCGGGTTATAAAGTAAAACTCTACAAAGGGGAAATTAAATCGATAATTCGTAATTTTAGTCTCTGAAGAACGAAATTTGGCTCTACCGAGATAAACTGAATGCATGCGGCTTGGTTATATATTATTTTGCGATATTATTAAGTTTAAAGATTGTTGGAATTACCAATTAAAATTGTTATGTTTAAATAAAGAAGAATTTTAATGATACTTATATATTAGTATTATTATTAACTCTTCCATGATTTATCGACAACCCCGTCGACAAATTGAACAGTAGAGAAAAATGATGACGTTACAAATATTTTTTATTAATGAAATTTTTCTCCATAGACACTCGTATGACACTCATATCGAGCGTAAGCCGATATTTTCCCACGTGATATTTCACAAAAATGTTTCAGCAAAAAAGAACGAAAGGACAAAGTGAGCAGAGGATTAAAGTTAAGACATTCAGACCCCTGAGAGTATTAAATGTAATTCAAGCTACGAATACAATTACTTTCGCAGGCAACAACAACCGACACAGTTCGAGAACCGCTTTAAATCCAAAAGTTCTTCAGAACAGGGTCCGAGTCGGAGGTGAACGAAGCTCGCAACTCGTTCTTTTTACACTTGCCAGCCGCGTAAATCCTCAAAGGGTTAAATATTCTACCGGGGTAGAAGCCGAACAAATCCAATTTGTTCGGCTCGCGGGAATATTTATGCGTTCACCGCGAGTCTTGCATTACTTCGACCAGAAACGGGGTAACCCGGATTTCCAGAAGCCGTTGCTCGCCGAGCAGACACCAGAGAAAAGTATAATAACAAAGAAATTCGCCTGATCGATCTGGCTTCACATGATGCATATCGCTACCGACGCGTATTATTTAAAACAAAGGCATTTCCCTCAGCATTCGGTGTTCTAGGAACCGCGAATTAAACGTGGAAATCACGGAGAAAAGACCAATCACCAATAGAAACGATTTAGAATGTGTATCTGTTGCCCGTATGATGGCACAATTTTTCATGTGTGTCGCACATTCAGATAGAAATAATTCATATTCTGCAGGTAAGCACGCTTACGTATCTATCCGGCGTAAAATGTACACGCTATAATCGGTCTCGATGCAGGTTCGATGAAGAAAAATCTTTTGAGTCGAGTTGAAATTCATTCCGAAGCGACTGTTTCGTTCTAGTGGCCCGATATTACCTGGAATTATTATAATAGAACTTTTTATTCTTACGGTACGTACGAACGAGAAATGGATTTTTCTTGTGTGATTCGTCCACTCATGTGTCTATAGGAAATCAGAGAAGCAAACCTAGTCATCGGTTAATATGAAAGAGAAGTAAAACATAGAAAACTCGATTGAATATTAAATGTCCTGTAATTTTTTTTATCTAGCAATTAATAAATATTTTCCCATTAAATTCATATTTCTAACGTTTCGTATATTAATTATTAAATTTCGCTATAAACTTCTACTGTAAGTATGTTATCTATCAATTAGCAAACCTGCGCCTAATAAACCTACAATTATACCTTTTTGACCATTAATTAACCAATCTTCCCCCAACGAATTCATATGTAATTATTCCAAAGAAAACTCGATTAAATAGACTTGTAATTTCATTCAAAATCTTAAATCAACTTTCCTTAAATAAACTCATTTGTAATTTTCTCGTGTTTACGAACTAACCAATCTTCCTTCGATAAACTGGTCAACTATATCTTTTCTCTCATCAACTAACATTTGTCATTTTACTCACCAATTAGCCAGTGTTTTCCCAATAAATTATTTCCAATTAGTAACAGTATCATTGTACCAAATGTTCAATAGCTTGAGCGAATCCTATAGAAACAAGAAACCTTCGTGTTTGGAAACGGCGAGCGGTAACGACAGCAGTTGACGAGGCGAAACGAAGCGAAACTCGCGGCGCGTAATTCCGTGGCGGTCCATCGAGTAACTCGACAAAGCGGCAACAAGAGGACATCTTTACAGCGGCGCGGTTCGACGCGTAATACGAACAATTACGCTCCAAGGTCCCGATTTCTAGCGCGTTGCGCGAACCGCGGAACAGCTTTTAAACGTTCCAGCAGCCATAAGCCGCTCGTAGGATTTGTCTGGCGAGCTGGTCGCCAAACAAGCAAACACGAAAACAAACGGGCAAACAACGCGAGCGAAATAATCAAACGGCCGGGCAAACAGCGACTCCCAAGGGTGACGTTAAAACGATGAAAAAAGAAAAATGAAACCAGACATGAATCAGAAAGTCGATTTCTTCGCGTGAATTTTGTGATCGCGACTGAAGAAACGACTTCCTTCACCATCATCAGCTTTTTTATCAGTTATTTCCCTTTACAATTCTTTCTCTGTCCCACTTTTCATCATCCTCACTCTTCGTTTCTCCTATTCGTAGAAGGAATCAGATTCTCTGTTTCATATCCTCTCATTCCCTTTTCTAATGTGTGATTTTCTCTCCCCATCGTTGCTATCATCCCCTTTCATCCTTTTGTTATTTTCTTCTTCGTCACTGCAACACTCCTCTTTATTTTCTCCCGACGATTCCTCCATTGCCTATCTCGTATTCGGGGATACAGCGACGAGTTTTGAGTTCTTGTTTCTTCATCGTTATATTCTCGTTCACCTTGCTTGTCACCTTTTCTTTCTTCCCCTTCTTCATCGTTCATTTCTTCTTCTCGTTTTTGGTCACTTTTTCTCCCGTTTTCTCTCGTTTATTAATCTCACTCTTTTTTTTTTCGTCTCTTTTATGATTCTTTCTCGTTGCAGGTACTAATGCGACTGGGAAATGATAAAAGCCGAATGTAGCTGCGAAGATAAAACCGCACCGCTCGTTATTTATTCACGCGACCACCACCAACACCGCGGACGCAACCGCTACTCGCTCGTCCCGCTAATATCGTTGCATCCGCTTCGTGGATTTCTCTTTTTTAATGTTTCACGCAAGCCCAAAGGTTGCTTCGACGACGTCCGCGGAAATTGGCTGGTGAAATAATAACTGGCCGGAAATACGGGCATCCTTAACCTCGAGAAGCTTGTTTATTCGGAATAGAATTCTTCGTATCCTTGACATACTTGGATTTTATAAAGAGATTCCGAATGAGATTCAGATTCCACGATGTCTGCGATATGGTTTACTATAATAATTGTGAAAATAAGAAGAAAAATCGTTTTGCGTTAATAATAAATATATTTTCAATGAAATATTCTATTATAATATGAAGAAGCTTGAAGTATTCTACTGGTCTTCTCGAAATAGATATCTTTAGCATTGCATTTTGACAAAAGATGGTGGCGAAACAATTTCATCGTGTTCCTTTCTTCTTTAGCATATAATACGTCTTTCAATTCACAGAAATGTACATTTCCACGAAGAAGGAGGTCACTATTCATAAAATTCGCATTTTGAATAAAATATTATCCTTAATTATATCCGGTTCCTAATCCTCCACATGGTTGAAACAGTCCGGACATTTGTCTTTTACACAAGCTGCCGGAATTCTGTCCTTTCAAATCGTCTTTTCTCATTCCGTTTCCTCAGGGCGTGGTCGCGAAATTACAATTTGAAAGTCGGT
The DNA here is from genome assembly GCF_011952255.1 of Bombus vosnesenskii. Classification (NCBI taxonomy): domain Eukaryota; kingdom Metazoa; phylum Arthropoda; class Insecta; order Hymenoptera; family Apidae; genus Bombus; species Bombus vosnesenskii. Next base: position 4,316,892 of record NW_022882938.1, read on the forward strand.
CTTGCGACGACTTTTCAAAACTGCCTCGAATTTAAACATTTAAGCGCATCGTGCAGCCTTCCATCCAATTAAAATCCGGATTTCGAAGAGTGCGTTTCCGCAAAAAGTAACTGAAACACGAGAAAAATACGAAATTTCTCCCATCCAAAATGTTTCTTTGCCACTAGAAGTAAAAAAGAATTTGTACGAAATTGTCGTGCGAAACTTTCTAAGAGAGAAACTTTGCTAGATAAGTATCAAATGCAGTTGAATGTACAAATGGCACAAACTAGACCGATTTTTCCAACAGAATTTACTGAAATTTTTGTTCTACAGGAGTCCAGGGTACGAAAAGTATTTTCGTTCTTGGAAATTCCCGATATCCCTGGAGCTTATTTTCAGAATAACAAATTTTATCAGATCAAGGATTGTAGAAAAGGCAATGCAGCTTGAATCTTCAATTCTTCTGTGATAAAAAATTTGTACAAATTCTATTGAAAAATTTCGAGAAATTCGACTTAATGACGGAATGCAATACATTTATTATTTAAATTGTAGTTAATAAACTTATAATAACTTATTTTATGAAGATTCTAAAATAAAAGCTGCAAGTTTCATACTTCAAGCAACGACAAGAATTTAAATTTATCGTATCAAGTTCTATCATAGAAGTCTTGTCATAAAAGTTATTATACCCGTATAATGTAGGACTCATAAAAGTTCCTAGAAGTAGAAGCAGTATATGAAAACTATAGGATAAGAACACGTTTTCCACTTTCTACAGGAAATACAGTTTTAAAGTTCACTATATTGTTAATATTACTAAAGTTGTCTTCGTATTTGTTCTTAATACTAAACGTACGTACATACAAACTAGTATATCAAAAGGAAGATCAATAACACTGGCAACAAACATCGAGCTAGAGATCAAAAACCCTTGGCCGTGGTTGTCCAAACGGAGTGTAGTTTCTGCAGTGGAAAAGCAAACAAGGTTAACCCGAATCATGAAACAGACAATTCCACTAAAAGAAATTCGTACTCGACAGGAGAGCGAGCTCGTTTGCGCGGCTCTGTCTGTCCTCAAAGCTCCCCTCACCGGCCATGAATCATTCCCTTTTGCGAGCCGATTCCGCGGTAATTAACGTTGACTAGCTTCGAGCACGCGTGTCGTTCATCCGCTCGAACAGCAAACGGCCACACGCGCACCCTCTTCGTCTTTTCCCGCTTGTGACTGCCACGCGTTTCCGTTTGTAACACGTGCGCGGAGTGGCGAAGAGAGGCTCTTTGATTAACGGTCGCTTCTTCGTGAATTAAATTGCACGTTGTTGATCAGATAACGACGGAATGCAGGTTGAACAATCGGCCAAAGAATCGCCGGCGCTTGCATCTCGATATTATTGCCTCGATCGACCGCAAGTATTTCGATTGATCCGTTCGAACACGGGCGCGTTCCTCGCTCAGATTCGCCAACTTACTTGGGCGAATTCGCTGCGCGGTATGTTTCAGATGTGGTGGTGGTATGAAAGGTGGTGATTGAAGTATTAATTAGCGGATCGTTTGGTTAGTCGTTGGAATAGCACGGAATATTCTACACTGTTGGTGCCGTTCGTGTCTTTTGACAGAGACAAATGCAATTGGAATGGGGCAATCGAAATTGGCGCGGCTTAGTTGTGATTAGAACGCGGATGTTCGCGCATTTATGGGAAATTTAAAGGCGCAATAGTGCACAGAATGCACACGATAGACAATGCACAGAGATATATGAAACACTGAATGTATAGTAGGCATTGGGATATTTGATGAGCGAAACAAATCACTGCATAGGTTCTATTCTTTAATCGCATCCAAAGAATATAAATCTGCATAAATATGAAGACTGCAGAGTCTTGATATGATTGCATTGGTAAGAATAACAGAATTTTAGAGTTTTGTAAAGTACTTTTAAGAGTCAAACTTAAGAATCAGAAGTGAAAAATCAAACATACAAAATCAAGCAGCAGAAACTTTCTAAGAGAACCAGTCGATCGATCAAAGTGTATGAATAAACTTGTTACATCCACATTATTATTTTGATATTAGTTATAGTAATTATCGTTTCATTTAATATTTCACAGAAAAATTTCGGCAACGGCAATGCAGAGGAATAAACAAAGGCAGATAAATGATCGAGTAATAAGCAATTAACAGAGGAATAAAAAAAAAAAGAAAACGCGAAGTTTAGTTTACGACAAAATATGGTCGTTTGTCGAAATTCAAAAGATTTCATGGAATGCCACGTTCGTGCACACGTGCACGCGAAAAATTTGTATGGCTGTCGGCTGTCAGCGTGTCCAACGATAAAGCTTCGTTTCGTAAGAATTAAATTCCGAGCGACGGTTTTTGAATATCGAAACGGACTACGCTTGCGGCGTTGAATCGCGCACATTTAAAAATCAACGATACAGATCGTCCTGTTGCCGCCACGTGCACCGCCGCGCTGCGCCGCCAAACGGAAGAACGGAATTTATTTGGACAAACAAATATTTGCCATACTAAATATTTAAAGTTCGCTTCGTCGTATATCGAAACAGAAAAGTGAGCCCCTCTGATTCGTTTCAATATTTTTCGATCGGTCGACCAAGTGTATGGAGCTGTTTATTTATCGATGAAAATAACGGGACCAAAGAATGACGCATGATATCCCCCAAAATTTTCTCAAAAATCCCGAGATGCCGTGGATGAGAATGATTATAAGTTTATCCTTTGTTTGCCGTAATTCGTGAAATGTATCTGAATTTACGATTCTTCTAAAGTCTAGAGTCTAAAGTCAAGATCAACGCGCTCGAGTAATTACATAATGTCTGAGCCTGTGTTTGGATTCCTATTAAAAATATCATTTTTTCGAGAAAATCACAAAACATCACTTACTGATATATCCGTTAATTTCTTCAGTGTTCGAGCTCATGTTTTTACCTAACACCATTTTTACGCGAACTGAATATTCGCAGCGAGCTTCCCCGTATAACGGAACTATGCTCGTAATATAAACAAAACCCATAAAACATAATCATATGTGCCATAGAGGAAGGGTTAAGTTTAAATAACCCAAATACCATCAAAATCAAGTGTAATCGTTTCCACGGACAATTAGCTAGAAGCTACTCGCGTATCGGCGAGCTACGTTTTCATTTCCAACCAAAACGTGTCGGTTTTAATCAAGCAAATTTCGGAAGCAAGTCCGGCTACGGTTGATATATTAAAGCAGCGAGGACACGCGACGTTAATATTTCGGACGGTCCTTGCGGCATGCCCTACAACGGACAACCGTAAGAGCCTCGGCTCATACACTCGGCCTACTTCTGCATCTAGCTGGCTCGCGTTCAAAAGCAAAAGTAGCTGAAAACCCGGCGGCCATTAGACGGATATTTAGCCGCGGTCTCATCCCTCGTCGGTTCACGATTACGCGGCTCACAAAGCCGCGCCGCTGAAGTAATCCCTTTGAAAGACGAACGGGGAAGGGATACAGTCGCGATTCACGCTGAGTGGTCACCAATAAAAGCGACTCCGTGTAATTTTCTGTCACTGCAGGACTCCCGTGTTCAATTTACTGACCGGGAAAAACTTTGTTTCAGCCTGGTCACATTACTTTCCCGCTCTCTCTATTTCGCTCTCTCCTACTCCTTCCATTTCCTTTCTCCTGTTTTTTGTCTATCTCTATTCCTCCAGTCTCTTGCTTACTCGCGCATTTTCCGACCATTCGTACGAGCGAGTAATAAGTACCCGGTCACGGCGCGAAACTCTTCGGTCCACGCTGGATTAATTCAGCTTGCTTTATTACAACATCCTCGCGTTTACGGTGGCGGAAAGTTCACCGGAGTTTCCCGTTTCTCTTTCGCCCGGTTTTCGTGTTCGTTCCATCTCTCCCCCGCGCTAGAGAACACTCGACCGTGCGATCGTCACGCAGCGGTCGAGGAATTTTTTTTTTTTTTTTTTTTTGAACCTGGTCCACCCTATCGAAACGTTTTCGTTGCGGAACTTTTTCCATCCGGTGGGAAAACACTCGAAAGCGGGCAACTCGAACGAACTTCCCGGTCGAGAGAGATCGACGCCGCTCCACGGTCGTCGGCGAACGATTGTCGAATTCAGGGTACAACTTCGATGGTTAATTGTCGATGCACCCGGAGATTTTAAACCGAGTTTGCCCAGGAAAGTGTTAGACAGATTTGGAACGAAAATGTGATGTTATGGACATCTTAAGTTAAAAATACGAGCGTTTAGTGGATGTTGAGAAAGAAGCTTGTAATTTGGATTGCAAACAGGTTTCTGATTATTAATTACGATTATTAATTAATTAATAAGGTAGTAAATATTAATTTGACCCATAAGACAGAAACTATATAATCACCGTTTAATTGCACGATACGACTCGACTCTCGAATCTTCTAAAATCCGCAAACATCTTCCTTTTCTCAATTTATTTATTACACTCCTCGCTCGCTATATCCCAATACAAAACTCCGTTTGTTTCTCGATCATTGACACTAACGTCAACTACTAACAATAATTAACGATGCATATTTCTCGAAGGAAATACAGAAGACCAGAAAAAACCGTACTTCTGACAAAGGTCTCAAACCCAATAGCCAGAAGCCATTATTTAGTGGGGATTCGTTGTGTCGACTGGAAACGGACAGAAAAGAGCGTATCTCAGGCGACCATGAGAAAATTAGATAGCCTACGAGCCATCCTACGACCCTTTTCTTCCTTTCGTCGGACTTTATTCCAACGTTTTGCCACGTTATTTTATTTAACGTACGTCCTCGACTCCAGCTCGATTCAATTATTCAAATTCCGTCCCAGCCTGGCCTTGACTTCCGTTCGCACCCCTTTCGAGCAGCCGATCTCTCTGTCTCTCAGGAGATTTTCCTTCTGACGATATTCCTTGTGCATTTCCATCGAAGGCTTGGCCCCTCGACAGCAGCCTGGTTCTACGGTAATGCCATGGGGCTTTCGAGCATCGCCGACCTCCCAGACACAGAAGCCTCCCTCTTTCGAACGAGATACGAAGCCTCGGAAATAGGTGTAGCTTCGTGTAAGATTGGAAAAAGGGGTGTGCATCGGGGACTCCCGAAGCTGCAGGATCTGAGGTCGTCTTCTTTGAGAGGGAACACGCTACTGAGTATAGCTGATATTTACCATTCTCTATGGGGAGTCTATTTGAATGGTGAATAGCGAATGACGAGGTTCGAGACGTTTAGGGTGAATATAGTAGGAATGCTGGTTACGATAGCGAGCTGCGAAAGGTAATAATCTATTTATCGATGATCGACAGATCAGTGTAAAATTACGGCGTATCTTTGTATCTTCTTCTTTTCAAAAATTTGTAACTAATGCGACCTAGGAATATTTTTCGTTTATCAAAATAGGAAAATTGTTTTGAATATTCACAAGATCGTACATTCAATTTCTTCGTACATACATCCGTAATTTCAAACAATGAATTTAATAAACACACGCTTGATTCAATAAGTGCACATAATTTTTGGCGAGTGGAAAATTTACTCAACCGCTAATATTAAACCGCACCGATTTAAAGAATCGGCCAACATCAACTACTAATTAGAGGTATACGGAACGCATAGGGGTATGTATCAGCGAATGATTGATACGTATCCTATATCCGATAGAACCTCGACTGGCTCGCTATAAACAATTAGGAAACAGGCTGTATATAGAGCATACTTTGTTAAACGATCGTAAACTGAGACAGAGTCGAATAAGGTTGCAGTTACATCGAATACGCGTTCGGATACGTCAGAGCAATCAAATGTGTATACCGTATATTGTGCCGTGATCCTAAACCTGTGATACAATTGAAGTCAGGAAGATTCTATGGCGCGAAATGAGACGAAAATGAACAAAATTACCTTTGAAGCTTTATTTTCTAAGAAATCAAGTTTGAAAACTTATCAAATATGCACGAATTTCATTTAATCTCAATTGGAAAAATGAAAGAAAATGATTTGCTTTAATGCTTGATTTGAAGTAAACGGAGTTGCCACACATTAGTGCACGCGTACTTGACAAATTCTCGAATTCGATTTTCTTCAGAAAGACGAGGCGTTAAATGAAAAATCTCTGCCAGCTTCAACTGTCCCAGATGAATTTAGATTCACAGTGTATGTACATACGTATCGCTACGAGTGTATAAATTCCAATTTTCACACGTTTCGCTCACAAAAAACCTGCCTTGTAACTGTAGCTTAAAATCGCGGGTTCTCTTCATCTCGACAAACTCCTTCATCCTCGTGCCGTTTTCACGTCTCGTGACCCGCGATTTGGCACGCGACACACGCTTCCGCCGTAATTCAAAATTTGCCCCCGGAAAACCGCGGCGCCCGGACTTCTTTACAACGCGACGTCGTCATTCGCCGCACGCGGCACCTGAAATGTGGACTACCGTGTGAACGACGTGCGAACGTCTCCCATATTTCGGAAATATTGGAAAATACGTGCAACCCTCGTGTCTACTCGGTATCCAGTATCGCTCAAAAGCTCGCGAAAATTCCTACGCATAACCTACGACACTCGTATACTCGTCTGACCGTGTGAAAAATTCTCTGCCGTCCCTCATCTTGTTCCGGATTACGAAGAATTTATATTTCCACCCCTTTGCACTGCCGAAGCTGAATGGAGCTCTCGCGTTTCACGACTTCGACCGTATTTTACCGGCAGCGCGACGCGCAAATTATAGCGTGTAACTCGTCAAAGGGAGCTTACAATTTTCGAATCCGTTCCAACAATCCGACAGCGCGCGTCAATGACCGGACGATGAAAATTGGCCGACGCGTACACGCGGAAAACCGCGAACCCACGGGTAACGCTTCGTTGCACTCTGTTCCGCCGCGTCCTTTAACGAAAATAGGGGACACTCCCGATGGTTCGGAGACGGAGCTCGGCTGCAACGTCGTAAAAATCGCGTATTTCCTTCCGACGCGGGAAATGAAACCGTTAGTCATGACGAATCCAATTGTAGTATAGGAGTACAGTTGGAGACAAAAATAAATGGGTCGGTGATGGAAACGGGTATCAACGTAGTTTCCTTGCGATTAAACAAATGAAATAAAACAATAATTGAATACGATTAAATACGTCTATGTATTTACGCACTAAATAATCAGCGTACGCGGAGATATAATAATAATATAATTAATTATGTATGAATAAATATATGAGAAGATATAATAAACGAAACTTAAATACACGATACTAGCATCATAATAGCTCGATTAAACTTTGTCGATACCTGTTTTTACTATATGTCCGCTTGTTTCTGCCAGCGACTGTGTGCGACGTTTTCACGTTCGGTCAGCCTTGGTTAAAACAGCAGGCACGAATTTTGTGCTACGATTAAATATCTCTGGTGAGGTTGGATTGGTTCCGCGATGGTTAAAATGTGGTGGAGGGTTGGTTTACACGGAACGTTTTGTGAGAGGTTAGGGGAGATTCATTGAGAAGCTTGAGTGTTGTTTTAGAGTAATTTATGGGGCTGTTAAGTTGTCGGTTTGGTAAAACACCGTGTCGTTTGTTGAATTGTAAATTAAAGATGACGTATTTAAAGATGACGAAGAAAGAATTTCAAGAATTAAAATCAGATAATGTTATGTGAGAATGCGAGGATATTTATATCATTTCGGAATAGATGAATTATTTGAAAATTAATATGAGTGAGCACAGAGTTGTATATTTTACGTGATTATTAAAATTTATTATTAGCCCATTTGTATGCTGTATCATCGAAGAATTGCGCTTTCATTTAAAATTATTTCAAATAAAATTTTGATCATAACTACGAATAATTTTACTTTCAACTATTAGATAAAAAATTTAATTTATTTCGTATAAATAATCTATTGCATATTAGTTTCATCAGTTTAACACTAATGTAGTCGAAGTTAGAGTCACCGACTGCCAATGCATATCCAAACATTTGGCAGAAATTTTTGCGCATCCCGGAACAACGTTTCGTATTGTTTACACGGAACCGGGTAGAACACAGGGCTGGTTCCAATAAAAATGCCTGGGTGTCAGCGTAAAAATGTATTACGCCGGGGAGCGAAAAATTCACGATCCATCCGTGGGGGGTAGGGTGCTGTGAAACATGGAGGAAAAACGAGAGAGCCGCTTGCACACGCAGCTGCGTTATTTTCGCGGCGATTTGTCGGTCTATCGTACGTTACGCGTTCAGGCTGGCCCATTATCATGAAAATTAGGAAGCGTCGCTGCAACCTGCGCGTCGGTCGTGAATTAATTTTTCATAACTCAGCCAGAGCTTTAATCCTCGTCGAACGAGCAAACAAGCAGAATAATGTGCAACAATTAGAATTTGAATTTTAGTGACTAAGGGAAGAGAATCGATCATTGTTCTATCGTCAAATTATTATGTAACAAGTGTGGTATAAGCGTTAAACACGTTTTTATGCGCGGGAAAAATATACAACACAAAGAAAACCTATCGAATTATGAGAACAAGTAAAGGAAGATGGCCATTTGTTCTTTAGTCGATAATTTGCAACACCATTGTTTCAGTAAAATCCTAATAATTTAGACTTCTCGCTCGTTTCAAATTCTCAAGAACTATAGTATAAATCTCATGGATAAACAGAGTAACATTTTCTATACCAAACGCATTTTCGAAGAAAAAGATCCACTTCTGCGACTGTTTCTCGATTGTCAATTTCTCTGTTCTCTAACAAAGACCAATTAGACGAAAATTTCCGGCATCCAACTGCATCAATGTACTTAGCATTACCATTTTCCTCCAAAGCATCAGTCTGTCTTCCATCAGCCATTCGTTATCCCGACTCCCGTGGCAACCGGATGAATACGATCCGGAAGATAGGAAGGGAAGCGGTGTCCCGAACGAAGGAGCCACGAAGCAGGAGCACGCCGCTCAAAGCAACCGGAAGATCCCTTTTAATTCGCGTCCAACTCAGGACTAGGCGAACGAACCTGGAATCCGTTTGTGCGGATTCGCGCATCCGTCTCGCGGTCGTGGTAACAATGACTCCGTGGAATTTGCGATTCAAATGCCACGGCTGGAATACCGAGACTTCTGTCATTGCTGTGTGTCCACGCCTCACTTGCCGCGACGTGCACCGTCGACGGTTGCACAACGCCGCGCTCCTTTTCGTTTTCTCGGTTCTGTTCCTCTTAGGCGCATTGTCGAGACGTTTCGGCCACTATCTGCGTCAGCAACCAGACGTCAGCGGCCCGCTATATAGCCGGCGAACAAGCGTCGAGCCAGCGTCAGCGTCGTTGTGGTCGATGCTGGCGATTGCCTACGCTTTGAAACGAAAATGGACAATGCCGATGTTGGCAAGATTTCGTTAGTCTATTGAGAGTCAAATAGGTAATTATAATAGGTAATGTGGGTGGATGTGGGTGTATGTATATTTGAGTAAATGGATTGTAACGCCGGATAAGCGATTTTGTGAGACGAGTAAAGTGTGTTTGAACGTAGAGAAAATTTGCATTTTGCGAGTTTACTCTATTGGGAATCAAATAAAACGTAAGATTAGGAACGATAATAATATGAGTGGATATGGGTGCATGTTGAAGTGGATGGATGAACCGGAAGATTTTAATACAGGTGAAACGACTTTATGAGGCTAGTGCAGAGTGTTAAATTTTGAAAAGTAAATGTGAAAATGATGTGTATCTGGAGGAGTAAGTTACTGATGCGAGAAGAATATTTGCATAAAATGCTAGAGATCTTCCGATGCGGGAAGATTAATTCCATTTGTCGTTAATCGTTAAAACATCGGATTAATAAACTCGATCAAGTATACAGTACATCGAACAAGTTCTTCTAAAGAAAATAACGCGCTTCCGAACGCCAGATTTATTCTCTAGATATTTTTTTATGCGATTATTTCCGGGGCAATACACAACCGCGGAGTAATTCCGTGGATGAATAGTTAAAAACAGCGGCGCGAGGCACCCTTTAAAATGAATGAAAACCATACGCATAAATTTGGCCGTTTGGCCGATACACAGGTCGCGGTGGCCGCTTCATAATTCCTTTGCTTTTTGCTCGTGGGGGATGAAAAAGCCGTTTCGCTCCGGTGGCCGAAGCGTGCAACGATAACGCCTCCGGCCTCGGCCACTCCATGATAATAATTAAACGAAAGTTAAATGGGAAATCTCGAATTCCACGATAACGGGACGCGGAGCATCGAGACGGGAACCAGCTTCAGGAACTAGTTTCGATTCTGTCACGTAGTCTCGCTCGCCTCGCCCCCTGACTCGTGGCGATTCCTGCAACACCTCCAACCAACGACGCACCCCGCGGTCACAGTTCGTGAGAATAACGCGAAATTAATTTTCGCCTGTCTGAATTTAATGACTTCGCGCTTCGATACTGCGCCCGTTCCTCGCGTTTTCGATCCTCGCCGCAGATAATCGATGATTTATTTGGCACTGGGTTGCCCCAGCTTTATCGTTCGACCAAAGAAACGCGTATGGCTCGTTTAATGTGGTTGATTTTCCTGATGCGCAGGGAAAAGTTTCCCTTTTGTGGTGATATTCTTTGCAGTACCGAAACGGAAAACGAAAGGTCGATTTCTTTGCTTCATACAATTAACTTTCTTATCGTATGATTCGATTCTTGTAATTTGATTAATTTACTTTTTATTATAACTATGCTATGGAACCCTGTTTGTCTGCATTATTTATTATTTTTCGTACAGCAAAAATTCCCTGATATTTAGGAATCCTTTATTTAGGAATTCTACTTACGATGTTTCTACTTAGAAAATAATCTACGATTTCTCATATAGCAGAATTTCGCGTTCTAAATAAGTAACTAATTCTAGTTAAAATTCTAATTAACCCCATGATAGTCTTAAACGAATGTGACTCGATATCGTAAATGAAAGCAGTTAAGAATGATATTCAGGAAATAAAAGAACTGGAAAAGTGTAAAAATCAACAATTCCATTATGAACTATAAAACAAAAATTCCAACGCTATTGTAAAAGTTATTTGCAACAGGAGCGTTTAAAATCGTTTTCGAAAGAATGAAAGGTGGCTGCTTATAAAATTACCAGCGTCACCGTCAGCGACTTCTGTAATTTTATTGGAGCTCGTTACTTAAGCGAATCGTAATCCGCAAACGTCATCGCCACGCTATTCTATAGTTGAATTTAAAAACTTGGCCAGAGACTAGTTGCTCGGTCGATTTAATGAAATCCCGGTAAGTATATATAGCGAGGAGACGATAGTGACATAAACGAAGTGGCCATTAATAACGCGCAACGGCTCCACGGTATCTCGTTACTTCCCTTTTCGTACCTTTAATTAGCGCTGGTTGAAAAAAATTTCAGTCGACCGGAACGATCTTTTAAGACGGATACAGCTCCTTTATTCTCTTTAAATCGACGCGAGCCATTCGTTTCTTCCAGTCAACTGATATTTCAAACCTTAATCGGACCATGGATAGTAAAAAAAAAGGAAGGAGAAAGGAAAAAAAGAACAGTACCTATTCGCGAGACAAAAAACGAGAAAAAGATAACGTCCGACTAAATCAACGTCGACCACCGAGAATAGAACGAGTTGTTATTCACTTTTACAAAGTTATAATCCGTGGTAAAATTGAACGAGTGCCAACCGTTCCGGAATCACATCAGACACGCTGCAACAGGTAACGTTCTCCAACGCATCGTCGAAACAACGAGAACCAAGCCAACTTACGTCTGTTACGATCGAAGCTTGAATTTTTCCAGGATCCAATTTACGACAGTTCAAGGAGGTGCTGTTTTGCGTTGAGTTATCCAATTGGAGTTAGCAGTTTATTCTATTCGAAATCTAACGCAACGATTTTACGCTGGCGATTGATGGTCATTGCCATTTCGGAATTGTGAGTTTTAAAATTTGTAGTGGATGAATTAAGAGCGAAAGAAAATTAGCATAAGCTTGCTATTCTAATTTATTCGTCGTTCGGAAGTTACATCGATCAGCCCTATAAATGAAATAATAGAATAAAACGATGATGTCAGAAATATTATTTTCTCAAATTCATCTAAAAACTTTCCTACTGTTCGTGAAATTTCTTTATGAAAAATTAACACGTCTATTTTTGAATAACTGTTTGTCACAACACAAAATGAAGTTGATCAGCTTCACAGAGACTCAATTCTCGATATTTGTTTCACTCTCGAATTTTAATACCAACAGTATTCGTTAATTGCGTCGAAAATTAATAAAAATATGTGTTAATAAAAATGCTTTTTCAATACCACAATTGTTCCCTTGCTTTTATTTTCGAATCGCGGAAAACGCACAGCATTTCATTGATATCGCGTTTCGGCTTCGTTAAATCATCTCGCTCAATGAGAATAATGGAAGAATGCCTGTCCAAGCATACTGGGTTTCAGAATTCGCAGAGACTGCACCAAAAATAATTCAACTGCGAATAATAAAGGAATAAGCTCGGATAATTGGCGAACGCACGGCAACTAAATTCCTCGAAATGAACCATTACAGTCTCGATTACGTGGCAGGGGATGAATAAATAATCAGCCGGCCTGCAGTCTCGTTTAGTCTCTGCTCTATAGCACAGCAAAAAGGATAAACGCGTGGTTAAAAAGAGATAGCGAAGTTCAAGTGAAACTCATAAATGGAGACTCGAAGGCACGTGCTCGCGTTTCGACAGCACGATCTACGTGACCATGATTCCTTTTTTCTTCTCGTGACAAGAGATCCTATAGCGACGACAAACGGGCTACTGTGTCTCGAACAAATGCCCGCTAACGACAAATAACGATGAGTTCCATTGTATCTAGCGAATGGCGAGGTGAGCGCGCGATCGACATATTTAAACGAGTGCAATGTTTCGATTCACGAGTACTCGTTGCCACGCGGAATCGTTACTTTGCGCTTCGAATACGAATAAACTGGTAACGATCGTATTCGAATTGGACAGAACAGCGTGGAATAGCGGACGAATCCTAATTTCTTGCTGTGAAGTGTCGTGTATTCAATATTAGAAAAATTGAAACTCCGAAATTTCCAAAATCACAAATTCTTTGTAGACATCGAAGTATTCGTTGCATTGCGCTCCAAATTCGAATAAATTACTAACGATTAGTATTGTGATAAAATTGCATAGAATATCAAATGAATGCTAATTTCTTCGCATATGTAGGTATCATAAATCCGATTCTAAGGAAAACATACTTTGTGATTCTAAGAATACATAATTTCTCCTTCCCAGAAGCTTTGTAAGAACGGATCAGAACCTAATTTTAACTATCAGATAAAGTAACAAAAATTTACTTGCTAAATTACACTCGACGAGCTTCGAGTCTTTAAATGCTTTCATATCTTATTTTCTATGATCGTAACAACAATCGATGTCCGAACGCGCAACGATATGCCGAGAAATTATTTTTGCAAGCAAAAAAGTTGCAATAGTTTTAATTGTTCCGCGAATGAAATTTTGCAGAAATCGTAACGTGGTTACGCGTTTATAAAATTTTACAGCGTTTCAGTCACGTAAGGTTCATTTACTTTAATTATACGAATGGCGGTAAGGTGGAAAACAGCATGCGATTGCGCTCGGTATGGGAAGCGTGACAGAGAGTAACGATTATCGTGTACTTTCGGGCAATCAGCGGCGAATGGAGCGTCCATGGAAATTCTGCGATGGAAATTGGCCAAGAGGAACGGTTTGTATGGTCACGAATTCGATGACATTATTATTCCGAAACGTGTAATACCTGCCGACCTGGTTGACGAATATTTGACGCAGCCAGCGCTCGATCCGATTGCATTTAAAATACCTAATTCGATCGTCGATAGATGTATGGTGAACTAGCAGATTTGTTTATAAATATCATCGATAAGAGGTTTAGTAATTCGCTTGTCCGCCGCTGGAAATAAATTAAATCATTGGGAATGCTTAATCGAGGAAAAATTCTGCCAGGCCGAAGTTGTTTAAGTCAAAATGATTAATATTCAATGTGAATATTGAATATCAATTTTTTGTTTTCTCAAAGAAATTAATTCGATTAATTCAAGGGGGGATTTTCTAAATTAAAGAAACTCGTTTTAACATGATTTCACGTGTCTCGGTCTTCGTGGAAACTATAGCAGAAGAGAGAATCAATCACGATCGATTGCACCCCAATGAACAGCCGCACCACGTAAAACATAACTGAAACAAGGGGATTTGTTGCGTCGCTACGGGACAAATTAAACGCGTCCCTCGTTATTTCACTCAAATTCGCGACAAGATTCCTGTGTAATCCCACCGATCGTGGACGGACGGATTTATTCGATTTTCCACGCTCATCTTGTTTTTCCGTTACATAGAACGGCGCATTATGATTGATAGGAATTGCTTTCAGCTCGAGGAACGTTATTATTGGAAAGGAATTTAAAGATTACAGACAGGACAATGACGTATCATTTTTTGCCACTTTGTTGTTTAATGGTGATCCAATAATAAACGGAGTGATAAATTGTTATTATTATTAAATTGATGGGAAAAAATGTTTCAAGTCGATTTATTATAATTGTAAACTTTTAGAAGTTATCTCGTAGATTTGTTCTTTTTTACTTGAAGTAAGATGTACTATACCAGTACCAGTAATTATTATTTAAGCGAAAGTGCAGATTGATATTGCATGAATAATATAAATTTAACGTACGTATGATAACAGCATCAATTATTTTAACAAACAATTATTTTAGAATAAAATTCAATCTGAAATCCCTGCTATTCGAATGATTACGAGTAAACTACACATGTCTTTGTGTTTATAGGAAATTTAAATGTATTAAAATGTATAAAATATATGAAATATCAAATATGAAATTCTCGTTATCATATCTTTTATACATTCATGAAAATATGAATTTACATGAGCGTCGCCAAACTAATTATCCCAAGTAGTACATTCGCAAATTCTTAAATGGCTTTCTGTAATGACTCGTTAAAGAAAAATCCGGAAGAGCAGAGAATTATCAAGATTGAATCTTAAAACGCACCACGAGCTGCGAAAGCAGGAGCAACAGAACGATAGGAAAATCGTATTTCACGACGATGGAGGGGTACGGGCGAAGCGAAAAAATCCGGCCAACGGCTGGAAATAAAATAAGTTGCCGAAACCCGTTTCCCGGGCTCTCTTTTCCGAGCTTTGGCTATCGTCCCGTAATTACCGAGCAATTACCTCGGCGACAATGAGAACGTGTTTCGCGGAGCGAATTCGGCGCTCGTTTCGTCGACGACGAACCCGGAAAAAGTAAGACGAGAGAGCCAAGGGACAAAAAGCGGGCCAAGGAGAAAAAAACCGATCAAGGGTTGGTAGGAGACGAACGGAGATTCGGAGCGTTTGAATTTCAATTCTCGCGAAATTAGTCGGAATTCGCGATCAGTCGAGTACGGATTCGCCGTTCTGAATCGTGGGCCTTTTTAAAATTCTCTTTAAGTTCGTTCGTAACGAGACGCGAACGCCGCTGGAAACTTCTTTTCTCCTTTAGACGATCCACATCGGTGTTCCCTTATCCTCACGCGTTCGCAAGGGAACAAAGCTTTTTTAATTAAGAAAAATCGCTAGATCTCGCGTTCCGTCTGTTGGACGGAATCGTTTTGTCGTGATCGTAATCAAGATTCACCGTGAATTTATTCGGCCACGAGCGAATGAAAATTCACGATCCGGCCCTGGATATCGCAAGGTATACCTTGTTAGGCGGTCTGAAAGCCACGCTTCGAGACAAGGATTTTTCCACTGCTGATTTAGGAAAATGAGATTAGGCTGCCGTGTACTGGAGATGCACGTACCTTCTATTTCACATTCCGTTAGCCGGGGTTGAATATATTTGTTCTCGAAGGAAAATAAGGTAAAGATACGGGAATGAAAATTTATGCGGACGACGAGAAATTGAGAACCGAGCGAACGTTTATGTCAAAGTATCAATACGTACGTACGTCACATACTTACAATAACATAATAGCGTGAAGTTTGCAGATAAAGATGATCTGATGAATATTCGATGAATGTACATGTTCAATTACAAATATTATGTTTTAGTAAGTTTTACATAATCTGATTTAGCATTCGGGTTATAAAATAAGTTCAGTGTTTCTAACTCTGATTCTAAAGTGCATAACTTCTGCTATATTTCGATTGGCTACACGTGTACGAAATATGAAGGACGAATTAACAATCCAAATAAACGATAATATGTACGAATTGAAAGATGTGAGAAAAATTAGAAAACCAGATACAAAATACACCAAGAATATTTATCTGGGAATCAGGCTACTCTACAGTACTTTAACGCTTAGTTCTCCGATTCTAAATTGTCTGTGGCGGCACTCAGCAACAAATACCACCACTCGACACTAACTGGTATCGGACGATGGCAGCGCAGTGGTTAGCGCCTTAGGTTACGAACGTCCGGAACCCGGGTTCGAATCCCGGCGACCGGAGTCTGAGTTTCCTTCTACGCATCAAAAATGGAAGGAAAACAGCAGTACCCTATCAGCGACATCTATACCTGCAGCAAAACCTATCTCAGCCGGCCTCCACACACCAGCACTGGGCTTCCGCACCTATCACGACCACCCAATGTCCAACTGAACATCATCTTCCAATCTCATATTCCTCACGATATTCAAAATAAATAGAGAAAACAGTATTAGAAAAAACAGAAAGAAGACTTTATCTGCAGTTGATCAGCGTAAAGATGAGAACGGTAACAGTTTCCGCAGAGCAAACATCAGTAACGTAATTAGACAGTCGGCTAGGTGGAGGACCTAAAACGCGCGAGAACCGCCACGAAGAGAGTTCCGTGAAAGCTCTCGACGACGAAGAAAAATGAACGGACTGTATTAGCAGCGTTCCCTCGTCGTTCTTAATTAATAGGTAAAATTGCCAGGCTTGTCGAGTGACCGTCCCCTTTCTACCCCTAGGACGAGAATAATTATTTGATTCTCTGATTCGTGTTCCGCGGGTTTTATCGGTAGAGTTTGCTCGCGCGCGCGTGCGACGCGATTAGGGGCAATTTTCAAACTCTCCGATTAATCAAGTAGTGGCGGATCAGCGCACGACGAAATCGATTTTCGGCGAATCAACCGAGCTAATTTGTGCCGAAACGCGACCGGTACGGTCGTGCCGCGTCAAACAACGCGAGTCCGCGCGCTCTGGCCACCAGATGCGAAAAATACGGACGAACTTATAATTGCGGTAATTAAAGTCGTAAATATCACGCACCAGAGTGATTCGTGGTCCGTATTCAGCCACGGTTTTCGAATACCGATCGATGGACCTGTGATTAAGAGGGATGAAAATCTGTATACTTGAGCACCGAACTAACAAAATCGAATCCAGCCTGTTTGAAATCGGCTTTATCATTCGGAAGAAATTGTTTCAAAATTTACAAGCCCGAAAAAACAGATTTGAGAATTATTTTCCAGAAACTAATATTGTAACGAGATTGAAAGCTGTGCTGCAAAGTCAACTTTTGCATAAAAAATTTTGAATTCGTTTGTGAAATATAATAGATAGACTGAGATATATATGTTTCTCTTTTCCTTTCCCATTCTTGTAAAATATCGTACAATTTTCAGATACTGAAATAGCGATAATAATCCCCGACAAATTAATGTATTATGTCTGATACGACACTGGCAGCTACTACTTGAATATCATAACGAAATAGGAAGTGTTTCTGTTTGTTGTTACTGTCAAGTGCTTTGGTCAGTTGAGAGTCGAATGTATTTTGATAAAGGAAAATGAAACTAGAGCAAGAACGATAAATTATTTTTAATTCAATTGGCGATCGATGTTGTCCAATCGGCGAGGATGAAGCGCACCAAGTGTATGCTGTGTATAATCTTGACACGTTAGATAAACGTTTGCTCTTAATGAAGTGTGTAACTGTTTGATCAGCGCTTAATTATCAGCAAGATGGCGTGTATTTAATGAATAGAATTGCGATCGATTTAGACGTACATCTTCCCTTGTATTACATATGTTCTCTTTTTCATCTCCCGTTGAAACTACAGCACGAAATACTTTAATCGTCTTATTAAATTCGAGAGAAATACGTAAATCCATTCGACATTATAAAAATCCAATCTCGACATAGAAAAGATTTTCCACTTCAACTTTTGCTCTGCAACGAAAAGAAAGTACCGCAAACAGCGGGCTCTAACTGCTTCGATTACCAAGTCTAAAGTGCAAATTAATAACACGCAACGCGGTACAAATGTGCGTATACAGAGAACGGTAACGTTTCACAGAGATGGCAAGTTCGCGGTAGTTTTGATTCCGGTTCCGCTTCTCGAGTCCCAAGTCTCGTTTACCTTGTATCATTCTACCTCGCGCGGTTGTTACGTATTTAATGCACGCTCACTTGTACCCGCAACCTCGGAATCCAAATAAACTCGTTGCGAGATTTAGCAGACGCTTGCCTTTGGAGTCTAGATACGAGATTAATTGTTCGCTCCTGGCTACGGGTGCCGCTAACAATAAGTTAATTAATTTGTCTCGTTATAGTTTCGGGCAAACAGTATCAACAGCAAGAAAGGAGGAAACTATTTCTTAACGTTTCATAGAGTGTTTCGACCACTCGCGGAGAGACGCGATAGAAGCACGTCAATGGGAGTCGTAAATTCCCGTTACGATTAGATAATCGACGCCACGAAATGATCGATCCCTATTTCGATTAGGATAATAGAGATACTTAAATTAAATATGACACTGATATAACAAGTCATAAATCACAGTTTATTTCAACAACTTTGTAAAGAAGATAGTTACGCTGGTGCGTATATATAAGTTAAGTAAGTGACTGATCTGAGGGTGTAAACCCAGTCAAAGGATGCTGACTGTTTGAAAGATGGAAAATCAGTGAAGTTCGGTGGCGATGCTGTGGCGGAGGAAAGCTAAGGGCGGGTGTGTCTAGCGCACGGGACTATCAGATGTGTTGATGACAATTTTGGCTAAGAGAGTGAGGGAAATAGGCTTCGTTGTTAATTGGTTATTTGCTATGGTGGTGGGTGAGGAAGGATGCTAACCGCCCTCGAGATAAAGTTGCTAGTGGGAGACCTCATACGTGAGAAAAGGCAACTTTCCCGTGTCAACCCGTGATGGATAATAAACTTTAGAAAACAATTCAGTGAAAGAATATTTGTTCGGTCTGAACGACCTTAACTAGAAAATTCCTGAGATTTATGGAGAGTGCTTGAGACTATTGAGAGTACGCAGTAAGGATCTGAAGACATCTGGCTGCCATCTTGCCCGCGATGTGTGGCCTGGTTTAGGCAGAGTGTCGCCTGACGTAACATAGAGTATTTCCATTACGATACGATTAACTTACGAAATTGTATTGGGTTTTAATATACATTACTTTTTCTTCAATGCATATGTTCAATATATATATATATATTTATGCATTTATTACGATATATAAAAACGGGCGTGAATTTATATTGCGGTACACTATTAGCAAAAGTAAATTGAAATATTAAAAGCCGAACACTCTTTCAATTGTTGTAAGTAGGTTTAATAAGATAAGAAGTGGACCACTGAACAAAAATATCATTTACAGATAGAAGAACGCAGTATAAGAAAAATATGTATAGGAGAAACAGTTGCGCGGAGATCGAAGGTGAGCCTTTCAGTAGAATAAGTCAACACTCGTCAGACGAGCGCGTTAGAACTCGAGTGACGCTGAGCTCCTCGACTCTAGACGAATATTTTGTATTTATAAAGGATCGTGTACCTTATCTTTCGTTAAATTTCATTTATTCTTCTAGTCTATCTTTCGATATATAAGATCAATGTGATAGTCTTTCAAGACATCGAGTATTCCTGAGACCTATTTAAATCTTTCAGAAGAACCTTTTATCAAATAATTTGTATTCTTCAACATTATTTCAAAAACAATCTATCAACCCTCCAGATGATATTATCTCGACTTATATCTTCTAGAGGACAGATTTTCAATTCTGATTCAGTGACCGATATAACCCACTTATTATGTAATTTCTAATGCAATTTTCACAATCATCACTATTCGTCAATGTCCACGATGGTTCCTCGCCAAATCTTTCAACGTCGATTTACCCTGATAAATAACAAGAGACTAAATAGGTTCGGATTTGGAAGAAACGTTCAACGTCACCGATGATCTAAACCAAGCGTCGAAACGCATAAACCACGGGCGATCGCGACGGACGTTGACGTACAAACGACGCGGCGGGGCCTAATTTAATCGACCAATTACGATACTCCATCGTACCGTGCTCTAACCATACCGTACGTCCATCGCGATATTCCTGTGAAGCACTCGATGACACTATGCCGCATTGTGGACGCGGTTTAACGCCCGGCCAGACCTATGATTTATCCTGAGCGAACGGCAAATCGTGAAACGAGGCGGAAACGTAATGCCAGCCTGGGAAAACTCGATGATCCGCATTAGGCAACGATTCCACAAGCCTGTCCGAATCACGAAACCATTCACTGAAACGGACGAAGCCACGTCGTCTGGTCGACAAGCATTGTTACGATTCTGGTTACAATCTCGACCAATTTCTGTCCGTCTGTTTCTCTCGTTACGTTTCTCGTTACGTCTGTTAAGATTTCAAACCCTCTCTGGATTTATTACGCCGCGCTACAGCTAGACTACTCTATCATAATACGTTTGTGAAATTCGATTAGTTGGAAATTTCTTCCAGTCGATTAAAAAATACATCAGAGTTCTAACGACATTATATTATAAATATACACTACAATTAGACAAATATATTTATGCAAGTTTATAATTTTATAAACATAATTCAAAGAATGGAACCTGATCAATAATGTATTTTGTATTATACTTGTATTTTCCATCTTCAGAATCGAGACATGAATTTATGAAATGCTTTTGGTCCTCATTATAATAATCATAATATACCTTTCTCTTTCATCCTATGAAAGCTGTACAATAATATCGCAATAACTATAAGCTTCTACATATCTGGACTCTGATAGAACGTCATTTGACGGTGTAGAAACAGCCTCTTCTCCCTCAATTAAGGCAATTGAAATTATGTCAAAGCCCCGTCGCGGTTTAATTAAATCACCGCGGGGGAAACGTGACGTTTCACGCGGTTCCAAATTAACCGGCCGGCCGATGGAAGAGAGGAAGAAGACGGGGGGCTCACAACACGCGTGATTTCAAGTACAGCCAGAAATCCATCGAACGTAATTTACCTGTAATTAATGTTATCGATTTCCCGCCGCCGTCGCGCAACCGGCGTACTGGTAATTATACAGAAGCATCGCGGGCATATTTACGCGGGAAAATACAGTAGATCGTAATTACACACAACAAACGCAACGGAGTATGTTAATCCGTTCGGACGATTCGTTGCCAGCCGATCGCGTTTGCCAAACAATAACATCGCCACCCTGCCACCCGCCTTGTTTCCTAACGATCTCGTTGAATTTATCGATGTCGTTTTCGACGGATTGAACAGCGTTATAGAGTCGTGTTAATTCGTTTTTAACCACCCAAGATTACTCGAATGGTAACTTAAATATGTCGTTCTGGATTTCACAAAAAAGGTTGCTGATAGAGCAATGTATGCGTATAATATGGACGGATACTTTTGACAAAATAAAATATCATGGTAGCGAAATGAATTTTAATTGAACAATAATCGAACAAGTGTGTTATAAAATCGAATAAATTTTTAAGGGCGTAAGATGATAATTAAAGAAGAAGAAACTTTAACAAATTGTTCTGCACTTTATAGAGAAAGTTTCTTTATAGAGCTGTGAAATCGAATCATAGTAAAATAAAATATCAAAGCAGTGAAATAAATGTTCATTGAATAATAACCGAATATGTGTATTATAGAATCCTATAAATCGTTTTTAATAGCGCAAGGCGATAATTTAGAACGAAGTACGCTTAAAACTTTAATTTGCTTCTTCGCTATATCCATTCCATCAAAAGCGCCTGTCGTAAACTATCTGAAAGTGAAGCAGTGTAGAGCTAACTTGTATCTAAAAGCAAAATGGCATCGAACTAACAACCTTCGACGAGCTTTAAAAATACATGGTCGCTAGCATGCACGTAATATCGAAATATCCACATACTAATATCAATTTACAGTCGTAGTTTTCATTCCAGGCTGTTTACCCTATAGCTTCCCCAACTGTACGAACCGAGCACACGAGATTGCGAAAGAATCAGGGTGCTTATGTGGGGACGATGTTTGCGCGTGTACGTCAATGCTATCGTAATACTCTCGTAAAGCGAGCTTCCCCGTGGCGATATCTCGCGGTCGAAACGCAGTCGCGTACGCGTGGAAATAATTTCGCGCCGATGCCTCACCCTTCGCGCGTTTTATCGCAGACACGCACGGGAAGCAGAGGTGAGGGTAAACAGAAAAACGAAAGAAGGAAATAAAGGAGGAAAGGGGAAGGAAAGAGTTTCCCGTAGGTCGCGTGGGTCGTATTACGCAGCTGTAAATTCAACGACGAGTTTTCCCGGGGAAATTATAATTTTCCCTCTTGCAAAGAGGCGACTCTCGTGACGCTAATGCGAGCGTGCATTAGGAGAGAAAAATAGCCGAGGGACGTGGAAATTTGTATGAAGGCGAGACCGTCCGCGGGTTAATCGCCGGGAAAATGGCGACAATGGCATCCCGCCGCGAATTAAGAATCGACCATGCGAGACCAGCCCCCGGAAATAGGGGTTGGCCTAGACGTGAACGTGTTCGCAGTTAAGAGGCCGTACGGTTTCTTAAGGACGTTTCCAAGATTTTCAAATAACGTGGAACGAAACAGAGAAGCTTTATTGGTTGGTGTATTAAAATTCGTGGGAATAAGTTGTTAATTATTTAATACGTGATTAATAATCATAGATAGTTCCGTTATTTTACTCAGTGATTTTGTGAGAGTCAAAATTTGTACAGTACCTGCACGATTTTATAAAAGATATATCACGTCTCTTTTATTGTTAATCGTCTTTCTTTATTGTAAACATATTTCATTATCTTTATAAAGCGGGGAAAAAGTTGTACGTTTTAATGAGTTGAGTCACATTCGGAATGATAAAAATGTATTTCATATGAACGTCCTATTTACGTATGAACATATACTTCATCATCTTCAATCGCTTTATTGCGAATAAAATTAATATATTACGCTCTATTATGCAGTCTGACTTCGATGTTTCAAAATTGCTCGTAATTACGAGCATCGCATCTTTTTCATCAAGCAGATTTACGCGGTCGGACAATTTCCAGGTTTGAAGTATGCGAGCACGACCATTTCAAGAGTAAAACGTTGCATTTAATTACCGATCGTACACGTAACAAGCTCATCTCCATCCGGCCATTAAAAATTTCATGAAAACCGTACGATCATCCTGCCTCTTATGAACCAAACAAAAGGAAAAAAAGAACAAAGGAAAAATATACCAGACTAGCAAAAAGAGAGATAAAATAGAAAACAGCAAAAAATAATTCACTGGTTTGCTCGTAACGGGAACGCTTCGACATCGTAACGGCCCCCCATAAAGGGAACCCATTCACGGCTAAAGCTCCGTCGTTCGAACGATAAAGCGCGGCCCGGAAGCTTTGTTTATTGCAAAACTCGCCACGAGACTTGCTTGTTGAAGCGGACTGTACGCCAGAGTTATCGGCTTGCTCGTATAAACCCGTAGGGAAAGGAAGCGGCGGAAGAGTTAAGCCAATTTGGCTCCCAAACAAGTACGTGCTTCATGCACAGAAATGATCCACTCGAGCCTTAAGTCTCTTTTATGGGATCACTTGAAGATGGTCTTGTACTTCTTGCTCTAAGCTGTTTCAGAAGCTGACTCTCTCCTCTTTCACTCTCGTCGTTCACCCATTCCACGCTCGCTGCTTGCTCATTGCATCACGATCGATAAACCACTTCAATTACCTCACACGTAAGCGGCCTAGGCTGGTTGATACGCCTCGAAACACGTGCTCCATGTACGCGAGATCCATCTACGAGTTTTTGAATCTTGTTTCCACGATCCTCCTTCACCAGCTAGTTCAACCCTCGCGACGCAACAAAGCTTCGACTTACATCTGGTTGCGAATCGACGATCATCCAACGTGGACGAGGATCAGACACGAGAAGAAAGATGGTTTATCGCGGCAACGTGAGTATCATTAATCGAATAGCGGAGATACGTGTGGAGCACGGCGGCACCCCTCCGTGTGCTTCTTGCGTGAAAAACCGGAGGGGGTTGGTTCATCAAGGTCGCGTCACAGCCAAGATGAAGTGCACGTTCCACTTCGGGCCACGGGCAATCTCTCCCCCGTTGACATTAATTACAACTTGCTTCGTGAAGATTGAGGGGACGAAAACGTGTTTCCTTTTTTGGGCGGCTCGGAAATAATTTCCTGCCATAGTTTAGTATTTAGAAAATTCCACGTTTATAGATATTCTTTTTTCTGGAAAAAATCTGACAGATATTTTGATGGTCAATTTCGTTGTATTTATTTTGTATTACATTGTATTTCATTGTATTATACTTATTAAGGTGAATCAATTCTGTGAAATGAGGATTTTTAACTAAAATGTCAGTTTCAAGTGAATACCTCTTTTGTGCTTTTCATTTAATCGCCATTGATTTCTACAATTCTTATAACATTTACGTATACTAAAGTATCACCTAGCTTTTCAAACAGGTAATGGTAGAGCAATAAATTAATTCTTCGTTGGTGTAATATGAAAACAAGAGCGTTGAAACTCTAGTACTGCCCTTACTGTCTCCTAAAACACCAATTCTCAATTCACGACTAACTGCTAATTAGAGTAACGTGAAACCAAAAGGGCCAACAGTCATAGAAGTATTCCTATTGCCTTCTGAAGAAACCATTTCTCCATTGATGATTAATTTCCGATTAGAGTAACGTGGAAACATAAAGGTTAAAAATCACACTGCTAAAATTCCAATCCTCTATTCATGTTTAACTTCTGATTACAGTAACGTGGAAACAAGAGGAGTAAAAATCACGGAACTGTACGCTGATCGCTTTTTAAACAAACCAATTCTCGATTCGAAGCAGGAAGACGAGAAACGCGACGTAACAGAGATCGAGGATATTAAAATGTCGTTTACGCGTGCATCTTTCGGCCATCGATGTATCCGTCGAAAATATAATTCTCGTGGCGTTGCGCGTCGCCATCCTTATCTCTTCCGTGCCGGCGGTCTCAACGCCACGTTTTTCGACAGACAGCCAAGGCAAAAACCGCGAATCTCGTGACCGCATCAGGAATCTATCAGCATCGACGAGGGTTGCGCAGCTTTTTGTCCACTATCCCCGATACTAATCCCGTGTGTGCGATCTCGGTGAAATTTCAGGATGACCTAGCGCGTCCGTATCTTGCGCCTTCCCACGGCAAATCACGAGCCGTTAAATATTCTAACGCGATCCTAGGATGACGTTGGCGGTTTTCGGTGAATTTCGCGGGAGGATTGATCGGCGAATAACTGGCCGGATAAACTGGCGCATTTCACCCACCAATGGAATGCATTTTCGTAGCGATAAGCTGTAAAGCCAAGGAATTGACGGGCGTTGGGAACGAAAGGAGCGGAAGAGTGCGATAAGCTTCGCCTTTCACGTCCTTTCCAAGTTGCTCGAGATTATGGTATTTGTATTTAACGATGTAGGTGTTTTATCTTGCTTGTACGCATACTAATGAGATCATTGTTCTTAAACGCGCTTAAGAGTGTTAATCAAACGTGTAATATAGTGCGGTTAAGGATTTAGTAATTTAATCGAGAATCACAAAGTGCAGAGGCAAGTAGGAAACAACAATTCGTGAAAATAAATAAGTCACGGTGTGATCTTCGCGCTAAAGTTCTTCCATCTGAGGACGTGTTTTCCGGCATAGAGGGTTTCGAGGATCCCCAACAAGTTCCAGCAACGCGAATTCCAGAATCGTGAGTTATCGACGAGAAGGAAGGGGTTAAGGAAGTTGGAAGGCGAAACGATTAAACGGCATTCCACGGGGCCACGGAACTTTCCGCTTTCCGGTAACTTCTTTCGGAATTCATGGCTCACTCAGCATTCCGCACGGATTATGTCCAGATCTGCTCGAGATCTGTTCGCTGTGCCGCGAAATCGACGCCTTAAACCGCTGTCTTGTCGAAAGAAACTTCCTATCAAATTCGCGTATCACGCAAAAACAGCTTTTTAATTTTCGTTCTTTTGAAAAAGTCATTTCCATTATATATTTCTGTTGTATACTTGATAATTTCGATGAGTGGCGTGCATTATCGATCTAAAATTTCTAATTATTCCTCAGTTATATCTACGTTGGATCTCTTTCTAATTTTGTTACCAATTAAAAGTAAATGCTAGATGTATCGATGATCAATTTCTTTATTTCAACAGACGTTCGTGCGAGAAGATTAAAGGACAGGGATATTAAGCTGACTTTTTATTTTAAATTCTTAGATTCTATAAAATATACGATGACTTTGTATACCAAAAGTATACCATCCACAGTGTAAATTTACCGGAATCGAAGGGTCAGCGAGTTGAACATTTACTTTGCATCGTGTAACACGATAAATAATTCACGTTTTATCGAAGCACATTGATAATGAGCTTAACAAGCAAAGAAGATTAACCAAATGTGAATTCGTAATATTCCATGGATAAATTAAGTACAAAAAAAGAACAAATAAAATAAATCTGCGATTACCACGCATCTGTTAGCATTTTAATTATATGTAATCGTTCGAAGTCTGCCTTGTACGATTTATCGAACGACCTCGCGGGTTGCGAACAGTAAACCGATCGTGTGAATAGGTCACTGAAACAAACTCGAAAAAGTTTCGAACGAGACGTGTTCGATTGTCGAATTAATTCGATGCACCGAGAAGCGGATAAATAGGTCAATTTATCCGATGGAACGTGGCCGAGTCGTTCGAACACAGGGGGAAATAAATACCCTTTGACGACGAATTTCGTGAAAATTCACGTCGGCCGGTGACTTTCGATCGGCTTTTCATCGCCACCGAGAGAAACGATGTCAAGTGGACATGATTCAAGCGATGCTCGGCTCCACTTTGACAAAATTAGCATACATGAATAATTGGAAACTGCCAAAGTATTCTTCTGTTGTGATCTTTCAATCTAGAGACTCGAATTCTAATGGGCTGAAGGCAAAGTGATATTGAAGATTTAGATATTGAAACCTTAACGATAGGCTTAGATTACCAATCTTCTCCAATTTTTATAGAATCACTAAAGTGAGAAAGATGTAAACGTGTTTTCTGTAGCCTATAAAGATACATACAGTACTTTGATGTATCAAAATAATTTTAGTACTTTTCTACGAGCTGCATTAATCTCTATATTAAACACTAAATAAAATTTGATTTTCTGAATATTTGATTTTCTGTATCTCCAAGTATTAGGTTGTCCGGAAAGTTTCTTCCGTTTCATAAGGTGATAATAGGTGAACAACAATTCCTGTTTTATACAATTTTATTCAATTAGGTACGATCCATTTCGTTCTATTTCTATTATTACGTTCGTGCATAATTCGGTAAACTAATATAAAACAAAAAGCATTGTGCGTCTATTATTTCCTTATAAAACGAAAGAAACATTTTCGGACAACCTAATGTTTCGAGTGTATAATTTTCAATCACATTTCCATCTTTCGCGCAAACAATTCCATAAGATTCAAAAGAGCAATATTTTCATTGTAAAACAACTACTAAAATTCTGGAAAATATCCAACAATAAATATAATTGATATAAAACGTAACACGAATTAACACGAATTTCAAACGCCAAATAATATTATAACGCGAATGAATTTTCCACGGCGTTGAAATTTTTACCGCGGCGATAAATTCCCGTGGTTTGCTATACATATAATATGTAATGCGTTAAAACTGTTCGATGAACTATCGAGAGGAGCGATACTTCATTATATCGAGCTAAAGTTATTTTTTCGAAATTCACGACGTATCGACGGTTCATGGCGTGGATCGAGGGTAAGCGGCGGCGAGTCAGCGCAAATACGCGTTTCATTAAACCGCCATGAAAAGCCCGCGATATATATGGCCACAAGCGTATGAATTTTCGGAGGAACGAGCGCCGTTATGGACGACGTATCGACGCGTCGCTAACTATGCGTCGCATGATGAAAATCGTGAAATTTCCACGGTCGCGGGATTAAATCAACAAGTCAAATTGCACATGGTATAGAGCTCTTGTGAACGTTTAGTAGCTCGGAGAGCGGAAGGAGGAGGAAAGGAGAGGGGGGTTACGCGTTTCAGATCGAATCGCGATCGTTTCGCTAATAATATTCGCGCGCGACGATCAAAGGGAAACGTGACTTCCCTGGGAAACGCGACACGAAATCAGCAACGTTGGGTAGAGTCAGAGGTTCGCGGAAGTTTCGTTAATCGGCTTGGAAAAATTCGCAAAGAGGATTAAATTTTATTGCTGCGAAAGAAATACGCGGCCGTTTCACGGCGACAGAATAAAAGTCCGGCCGTGGCCGAGCCACGGTACATTCATATTACAGGTGGGGAAAAAAGCTTGGCAAAAAGAGAGGTTGAAACGAGAGGACAAAAAGGATCGGTGAAAAAGGAAGGTGATAGGTTCCATCGACATTTACCAAACGCGGGATTAAGCCACGCATTGACACTCGCGAAAAAGGCTCGATTATTCGCGTGTGGCTACACAACTGTGCACCTATTTGCCGATAAATCCACGAATTATCGATCGGTCGATCGTAAATTAAATACGACGACCCCTAGTGTCGAGGGAACGCCTACCAGCCGTACGGGGTTAACTCTGTGTCACCCTTTCGGCCGAGTACCTCTGCGTGTACCGTATATATCGTATCGTCGACGACGCATTCACGGATTTTTCACAGGCTTTGTGCGTGAGACAGCACGCTATCAAGGTCTAGCACCCTTATACTTACGCGTACGCCTAGCGATGAAAGAACTCGCTCTGGTGAATAGCAAAGAAGGCTGTTTCAGAGAGGCTGAGTAAGAACGAAGGGGTGAGCGTACAACGTCGCGCCCATCTCGATGACGTCATCTACTGTGATCGTTCGACGAACCGAGTCCTACAGCTTTCGATTAATTCAGACTAACCTCTGAAGCACAAGGGTGTTTTAATTGGAGGAAAAGAGAGTATTGTCTTCTGAGAAGATTAAAATTTGATCGTTAAGTGTTTGTATAGTTCCATAGAATCCTGCAATTAGAGTCGCGGCTAGTATTCATCATTGTTCCATGTTCGTCAACTTGAATGATTTGTGGCGGCACTCAACAGCACATACCACCACTCGACAGTAACTAGCGTCGGACGACGACAGCGCAGTGGTTAGCGCCTTAGGTTACGAACGTTCGGGACCCGGGTTCGAATCCCGGCGTCCGATTTTTCTTCCACGCATCTAAATTAGAAGAAAAATAGCAGTACCCCAGCAGCGACATCTTACAGCCAGCAGCTACACAAGTATCTCGGACAACAACTACACCTCAGATTCTTCGAGATATTACTCGACACGTATGGTAGCTCATAAAAGTATTCAAACGCCTGCTACATACATTTTCAGAGTAGTTTCAAATACTAATATAATTGTGGCAATCTCGTGCCTCGTCACAACTAATGAAATTTCCAGATGTTTCGTGTAACAAATAATTTACGTATAGAGATTTCCTATGGTAAGTATTCAAATACTTAAATCATTGCACGTGTAAATGCTTTCAAATTCGATCAGTCGCGATCAACTATGAATCATAGCAAGCATCACGCGACTCTTAATTGGCGAATCACTGTTTCATTCGGAACATATTCCACGTAAGACGTAATGACTAAGACACGGTTGTAATTCTTGGAAGCAATTGCCGGTCGCTTGGAACTGTTAGGGAGGATTTTATGGTGATCGACGATTTCCTGCAGCGGCCGCCACCCCTTTATTACCGAACGAACACTGTCGTCACCGAATCTATAAACGAACGATGCCGCACGAATGATTGCGTATTAAACTGCATAGCCGGTACCAGGCGCACACTGGTGCGTTTCGTTTGATCGATGATGTTTTTGGGTCTGGCATTTCTCTCCCCTTAATCGTACGAACGAGAATCAAGCGAATTAATTAGTTTATGTGATTTAAAGCCAGTACATCGTCCTTTCGTATGGCAACAGTGCACAACATACAGTTTCCATTCGAATTGTATTTTAGCTCATTTGCATCTCTTTGAAGAGGCCAGGGCAAACTCTATCCCATTTTCCAGGCGAACTTGCCTTTCCTTCGCGTAGTTTTGGCCCGTACGTTCTATTTAACCGTGGATTGTTCGAATGACGTATCTATTTGTCGGCCGAGCAGCACAAAGAAAATTTTTCAGAGGAACCCTAGCTATCAAACAGCCTCGTTAACGTCATTAAGGTTCTCTGATTGCTGCCAACTCTACGATCGAATAACATCCTTACGAGGAGGGGACCCTGAAATTCGATTGCGAGCCACGTCGAGCGACGACACCGATTATAAAGATTGCTCCTTAATTCCATTTTCTGCCTCGCCGTTTATAGAACAACATCTTTATTATCTACGATGCGATTAAACGGATTACTGGAGCGACAATTTTTATGTACCAGAATCGGAACAAAACTATATTTTTAGCCATACAGTACTGCCTAAGATATAACGAGGTCGTAAATTAAGTTATCAAGAAGCGACACTAACTGATGTCTTAGGTTTCTGACCCACTTATAACGTCGTACATTATACATATTCTGTTTTAAATACAACGACTTGTAACCAATAATGCTTTATTTATAATTAGACAAGCCGGGATTATTTATTTCAGATTATTTATAAAGCGGAGATTTTAGTAGAAATATAATATAAATTTTCTTTTAATCCACTATACGAGGTATATTGATTTCGTATCAAAAATTTCTCTCCGTACAGGTTTGATCGAGGTTCTTGTCTTCGTATATTTCTGTCAATTCCCTTCCTCCGACATTCGAAACTCAATTTAATTTCTGACTGATTTTACGATCTGGCTGTATCGTGGCATGGACTCTTCTTCTATAATACCGTGTCACATTCCTGATAGGATTACGGTTGCGTTTGAACAAAGACAGGTTGTACTTGTAACGAAGTCTTGTTTTCAATTTAACTTTAGCTTCAAAATTCTTCGAGAGGGACAGCAAGATATCTGACAGCACGTTATACCAACGAGTAGCTGTAATAACATCTACTTAAATCGCTGCCAGAAATACTTCAAAGACATTCCTTGCATTGATTATATAGGCCGACATTAATTGATTTAAGTTAATGTAATAACTAAACTGATATTTTATTTGCCGAAAATGATTATGGTTTTACTGTCAATTTTCAAAATCTTATGAAATATCTTTAAAACTATCAGGTTATTTCCGTCTTTGACTATTTTATATGGAAATAGAATATACTTATTTCTGTCCGCTAAGCGCTACAAAATTAGCAAATTAACAGAAATAAACTTATCCTACTTTTCCTGTGTAATCTTCGACAACTATGGAAATGTTCCCGTGACCAATTCTTTTTATAAAATAGAAAAAAAGGAGAAAAAGGAATAGGAGAAACGGTAGAGAAGAGAATGTGGCGCGTCGCGTTTAAGCAATTAAGTCACGAGACCGCTTTATCGTCGAGCGATTCGAGTTATTTCACCGATCCACTTGATTCTCTCTTCCTCCCGTGGCTTTTTTCCCTGTTCTCGACGATATCACTGGCAACTTCCTCGCGAATAATTTCAACAAAGCGGAACGGCCAGAAAATAGCGCGACAGCCACGAAATTCGCGGAGGCCGGCCGCGGAAAGCCGATAAATTTAGCCCTCGCGCTCTCGCATATGCTCCCGTCCTCCGAGAAAACATTTTATTTCCGCGCAATAGCCCGAACCGACACATTACGTTGATATCGGAGCATTTTTCGGCCGATTCGTAAACAATTTTCACGATACGAATTGGCGTGTTCATCGAAATTGTGCGCCATTGATGCAGGACACCCATATTCGACGAACGAATGTTCATTTATTTGCAGGCGTCGCGTGGTTCACGTAGTCCTCGTTTTCATGTCTTTCGTACTTTCATACTTTTTCATTTTTCCTGTGCCCTTCGACTCGACGCTTTCATGATGTTCCACGGTTTATTCTCATTGCAATTTATAAATAGAACGCGGACGTTAGTGTCAATCCATACTGAAAAAAATTAAATTTAAATAAAGATTTATTTCAGCTGCTAAATATTATACTGTGCGCCTTACTTTAAATATTTTATCTATCTTTTTTACGTTACATACATTCCGCAAATTTTTGCATCTTGAAATTTTGTATAAATTTATAAAAACACACCCGCGGTTCATTTATAAATGATATCTGTTCCTATGAATTAAATCGCGTATGAACAAAAATGTGCAACGTATATGCGTATATCTCTCTCTTATTTCATATATTCATCATTAAACTGCTGATATTTATGCATTTATGGAAAATTCAAACGCGCAAAATATATTTAGAAAAGCGTACAAATTTTCATTTAACTGCTGGTTCATTTGTGTAAAAATACGAATCCACATAACCATCCGCAATCTCACCGTGGCAACGTTATATTTCATCATTGAGCCTGATACCAAACACTAGTCGCATCAAGTATAATTTCCAACTTCTGAAATTAAAGCTGCAGAACTATAACTAACCATAATCTTTTTTCTTCCTGGAAGCGAATAAAATTTCATTTGCTGAGGGTTAACCAACGAACTCTTTCAACGTTCGACGAGCAACTAAAATATTAGCTTAGCAGCTCAACGAATAACATTCATCGAAGGCAAGAGGAAAGATGTTCCGTTCTCTATTCCATAGAAAACTATCATCGATCGAGGGGGTCTGAAAAGGGTGAATAAAGAGCTTTTTATTTCTGGTAAATCGTTCGATTCCTTCGACGTGGATATCTCGGAGTCGCGAGTCGAACGGAAGTCGCGAGAATCGACCGAATTGCGTACAAAGGCGGTATTTCGTTACTTCGTCGGGAATTTTGTTCGTTCGCGGACCTCACAGAGAAACGTCTGTAACGGGCCGTAATATCTCGTTTAAAGGCGTCGACGTTTCCACGTGTTCGTTGGGGTCCTCGTTAAAGCGAAACAATGGGCATTCGGATTACATCCAATTCATTTATCACGTGGTCTCTCGCGAGTACCAAGGGGAGAGCCACAGAGGAAGGGAAAAAACAATGGAAAACCTGGCGACCCTTCTATCGACCATCACGGCCGGATCCACCGTATGCTTGCTAAGATATTAATTCCTTCGTTAATTCGTACCGGGATATATCGTGCATTATGTTTTTTTAACAATCGCTCTCTGTTATTCGATCAAATAATATATCTTGACAATGGAAGAAAATGGTGTGTGATTTAAAGGTATAGAAGTACGTGGTCTTAAGGGTGGCTTTTCAACCCTCTTAAGATACTTGGGATTCGATACTTCTTTTTCTTTTCTTTTTTTTTTTTTTTGTAACATTTCTTAAAATTGAGCAAAATACGAAAGTGGAAATTTAAAAAAACCTAAATGTGATATAACGTATTTTGGAGAAAAATTGAACGATATGTACGAAGATAGAGGATCCCCGAATAAAGAAACTATCACATGGAAACGATTATCAACACGAATAACAAGTTACAGACTAATACAAAATCATCAAGAAAATTGCATTTTCGAAACAACTTCATCATCTGGAAATCTTCTAAAAAGAGAAAAAATCCCATACCTATAACCTACGTCATCAGCCTAAACGTCTAATCAGTTGAACAGCTTCAGAAATCTCAAACGCTTGAATGAACTTTTCCAAGACACCAAGAAGCTACATAAAACGATACCGCGTGACGTTGTCTTCATAGGCAAAACACCTATCCAGCAGGTGTTCACCGCGGGAAATACGCTTCACCAACGATGTTACTTATTATTAAGGAGACTGTGGGTAGCGAGATTCGCGCGAGACCCACGGTTGAACGTGCCAGTCTTGATAAGCGTGGAAATTAGCAAGCAGCGCGGCGCAATTAGTCAGGAGGCCATGAACGTGCCAAAAAGGTTAGTAAACTCGTGGCTTGCTTCGCTGGAACTTCGCGGCGACTTCGAACGTAAATCAAGCGGCGAGTGGCTCTCGGTTTTAGCGGGACACCCGGTACAAACAGAGTCTAAAGGGTTCGTCGGGTGGCGGGTTGCTCGCGGATTAATATCCCTATCTTCTGTTCGTCTCTGCACGACCCCTTTCAGAGGTACACGAACGTGCACTACTGTTTTGCGTGCACGGAACCAACCCCCTCCCCCGCCAGTCTCCCTCCGCTTCTGTTGTACCGATAGTCTCGTGTTCCTGCGACTACGAAGGGGAACTTCGATTTATGACTCTGTGCAAGTTGCTTCGATGAACCTCGATGTTCCTTTGTAACGCCGACTTTCCTTGCTCTTTTGTGCGTGCACTTTGATATCGTGACTGGGAGGTTTGTTCTTTTTAAAGAAGATGATGGATGTTTCGTCGGTGATTGAAAATTGTTGGAGAATATGAAGCTGGATTTTGATATGAGATACAGGTGATCGAATATTTGCAGAAGCCTCTCGTGAATTTATTATCCGTGTTATTTGAAACATTTGAAATTTCGTCGGCACTGTAATGGAATATCGTGTGTCACGATTAGATTGGTCGAGTTTGAAACAAATCTTGTATTCTTAAAAATACAATTTCTTATAAGAGCATGTCCTATCGACAACTTTTAATCGATAGAGTAAATATTCTTCGTTTATAAGAGACCAATCCACGAAAATGAATCTCGATCGAATATTCCATGTATTAACCAATATGGAAGTTCGTATTGGAAGCGATTTCCCCTCCTGTTCAAGAAGACACCTGAACCACCCTAATTCCTAACACGTCTAATTCGCCTACACCAATAAATCGTCATAATTAGCGATCATCTAGCAATGGTTTTATAGCTAAAATACCAATTCGGGCAAATGTCGCATAGTAAATAGTCTACACGTATATCATCAACTCTTCCTTGGAACCTCTGATCATCGCTTGATTTCAAGTTGCGCAACGCGAAACGCGTTGCCGTTTCACTGAAACCAGATCGTTCGCCAAAAGACAAATCCATGGCTGGAAAACAGAAACGGCGGAGTTTATATCCGAAGTTAATCTGTCCAATTCCATTGTTCTATCGCTCGATGGTTGGTAAGTAAGTCAGAAATTATCCAACCAGGATATTCGCTTTTCGTGTGACTTAACGTTGGCTGTGGTAACAAACGAACGCGCATTTCTTCTTGCTGCGGAAACTTGCGTTTGATTCGTGAATAAACAGGAAAAGGGAGGAAGAGGGGAAGAGATAGACGCAGAGTCTCTGTGCTAATCCTGAATTCAGGGATGAGCGGTGATACCGCGAATTCCGGAAGTCCCCGGGATTTAGCAGCGCTACGGGAGTTTCGTTGGCGGCACACGGCTACGTTTTCGATGCTCGTCTAACCGCTCTGCCGCGGCCCGCGGTTAAGTGGTTTAGAACATTGCGATCGGCAGCTCGTGGCGGACAATCTAGAAACGTTTCCACGAGGAGACGCACGGTTTGCTGAGCCACCGTATGAGTTTGCCGATTAATTTGACAACAAGCACACGCCGACTGCGGAACTTTGCAAATGGCTCGTACCGTGATTTACATGCCCGTACGGTTTATCGATCTCTACCCTGCCTCGACGAAAAACAAGCTCGTTCGTTCTGCGGACG
Organism: Bombus vosnesenskii; assembly: GCF_011952255.1. Taxonomy (NCBI): domain Eukaryota; kingdom Metazoa; phylum Arthropoda; class Insecta; order Hymenoptera; family Apidae; genus Bombus; species Bombus vosnesenskii. The sequence continues at coordinate 4,352,688 of NW_022882938.1, forward strand.
TACCCGAATTCCCGATGAGTTCGAACGGGTGTGTCCTCTGATGAAGTCCCGATCAATTGTGGATTTTGTGACGTATAAATAGCGAAAAGACATCGATGAATTTTAGAAATATCAGTGATAATTGCAAATTGAAAGACGTCGGTGCTTATAGAACTGCGTTGGAAATTTGAATAATCGTGAAATTTGCGATACTCCGTAAAGACATGAAAAATAAAACAGTTTCAGATATGTTAATGACAATCGTGTGAGTCAGATACTCAAAAATCTGCACTGAAATCTCGAATAATCATGAAATCTGTGGTATCTAGTATCGAAAAGAAATTTTAGAAATATTAACAATAATCGTGAATTAAAAAACGCAGGATTGCGAATCATCCAAATTCGCCCCTAAACGTGTGGATGAAATTTAAAGTAACGTCTTCGTGACATCGTAAAGACGATTAAAATAATCGACGATGGCAATAAAAACGCTCCTTATAAGAATCGAAAGACGCAGTGTGTATGCTCTTTTATCGTGCAGAGATGGCCGAGAAGAGTGAATGCAATGGACAAAGGTAAATTGCGGCTACAATACAGGGGATAATAAGCGGTCACCCTCCGCACACTTCCATAAAGCGAACGTAAGGGGATATTCGTTTGCCGACGCGTCCATTAAAACGGACTCTCGAGTGGCCGACGGTGGTGAAGGACGTCGGGACCAGAGGCTGTCAGCTCCAATAGGAACTGCCATTAAAACTGATAGAAAGAGAGCTGGTACTTCGAACGGTGCGGCTTTATTATTCTTAACGACTGCCTAGAAGTCTCCCCGCGATATTCCCAATAATATCGTGTCGTAAACGTCCGCGTTCAAGGAGGCGACGTCGAACCAACACGAGATGACGTTTTTATAAGATGAGCAAGCGTTCGCGATAACGAAGATAGCAATGCTACAAATTTGATTTGTAAATTTGATTGATTAGATAATACAATTTTATTCGTTTCATATCATTTAGTAATTAGAACGGTGTATTTTAACATATCATGGTTAAACAGAGGAATATCTTGAATGCAAAAATATGTGAGAGAAATATGTAAGATTTGAGCTCAAAGTATGATCCAAATGAAGTTTTGCGTAAAAACCAACGTTTAGCACGTGAGAGATGTAGTCATGGAAAACTTCTAGTAAACGTGGATGGATACGTCTTGAGAGTATTTTCGTATTTTTGTCGAAGTGAGCGAAGGAAATGATAAAAGAAAATATGCGTTTAAGTTTAAGTTAATTATTGAATAACAATTTCGAGTTATGTTGTGTTGCATTGTATTTTACGCTTTAGAATTATTTTCAATACACCTAATTACACTTAACTATTTTATAACCTCTATGCATTCCAACCCTCCAAAGATAGTTTAATAACAACAATTCCAAAAGCTACGTTAATGCCAAAATTCCAACCCCAATTAGACTAGGGAAGAAAGGTCATTGTACCATACCGAATTCAATCAGACTAATGTAATACCCCAAAGACAAGAATTCACGGCACAATCAATCACGACGCACTCTGTATCTTCCGTAATGAGACATCCAAATGTCGTCGAAATAAGCGAAAGGAAGATGGAGTGGCGTTTAATTTCTCACGAAAAGAAGAGGGCTAGAGACGTCAGTGATCTCGCGATAGGTCGACTGTATTCGTGACGACGTGATGACAGCGTCTTCCAGCAGACGACGGTGACGACAACATCAAAGGGCTCGACGAGAATTAGTGTCCGAGCTGGGAGAAATCGAAGACTGGGGGGAGGAAGACGGGCAAGGACGAAGCGCAGGGATGTGTGAGCAAGGACGGAAATAGAGCACGACGAACAGACAAGGACAAAGAGAGCTGAAGAGATAGACGGCAACCCTTGAGCTATTGATCAACGACCAGCTACCGACAACACGCCCTCTTAATTAAACCCTCTGGGAATCCGAGACTAACGACCCCATGCTTGTAAGTAGAAGAATGTTCGCGAATATCCTGTGAAACAGGACAGGGAAGAAGCCACTGTTGCGATCGTTTCAACTTTCGACGATTCCAACCCTCGAGCGATGGATACCTCGATCTTCGTCAAGTCGAAAGGAACCATACGCTACGGAAATATAGTGTACGACAAAGATATCTTTTTATCTATGATTTCTCACTTTCGGAAGTTCTATGTATTAGTTTCATACAAGTGGATATGGATACTTTGAAATTTTCTGTGGGATTTTCAACTTGTATAAATCACCGGGAATCGGTTTGTGAAAGGATTTTGAACATGACAGATATCTTTATGTCGATGAGTTTTTATCTTTGGAAGTCCTGTATTTTATTTCAAGATGAGGAAGATTACAGGTCGAGAATGTACGATGATAGAGCGTCGAAGTTGACAAAAATTGGATTTCGGTTAGATATTATAATCGTTGAGCCAAGAATTTCGAGCTAGTCTAATCGATTCTCAGTGATTTTTTATCTTTGAAATGTTCTGTGTTTTATTTCAAGATTAGGTTGCCAGGTTAAAAATTTTTGATGTTGTGATTATTTGATGATTTCAGGATTAAATACCAGTGCTGATGCAACGAAGATAATACAAAAAGTTATTGAAAATATAGTTCAACAATTTTTAATATTCCTAAACACAAATATAACTCAAAACTTTCTTTGCCTGCCACTGTACATCGGATATTACAACTGTCGAACGAAGAATTTCCGTTTATGAATAACATTCTCTTTGCTTCGTTGCTTTCTTCTCTTCGACACAGATCTAGCTTGAACGAACTTTCTCCATTAAAAGAAGACGCAATGAAATTTTTTTAATAAATCTCTCGGCCAGTTTCGTCGGACGGCCAGGATAGTTTATAGTTTCAGGTTGTTGAAGAACGCGTCAGGTATCTCAGAACTCCGACTTCTTCTTCATAATACATAAGTTCAAGGCGAAAGGAAATTAGCAAGGAGAGGGTACGACTTCTCTTTCGCTGGCGACTGAATTTAATATTAACGAGCGCATCGTACCGAATTAAAGGTGCCCGACCGCCTCCCGCTGCCCTTAATTATTCGAGTTGAACGTCTTCCGCCCCTCGGTACTCTCTAATTTCTATTTCTCCTACTAACTCCGTTTTCTCGTCCTTCTTGCACTCTGCCTGCGAAAGTTCCGACCCAGTTCTTCTCGTTCGCCCGCGATAACTCCCGAAAGAGATTGCGGATTCCGAAGACGCTTGATTATCCGACGACAGACCGATTTGGTTAGGCATAATTCATTAAGTTGCTCAATCGATTACAATCAGATATAATGCGTTAATATTTTACGCTCACGCTATAATTGATAATATAGAACTTTCTCACTGATCATTGATATCGTTGATTTTATTCGATATACCACGAGAAATAGTCTGTACGGTTTGAATTTTCAATTTATGAGCGTCTTTACGAATGATTTGATTGAAGTACTTTTTAGGATAATCCATTATTTATATATTTGATTTGTACGAATCACTTCCATTTCAATTTTGACGAGCTTTATGTTCCATGAGATAAAATCTCTTTCTCCTATAAGTAACCTTTAACCGATCGAGAGTTTATCTTTGAATTTTCGAATATCTGAATTTGACAATAGCTTAAAATACTTTGAACGATGTACAAATAACCTAAAATTAACTTTGCACAAGCTGAACCTTCAATGTTCTTCGATAATTTGATCATATCTTGAGTAAACCGTGACCTATCTGAAGAAATACCTCAAATTTATCTTAAATAATCTTTAAACACCATATATACGCACCTGATGCGTTTTTCTCACTCTTTTCAATGACTTTGATCCTCCTGGAAATGACTTCCAGTTGACTTGGATCGTGAAATGAGCTCAACATGGTCTCTAGCTTTTAACGCTCTTAACATGACCTTATACAATCTTCATAAAACCTTCGAGTAATCTCAAATAATCTTGGAAACAAAATACCAAGAGCATCTTAAGGTCTCTTGCAGAAGGAAACGGAAATAAGGAGGCTGCTAGCTGAAAACGGCGCGAGATTCAAAAAGAGAGACAGAACGTTGCAACGTCTTGCAAGAAGAGGGTAAGCGTAGAGACAAGGAAGGCAGCTCGAAGGCTTCGTTCGTCGAGTAATTAGCGACGCTGGCAGGGGTAACGGTTTATTAGCGCGGAAAGCGACGAACACTGTGCTCGGGTAAATATTCTCGCGCGGCTACGGAGGATGAGAACAGGTCTGAATTTCCGTCAGCTATCGCCCACGAGAAACGCTGGATCCCCGTCGTGTCGTGGGTTTCAGTGCCCGTTATCCGTAGCAGTGGGCAATTATGAATTCAAGATGCTCGAATAAAGAATTAAGACGTCAAGCGTGAAACGATTTTTCGACCTTTACTTTTCCAAGCTTGTTCTCCTATCGTTGAGGAAATACCAAGTGTTTAAGATGTTCTTATCGATCAATAGTTAATTGGATTTAAAAAGAGGAAATAGCAGAGTACGTGGTGGAGACTGATCGGATTATTGGGTCGATCTCGACTGTATTCTTCAAGCGTCTGGCCGTAAACTCTTTCTGTTTATTCTGTTGGTACTTCGATGAGGAACTGTAACTAGAAGGTTTGCGAGGATTTAAGGAATTAGTTCTGATTAAATTATTTGTAACACCATAACGTTCAAAGGAATTACTTGCAACGATCGTTGAGAAATGTCAAACGACATAAAAACATGTTTAATTATTCGTATCATATTTTAAACGAAACTATTAATCGTAAATGAAGCGTTCTTCATTTCGTGTGTCTAACGGGTCAACCTTTTAGCACGGGAGGAGATTTTATCAAAGTATTTTAAGTATATATTACGATATGGATTAAAACGTTATCACGAGAAACGTAACGTAGATCCCTTCCTGTCCGTGGACACGACGTAATTCATTTTTTTTCTCGCACCGGTATGAAATTATTACACGTTCCAGGAGGTCTGATATGCAAGTAAGATGAATCATGCAATTACCGGCCTCTTTGTTCGGACCAACGGCTCGCAGTGAGATATCCTATTATGCAGATGTGGCAAGAACCGCCGTTTAAAGGAGACTACAAGGCACTTGTTGCCCGTGAAATTTTTCCTAGCTAAGTGACACTTAGAAAACCCGTGGAAAGCTCATCCTTCCAATGAACTGACTGTTTCACCAGAAACTTTGACACCATAACTCGTGGGCTTATGAATAATGAAAACGACGTTTAATATCACTTCCTTCAAAAGTATACGCGTAATTGTTATTAACCAAAGTTGTACTACTTTCGTCCAAAACTTGCTTAACTTTCATATTTACTGTATTATTCAACAACTGATCATCAAAGTAAATTCTTTGAATGTAACGAGAATTTATTCTATGAAGAATAACTGAAATATCGATATTCTGTCTTCTCTTCTCACCTAAACCAAGACTTACGACGAAAGAAGGAAGTTTAGCGAGACATTACAAGCTCAATTTCGAGCGAAACTTTTCGTCGTTCCAGCTTTAACACCATTATTTCCGTCTTCCTCCGATTCTAGCAACAATAACTGTCCGCTTCTGTTTCGATCTTTGTCCCCGGCTGGCAGCGCGAGAAAGCACGATCCTCACCCTTTCGTTACACTTCAGACATTCATACCGTAAGTTTCGAAAACCCGTCCTGGATCTCGTATGCTCGAGGGTTCAGTAAACAGTCCCGAACAGCTCGATGGAAACGAAACTGTCCGGCGCTGAGGGGCCACGGCCAAAGAGAGGATCAAGGAGTTATCGTGACGGACAACACGGAAAGGATAACACGAGGGAGTAAATTAACAAAGCCCTACGGAAAAGGGATCAAAGAGAGAACATGGAGAAAATGTTTGCGGGTCCAGCAACGACATCAACGTTTCTTTGTTCGTGAACCGTGCGAGGAATTTCGAATGCGTTTAAGTAGCTGTACACGTGGCTTCCGAGATCTGTGGGTGATTTATATGAAAAATAAATTCTTTAGATATCGTCGTAGAAATTGTAATTAGGTAAATTTGTTTCTTGATATAATGTGTCTTTGTGCCGTGAAATTTATAATTTAATTTCTTTTATACAGGGTGGTTGGTAACTGGTGGTACAAGCGGAAAGGGGATGATTCTACGCGAAAAAAGAAAATATAGAATAAAAGTTTTTCCTTTGAGGCTTTGTTTTCGAGAAAATCGACTTTGAATTTTCGCTCGGTACGCGTCCGGTACGTTATAACGGATCTCACTGTAGATCGTTGTCTCGATGGAAAAATTTAAAAAAAAATAAAAAAAATAAAAAAAATTTTTATTCTAATTACTATTTTATTCTATTCTAGTTAGTCTAGTCTCCAGTTACCAACCACCCTGTATATTTTGAAGTTTGTAATAGGATTTGTTTCTATGCTTTCAAACTTGTAATCTGATCCGTTCCTACGTTTCAAAATTCACGATACATACAATTTGTTTCTATCGAACACAATTTCTTTGCGTGGATAATTAAACCTAATGTTAAACAAGTATATTATTAATATTAACTTCGATGCTTTTTAATTGCCGTATCCCGTTACTTACTAACTGAACGATGAATGTATTTGTTTTTTGTAAAAATGGTCCTAATTTTACTTCATCGTGAAACATGAAAAAAATACATGTTTCGATAAAGAATAATTTTTTGCAACAACAAGAATTCGACCTTAAGCGATTAAAATTTAGCGATGAGACAATGACGTTACTCATCGATTATTGCAAATATTCCTGCTGATTTAAGATCAGAATATTAGGAATGATGAATATTTGTGAAAAAAAATGTAGACAATTGAGAATCGTGAAAAGTTTGTCAACATAAACCTGGTCCATATTTGAAGATTATAAATTATAGATGCATTTTTTGGTGAAAATACTTTATTCTGGTATTATAGCAAAAACTGCAAGGGCGCTAGGAACGTTTTAAATCCATTCATTTCCACGGCATAAAGATGCCATTTCCTACGTTCCTCGCGAGTAATTCTAAATATACACTTAATCCACGCGGGAAGATATTCCCGAAGAAAAAGCATTGAAACGAGGGAAGCTGTCGCAACGTGGAGCGTCGTGAAAGAACGCGAGCATCCGCACGCGAGACATTTAACCGCGTGTAACGCGGTAAATACTCGGATAGAGAAGTTTTAAGTGGTCGGACTAACCTTTTCACCCCATCGCGACGCTCGGCTCTCGCTTCCTCTGTGGAGTCCTCAGGCCATGCAATCTGCAACAGAGAACAGGAGGAAAAAACGATCAGCGAGGTGATTCGCGCGTGTCACTTTGAAAAAAAAAACGCGTAGCCGTTCAAAAAAATCCGGCTGATGCGGAAAAAGTGTTGGTCGAGGAATTAAACGAGGAATTGCTTCGAAATTAAAAGAAAAGGGGATGCTCCAATGAAAATTACGTACGTTCCGACCGCGAAAGAATAAATTTCATAAAAGCCCATTTCCTCTGTAACCGTGGCTATGATCGAAGAACTAATGTCGGTAACTTCGGATGAATTTTACATGAATCTCTTCGATCTCCTGAGGGAGGGCCAAGTTAATAGCGCGGTAAAAAGAACTTTGCCTCGTGACCGGTTCGTTGAGGGAAACTCCAAGGTACAGCCTTGTGCAGAAGTGTTAGGACATTTAGGAACAAACAAGATAAACCTGACAGTTAATCAGTGAGAAATTATTAAACCTTCTTTGAAGCATTAAGAACTCGCGTAGCTAATCGATATTGTAATAAGAATCTCAAAAGTCAAACTGATCAATTCCACGTTTTGCAAATTTTTTCAGATGCGACATTTAACGTTGATCTTCTTAAAAAAGTAATCGAATTACTTGTAAAGGTTTATTTGTCATAAGCAGATAATATAAATATTCGCAAATTCCAAAGTAAATCTTGTAAGATATCTGTGACATCCTCGTGCTTCTCTATTTTTGAATACACAGAGTTAATTAGTCAATGGCTCCATTCATCGTCCCAGTCAATTTTCATATTCGTATTATTCAAAGCTTTCGACGATATTTATATTAGACATTCTATTAAATCATAATTCATAATGATTCATAACTTGTACAATTTTACTAATAATGGCAGTAGTTCACCTACACAAGAGAACCCAGGTAACCCAATACTTATGAACGAGAGTGTACAGCAAGAAAACCAGCAATTTGGTTCTTTTGATTCGTTCTCAGCCCTTTTATCATTGTCCGTCGTGCTACGATTTTATTTCGTGTCTTCCGAGCCTAGCCAAATGGCGGGGGCAAGCGACGAAGCCCTTACTTAATCCTGACACCATCGACGCTCCCCGTACGTTCAATGCCGCGACGAAGCGAGCAAATAAAAGGATTTCCAAGTTGCCACCAGGTAAAAGTTCGAGGGTTGTCCGTTGGCCTTGCTTGGGGTCAGTCTAACCCTCGTTTCCGTTCGTTCCTCTCCATCACCCCTCTGTATCTCGTCGACTCGATAAAAGAATGGTAAATTCCAATCTCCAACCCTGTCGCTCAGATATCGATCTGACCTGGCTTCGTTATCGTTCGCGTTTATACGCGAGTCGCGATAAGAGAAAAGGAATAACAAGGTGACGCGCTTTGTAGTGGCAATGTCGAGCTTTCGTTTTACAGTTCCATTGCGTTTCGTGTTTATTTCTGGAACGACCTTTTTTCCCTGCATCTGCCATCGCGCCGACAAAGGGAACGTTCGTTTTGTAGCCTGGCTCTCTCGCTGCTGGCCAACGTATACTTTTCGCGTGCGTCAGGAGTTTCGCCGGAATGAAAGTGGCTTTGTAGAGCGTACCGGTCTAACGATTTCATCATTTACAGAATTTTTGGAAGTGCTGTTCTGCGAAACTAGAAGTCGCTTTTGGAAGAAAGTCTGGCACTTTGGAAAATTGAAGTTTCCACGGTATGCACTACACGAACGTAAATTATTACTTCGGTCAATTTACAGTCGCACTTGATACCATAAAGATGGAAACTATTGCTCCTACCGAACTCAGAAGTATTTTTGACAGATATAAAAAAACGTTCGCGACGATACATCTATAAAGTGAATTCATCCAACGAAACTCTTACGTTTCTCTGATTTGTCCACCCTAAAGAAACTATTATTTCTATGTAACATTTCTATCACAATCTAACTACGTGTATCAATTTAGAACAGATCACAATCTAACTATCTGTTTCTTGTCTCAATAGCATAAGAGAAACTTCGGTGTTTAGCCAAGCGTTTACTTTAGCCAGTTTGGCCAAAATGAAGCCTCTAACGTACACGAGGTCGATCTCGGTTATTCTATCACTCTATGCACAATCCCATATAGTATCTCCGATTCTTCTCTTCATTAATCTAATTAGTTACGACCATGAAAGTCTCACATTACGATTGAGAGTTGAAGATACCTTATAAGTCCTTTATCTTCTAATCTTTCAATCCTATTTCCTTCCAGACAATTTTGCTGAATCAAACAGTACAGCCTCTTAAAATTCATCATTGAATTACGGTACATATAAGAATTCGATCGTCTACCTTCGCCATGCAAATCAGTAAGAAATATTTAATAGGGATAGATCTCCGTGCACGATCAACGACGTCGTCTGAAACCGTTCCGGATCGTTTTGTTGAAAGCCAGCCGCTCGAAAGGGACGTTTCCGGCCGACGATTCCGAGAACGTGCTGTTAAATTTTAATTACACAGTTTCGAGGGAAGCGCGGCACAGACTGGCTGCCATTCGCCAGGAATAAAATGCGAAAGAGGGAAAAATGGCGGGCCATAGGAGGAACAAGGCGTAGAATCGAAGAAACGACAGCTTTCCAGCTTGCGAATTTCGAAGGTTAACATCGAAAGTTCGCGAGGCCCGTTGTCGTTCGGAACTTTGTTCAAAGTTGTCGCATGAATTCGACCGGTTCAATTTCGACAGTCGGACCGACAAGGGCCTATCCCTTAATATTGCACGACCTGCAGAACCGTTTGCCCCGAATATCGAACCACGCGACTTCGTTTCCGCCACTCTATATACAGCTCCAACAATTTACGTCTGTTTTATTGGTATTTTACTGCGTCTGGTAATTTAAACGATTCACATGGATGGCGAAATGTTCTGTCGCGAATCAACGACGAGTACTTGTTGCTTGGAATGAACGACTCGAGATTAACGGGGGAAATTAAAACGGATGACGACTGCGTCGTCAACAGCGAAGTCAAATTTACCGAGCAACTTCAATTTTGGCAGGCACGTCAAGAGCAGTCGTAGATTCGCACTGGAGTTCGCCGAGGAACTTCAATCTTGGGAAATTTGTGACAAACGACGTTAGCGGTCTGGAAAGCTTTCAACGACTTTTGTTGTTTGATGTAATAATAGAACTACTTAATATCATTGATTACGGAAATATACGCACGTTTTTGTTAAATACAGACATCGACTGTTGCGATTATACAAAGTATTTCAAATTTCTGAAAGGAAGAAACTCAATTTAGAAATGAAAATGACGGGTGAATGTTTTATAATGTTTGGCTGTGTGTAAACGCTTTGTTACAAAGTTGTTAACAAATATTGACCATAGATTGAATGGTTCGTATAACACACGTAATATGTAATATTGACGGAAGATTTTTACAAATGTTCATATACTTTCGCCAGCGTATGTGTATAAGTCATCATAAATACACATCATAAATCTGTAGATTATTGTTAAAAGCTGAGAAACAAAAAGCACATGGAGAAAGCACATGGTTTAAAGTCGAATGAATTACCTGAATTACCTTGAATAACGTATTACAACAGAGCCAGTGGACAGATCGATTTTCCATCGTGCGGGGAAAAAGAATCAGCCAGTGGCTCTCTTTTAAACATTTAATTGCGGAAAACACAAGCGAAATTAACAATTACGGGGAGCAAGGTGCGAAAGTAATTGGATGCATATTGCATCGTTAGCACGTACCGGTGTCTCGTTAAAATTAACGAAAGAAAGACAAGGAGAAGGAGGAAAAATGGAAAAGCGCGAGAGAAGCGTAAAATAAACCGTGGTAGCCAACGATTTTGCGCGAGAATAAAAAATTGCTCTGGCCGTATCACGACGCGAACGCAATTAAATAAGTACCATTACATTGGAAAGCATAACAACACTTGACACGGCAGCGTGCCGATAATTTTGCTAATTGCGTGTCGATTGAGAAAATAATTTCGGACGATCACGATGCATCGCGATTAATAGCTCTCAAATAGCCTTCATGATACTCACAGATGCTTGAAAATCAGATAAAGAAAGTTGCATATGACGCACTGAATTCTTTACGTAACTTCTTCGTTGAATAGAGTTAAAGTTCACGAAGAATAGCGTTCATAATTTGAAAAAAATTGTAACGTACTATAATTCGATTTTTGATGGTAAAGATTGCACGCGTCTGCAATCTTTGAATGCACTTTGGTGTTATGAATGACATATAAATGAATGAGTGTAGAAGCCTCTTAATCTATCATGTTCTTAAAGTGCGTTAAATTACCACTTTAATAAAATATTTCTGCAGAATAAAAATGTTTGTAACTCCGATATTAATTTAGATAAAAGTAACTTATGTGCAGTTCTACCGCTAATTATAAAAGGCATTTGTGATTAGCACATGTATCTTTTAAACGGTTTAAACGGTAAAACATAGAACAAAACCACGAGTAAAAATTAAAAATCACATAATACAGACCGCAAACAGATAATTCCTTATTTTACGTTTAAACGAAGATTTCACCTTTTAAAATAAAGTTATATTTTCTTCAAAAATTTGAAAAACCACATCTAACCTGTCAACCAAACCACTAAATAAACTAACGCTAAACCACGAAATATGCTTCGATCCCACAGAGAATTCGATTCAAACTCCATATAGTTCGCGTAGATTTCAGAGATTCACGAATCCTCAAACAACGCATCAACAACCGTGCCGAATCCACCTTATCCCTCCGCTTAATCACTGGAGAACGACTCGTACATCAACTTCATAATCCTCGGCAAACATATCCGAGAATCATGGGTGTAAATCGAGCAAAAGGGACCGGAAACATCCTTCGTGGCCGGAATGGGAAAAAAACTCAGTATAACGGGTGGTGTTAGACGAACGTTATTCACGGGCCAACTAATCCAGAGAAACGGGGCCACTGGTCGATACCTCGATATTTAGAGTTATTGCTCGATCGTGGGGAATTTCCGTTCCGTGCTCGTAATCGATGTAACGCCCGCCGCTTTATTGCCACGTTCCACTAGCCGTCGCCTCGTTGTGTACACATCCTGACGTCTTTGTTTTACCGTGGCAAACAACACGTGAGAATATAGAACGAACGTTTAGCACCGGCTCATAATTACTGTCATTACGCTCGCAGTCTACAACGTCTTCGAATATGAGGGAGAACGTATTCAGAATGTCAGGGCGGATGTTCGCGTGGACGAGACACATAATTTGGGAAATTCGCGATGATAGGAGAAATTGAGGTTACAAGACGGATCTGGAGCATTGATTCGCTTCACTGCATTGTGCGCTACTGCATACACTTCCTAACTGTATTTCTAAATTTTGTTCCGTCATCCTCTTGGCGGTTTATGTTTCAGACGGCAGTTTCGCGTAAGAAAAAATGTCGAGTTAGTAGTTTCACGATTATTAGTACATAAAACAATATTTAGAAATATTTCAATGTTCCAAGTAATTGATACTACAACTCCGACTAAAGCGTGAAACTGATACCAGAGAATGGGAAACTATGTAACGCAGGATGTAAATCTATAAAATTCCTGTGAAAAATTACGAATTCATCGTTTTGATGTTTGTAGTATTATATAACCTGGATAAGCTGACAGAAATATACAAGATATAGTTAGATTTTGCAGTAACAATTTGAGAAATATTTTTCACAATTTTAAGATACAGATGCAATTCTAAAGAATCGAATTATAAGAGATATAAATTCCGAATTTCCCATTCAAGATAACTCTCGTTACTCAGACATTCTTGAAGAATCTATAGAGCTACCTCATATATCTTGGATATACGTCAGGAGCAATTGTGATTTTTGAGTGGCTTTACATATTGCACGTCGAATAAAATCCTAGCAATATGTCTTCAAATCCTTATCGAATGTTCCGACTTCAGCGAATTTGCAATACCAGGAAATACTTACAATACGTGCTAACGTTTACAATTACGAATCCGAACCAGTTCCAAGTATATCCACGTTGAAAACAGGACCCTTTAATACTTTAAATCCACCATGTAAGAAACTCATCGACGAAGAAGTGAAGTTAATCGATCGATAAATGAACACAAAGCAAATGTAGAATTTTCTACGCAATTGCAAAGTCATCTTTTAGTTAAATACGGCGAGGAGAACAAGCTATGAGAAAGGTGGATGGTGGTTAGTTTAAAGGGAAACCAATAACGCAAAAGCCCCTGTTCTGCTGAAAATCAAAAGAGATTCCGGCCAGTGTCATGGGCAGCGGAAATTGAGAAAAAATATCTGGTCGTTGCGAGCTTCGAGTTCGTTTCGCTTCCGTTATTTCCGTCGTATGGATGAGAGGAGAGTAACGAAAGGAAGGGAAGGATAGAAGAAAAAAGCGAGAGAGAGAGGATAGACGGACAGGCGCGAGTGTGGCTCGTAGCCCGCGGTAATAGGGTTGGCCACTCGGTATTACGAATGTAATTTATTTTACTTCACCTGCGATCCTTATCACGACGTCCGGCTTATTTAAACGACTGAACGACCAATAAAAAGAAAAGAAAGAAATCGAGGGAGTCGGCTAGCCTGTTCGGACCACGTTTCGTCGATTGAAACCCCTGTAGAAGGGGCTGGTTGCTTTCTCAGCTCGAATCTACGGTTACACACAGTCCCCATACCGTGTATTTCGACCATTGTTTGCTGAATGCACGCGACCACCGAATGTCAACCGATTGAACGGGTTTCACGTGATCGCAGCCAGAGACTATATTCCCGGTGATCGTCGTCTAATTATAGCTTGGATGGGTCTAATCGTAATAACGTCACGATTAGTCACGACCGCTGCTCTATTCCGGCCCGACGATAATCATCGTCCCTTCAACCGGCGTCCAATTATTGTGAGTACGCCATCGTTATGGTCGTCCATGTCTACTTATCAACGAGTTATACGTCTTACGCGCGTCTTGTAACTGTCATACGATGATCGATCGATGGCTACGACAGAATATCTCGTATTTCTTTACGAGTTTCTCGGTTAATATATTGTGCAGCAATAACGGAATATCATTGCTATTTGTATTTCATCGATATAAAGATACGTAATTGGAAACTATTATTTCAAAGCAGAATGATCTTTTACTACCAACAATTCGTAATTAATTTTAAAGTATTTAATACGCGAAATAAACAGCCACTGTGTATGGCTGACAATAAAATCCTGACCCGTAGTTTTTTAAACGATCTAACTCCTTATAACTAAAAGTTTTATCTGAATCTATAGCTTTTTACTGTAATCCGAAGTCCAGGAGTAACAAATTATAAACATACCACTTAATCCTGGAATAATAACACATTGATAATAACGCAATAATTTGTAATTCTTAGAAGCTAGCTATACTACCGCTCTGACACGTTACTAAGAAAGTTGTCTGAGTAATTTCAATCTCTACTACTGAAACTGGGTAAAGTGATGCCTGACCAGTACCGCGGTCTTTCTACTCCAGCGTCAAAGAATGATTTATAGCAAAGGCTAGTGGTACACTCGTTAATCACTCTGCCCTACGCGGACGATTAATTTCCATGGAGCTGTACTCAAAAGGAACTGTCTTCGGGAGTCGAGAAGGAAATTGCTCGCTCTTTAGCGCGAGCCAAGGAAGCATTATGGTAATAGGCCAGACAAAGACATCGAGCAAACGCATGGAAGGATGAAGGATGCATCGCGTGACCGCGTTGCACACGTGTCCTACGATCGTGCCGCGTAACGAGTCTCCTTCGTGTTCTTTTTTTTCTGCCCGTCTAGTCTGTCGCGTGAAGAGCGCGTACAAAGGGCCCGGCAGACGATACACGCTGTGCAAACACTGGCGAACAAGGGAGACCGTTTCCAGTACCTTTCTAATGATCGATGCGCGCCGCGAACGCTACGTTGACACCTCTCGGAGTTCTTTCAGAAAAGAATCATTATGCCGTGCAACTGTGATGCAACAAAAGGAGCCTCACGCTTGCAAAGGAATACGGGGATACCAGATGGAAGGAAAAGGTGCGCGAACACATCGGAGATTAAACCGTGATACAGAAAGCGCCAAGCAGCTGATAATGCGAGAATCGTTATGAACAGAACAGGCTACATTTATTAGAATTAGTCGGTGAACAGGCTTTGCGACACGGTTAGAGACGTTAGCTATTGTGGAGTATCGATTCAACATTTCTGCCATCCCTTGTTACACAGGCAAACAGATATAACTACTAGAACATCTGATATTTAGTATAAACTGAATTCTCTTATTTTATTGCTTTTATTTTATCATAAATCTATTATTTTATTCGCGACATATGTATCTTATCGTTTAAAATACTAAATAAAGCTTGTCAATCTTTTAAGAAACGCAATGAGTATATATTCTAATAACTATGGCCTCAAGAGTATACTAGAACTTGCGTCTCCAATTATTAATAAACATTTCACGCGAGATTAAACCTGTACCCTGTAAAAGGACTCGTACAATAAGACAATCGTCTACGTAACTCCATGAGACTATATAGGAAGTATCGTTCATTGTCCACTTGACACCGAACAAGAAAGAAGAAAAATCATGGTCAGGTAATCGCGTTAAAGCAGTGATAGAAAAGTAACGATTTTGAAGGAACGCGAGCCCGCATCAGTGGCAGACTTCGAGCAAACCGAAACGAGCCAATTTTTCAAAGCGCGGGCGATCAGCATCGAATCTCGTTCCCGGTGCACGTTGACCAAGTATCCGACGGTCGGGAGAAAATTCCTATTTACCGGCAAACAGCCAATAGCAAAGGCCAATATTAGCACGCAGCAAATATCGCCGGCACTCCTAGCCGCTGCCCCCGTGAAAAGTCTTGATACGTGGGCGGCCCGCTTCCTACCTATCATTTGACTAGCGGGCTACGCGACTGGAAAATTTCTCGTTTACAGGCTACCGATATGGTATCGGCACCGGTACATCGGACATCGAATCGAACTCTATACTTCGCCGAGCAACTGATCAAACAAGACACTCTGTATTCGTATTTACTCGTTCAGTTATTCAAGTCTCATTGCAATGGAAGTCGAAGATAGCGGCGGTGAAATGTGATAAATGTTTGTTAATTAAAAGCTGTAATGGAAATTGGAAATAAATTTTGTCATTTAAGATAGACGACAGATAGATTTAGGTAGATTTAAGGCGGTTGATTATCTAATAGAATAACGCACGAATGATAGATTAGCGTAGGTATATTCACAGCTAGTGTCTATTTAACTGCACCAAAGCAAACAATGATTGATTGTCAATGCATCGGTGCTACTTACTATGCACTTAATATGAATGCGTTATGTAACTGATAATATGTAACACGTACATGATCGTTACTTAATCAACTAGAACTACCAAATTCGACGAAATAACCGACTTTAGATTTTTCATTGACGAGTGACCTATATATTTAATTTATATTTAGTGATTAAATTTATTTATACACTTGGTAATTCACTAATCATAATACAGTCTGATATCGTTCGTGCATTTTATTATTAAACGCGTTAGAAGATTCTAAGTCCACGGTCAGTTTAAGTAGTAACGGTTGATAATGATCAGACACCGCTAACGTCTCTACTTGGTGAGCGCGACGAAAACCGCTGATACGACGCAGTAACTAAAGACATCTGCGAGCAGCGAATAACGTAAATCATAAGAGGGTAACCGGTACGCAGGATATACCTGACGGGGCGTGTCGACGAGATAAAGCAGCTGGATGAATTCATCGTCCATTGACACGAGAATGGTCTTACTTACCTTACGGCAGCGTGAACGCGACACAAGGCAGATTACATCTATCCCAAGGGTGTTCGACGAAATACCAACCACGAGCTAGCCAACCAATGACACCCGTACACCTCCACTCCATTACGATTCGTCGAAGAAAAGCGCTTTAGCCGCTAGGCCAAGCGTTTCGTTTCTTCCTCCGTGTCACGATTTCCCCATTTTACACGCCAGACAACGTGCGTGTCCGTAGTGGGTGTACGACTGCTTTATGACGAGCCTCCAGTCATGCAACCGAGATTATCTGCCAGCCGCGCAGAGCAATAGCTCAACGGAGGCGTTCGACGAGGCTGCGGGGAGAAATGGCTCTGATAACATTCAGAACCGCGGCGAGATAACGTAATGTTGGTAATGGGTCGTTGGATCGGGGCTAACAGCCCGTAAGAAACGACGCGATTGAGGACAACATTTGGCTGTTTCTCGTTGTCGCCATTTCGATTTGCTCGAATAGCGTTACTGTGGGAGTAAACACGGATAAAATAGAACCAGCAGCCAATACAACTTTTTATTTCGTGTCCAAGAATTGTAGATGAAATTCGTTATCTAACGTGGTTTCATTGAAAAATTAGCGATTCAATGGAAGATAAGACCACCGTGTAATGGTAGCAGTAATTGAAATTACAAGTAAATATAGGAATAAATACAATACAGAATACTTTATAATTGCAGATGAGAAGTATAAATTCTATATTTTTGTAATACTTTCTTGTTCATCTCTCTGTATTGTAGATTGAATGATCAAACGATCAAATATTGATTGGGATGGTAATTTCGATCTTTTTCTCCACAAGTTTTATCTTTACGTGTCATGATTTTATAAATGAAACTATTAATTACGGAGACAGTTGATTTTTCCTTGTTTGCTCTGATAATATTAATCGAATCGAGTCTATCGAAATTCAGATTAGAAAGTAGGCAAATTTTATCATATAACATCATGTGAAATAAAAAGCTACATTCGAAAGACTTCGAAATTTTGTCGACAGTATAGCAAGTACTTGCTCGATGTTCAAGCTTCAAGTATCTTACGAACGAACGACGAAATCTTATTCCACGCACTAGTTCGAACAGGAGATCGCAATTTCGATGGAATAATGGGATGTAAGTAACGAGATCGTAGGTAAGATACTTAACGATTGCATGCGTGACTGTATCGACGACGATGTGCCTCCATTTTTCAGTCACGTCGGCGCGTTACATTATCTAAATAGACGATGAGCAGTCACGCGATAGTAATTCTCGCATAGAGTAGTTCCCACCGCAAGAAGTTCGTATTTCATTATATTTCAATGGGATCGATTGCTTCGTCGTACGTTGAAGCGTGTAAAACCGTAAAAATCAGTCAAAATATCAAGATCCAAGATAGCTAAGATTTAACGAGATATAAACAGCCCGCTGTGAAATTAGCTTACACATCAAGATAATTATCAACGTGTCCATGTGTTAACAAAAATAAAGAAACACATTGATCTTTCCTTTTGACCGATAATCAATAACCCATTAGCGGTCTAGGAACATTAATTACTGCTTCATATGTGATCGATACACATCACACTCCAGGTGTAATTTACAATCAAGCTATAATGTAACAAGCTATCTAATGTCGTCGAGTTACAATTTATCGTATCGTAATAAACGTCGTTGTTCGTCGTGCATGCGACAGTGACAACCGCTCTAAAATGCAATTTCTGTCCAGTTTTGTTAGATACGAGGATCGAGGTCAGTCTAAATACGGCATCCCGGGCATTATAAATAGTAAACTCTTCTCCCTGTTTCATTTACCTTCCGCTTTGTGCGAAGGCGCTTCTAAAACGCTTTGGAAAGGTTTTTTTCAGTTCTGGTCATGGAGAAGGGACAAAATGAAAAGGAAGGGGTTCGCCACTGAAACGGACGTTTAAAGTGGCGTTTACAACACTGAAAACGCTGACATACTGGAAACTGAAACAGTCGAGAATTTAAGATGACACGAAACGTTTTCATCGACCAATCAATGTCTGAACGTACACGAATGCTTCTCCAATAAAAATTCCATTGTTGAAAACATAGCGAAACGTTTTTCGATATCGCTATTTGTTCCGAAATTGAACGGTTTTTAACTTCTGCATTCTGAGGCAATAAATTAACGTCTCGTACGTTGATCGAGATTTTTCGAAGATCCAATGATATGCTTTTTAGTATATCGAATTTGAAAAACATATTGAAGATAAAGATATATTTTAAAGATATATTAACCAGACATTGAATCAGTTCGTAATATACTATTATAAGTACGACGATTATGAAGGATAAAGTCGTTGTAGTTTCATTTATCTTTAATTTTATAATTAAAATACATGTTGCCAATAATAAGCAAGTGTCCAAGTACTTCAGTGTATGTGCAGAGTGTTCGAAAGGCTTCGAAGCGTAAAACTTCGTCCTCCGAGTGTAAATCCTTAATAATTAGAAACATAGAAGCATCTGCTCTGTATCGTACATTTCTAGGTGCAAGAGCCACTCATAGCCAATCCTAATTCCACTCCTCAGCGATCAAGCGTGAAGACGATGCATTACAAATTGGAACAGTCAAGCATTAGGTATAATTCCAGTTAGCCGTTTCACGGTTCACAGGAATGTAACATCGATCGAGTACACATCCGTGAGCCGATGTTGACCATCAGCTTGTCTTGAGTAATTAGAACGGATGACCTGTCGCCTTCTTGCCGTGCGGCGAAATGATTATTGATGCCATGCACGAGAAATTCGAATCGTAAACCGACCCTCGTCACTGCAATGTAACAACCGACATCTGAGAAAATCAGCGAACAAAGCTGTCCCGCTGTGAATCTCATTTTGGAAGCGATCTCGGTGATCAGATTTCTCCGAGTCGAACAAAAGCCAACCAGCTTACGACGAAACGAGAAGATGATCAAAGCCGCGAGACAGTGCACGAAACGTTCCGCAATATTCCGCGTTACGAAGCAAACTACGTGCAAACGATCAATCTCAATTTACGGGAATACGTGATACGCGAATTCCATACTGCCGTCAGATACCAATAGGAAAAACCAGCGTGAGATACTAATAAAACCACGATACGTGTTATTTTGCATACAGCCTTCGCAGAATATTTAGATCAAAGTTTGAAAAAAATTTGTTTGTTCTTTGTAAAATGCAGCTTCTTTCTCTGACATATTCCATAGCCGATTAATAAACTGCGAATTCTTATGTCAATTCATATTACCTTAATCAAAGTGATTAAAAAAGTGAAATGGAGATTTGCTTCACTAAATACTATAACGCACGTTTTATTTTGATTTTGTAAATTTCACTACAAATGCATAAACATTCGCCATTTATACATCTACAAATGCAAGTATTCTACTAATTAATAATACATTTCTATATGATTGCGCACAATGAGTTACTCCATATGACCGCTAATCTATCCAATCTCTTCCATTTGCCATACAAATTTTCTACGAATACTATGGTAAAAAATCTTTATTTTCGCGAGGTGGCAGTTCACTTGGTCGCTCGTGATTTAATATTCCCAGAATGCGTTTCCCGGGGCAACTTGTTACCCGTGACAAATGCAAGAACGCGGCCGCGTAGCGTCAAAAGCGATGGATCGCGTGATCTCACGCGCGATCGTATTTACGCGGCCGGCGTAACGATCCGCGGTGTGAATCGGCGACAGTGACAAATTGCCCCGAAAGATGCAACGATCGCGCTATCGTGCCTGTGAATCATACCCGATACTTCCACCAGGATATATCCGGAAGCTTATTACACGTCGTTACTCGTGCACCGTGATATCCACGTTTCCACGAAAAAATTGTATTAAGATGCCACGAGCGTATCAAATGCGTCGAGAAAAGAACGACGAACGACTTTTCCGTTCTCCAGGCGAAATAGTCCACAGCTCAACACGGACACTAGCGCACGATCGCATCAATGAGCCGGATTCCAACCCCTCGCTAGCCACTTTCCTGGCAGAGCAAAGGTACGCGAAGGGTGAGCGGGCTGTTACAAGAGAGAGCCGAGGGTAAATGGTCTCCATTGTACTTTTAAACGCCCCTGACTTCGGCTCCCTTCGCCCACGACCTCCGACATTCAACCTGGCAACCCCCACCCAACGTGTCGTCGGCCAACCATCCCAAGTCCTTCGCGATTATTCAGCGATGACAAACGACTGTCCTATCCTACCAGGTTTCATAATCACCCCCTTCTTCCTCTTTCATCGCTATGTTACCTGCAGAGACTCGAATTCCCGCGACCACCACTGCGTCGAACTCTTAGCTAGACACCATTCCTTATTTTTGTTCGCCGGAAGATAAATTGGCGAGAGATTCGGTGGCAAGTTGAGATAGCAAGATGAGGAAGGTACGGTTAAAAAGAGGCCAAGGGAAAAAGAAGTTGGGAAACTGCTGTTTCAGTTTGCGGAGACAGAAGGTATCGCTGATTAACACGTTACTTTCTGCGTTCACCATTTAGACGATTTTGCCATGGAATTTGTTCGGTATTAAATGGTTTTTAAATAATGAGGAGTTTCATAATGACAGCGAGATTAACTCTTGTAGCTCGTAACAATCTTAACTGATTTTTATAAAATTTTCAGCGTGTACATAAAAAATTAAATCTTTGAAATTTGTTGTTTAAATTTTTGTTACAAGCCCAGGTAAAAGTGTTCTAAAAGACGACCTTTGTATTTTTCTTCGCGATTCCGACTAATCTTTTTTCAAAATTTTATTTATACGTCGTCTAGTAAATTAATCCATCTAATTCCTAAAAAAAGCTCGGGTTGTTTGGATCAATTTTAAAAAGTTGTTCTATTCTAAAGAGTGTCCGAATATTAATGGGAGCCACTGTATCTAAACTATACTAACCAGATTTCTTATAAGGCGGAGTATATATTGATTTGTGCTACCGTCCCTGTATATTGATTACTACCATTCTGCCAATTTACGGGTAACAAATTACGCTGAAGAGAATGAAGAGTAGATGATATAAATGAAGTCATTTTCATTAGTGTTCCCATTCAAACAGACTAAATAGATTTCCTATAAAGCGAAGCGTATATTGATTTGTACCACTGCCGCTCTATATTGATCATTATCATTCTGTCAATTTAATACCAGACAGCAAATTATTCTCTATAGAATGAAAAATAGATGTTATAAATAAAGTCATCTTCATTACTGTTCTCATTTCACTATTCAATATTCATTAAAATACATATTAACACCATGAAGTACGAATATGGCGTCAAGCAGGTAGCACGCATGTTATAATAAACTAACGATTCCTTTTATCTCGTACGAGCACGAATGGCAACATGTGTAAACACAACTAGGCGTTTGCTCATTTTTCCCTCCGAAAACCGCTCCATTTTCATCGAGCATAATTCTTCCTTATGGAGGATGACTCGTGCGTCCCATGAAAATTTCTGCATTCCAGTACGCTGCTAGGGCGAGATAAACTTATCGATCGATATCGAAGCGTGAGAGGATAACGCGCGACCTTAACTCAGCTGTAATTTTCGTACGTTAACCGAAGAGGAAACCGATTTCAGCGACCACGTATGTAGATTTCCCGTGGCGATATGAGGCAGCCGCGCCTACTTACAGTAACTCATGAAAGTATTTGAACACATATGATAGAAAAATTTCGTATGCATATTGTGAAATTCGATTAACACTGTATGATAATTATATCAATAAAATTCAAATCAATCTGAAAATACACATTGTACGTGCCTATCTGTAATTTCATTAGCACTGTAACGAAATACGATTATAATGATTTTAATGTCAAAATTTCAAACCAATCTGGAAAGATATATATTGTATACATTATACAAGATGTATTATATGCGTATGACGTAATCATCGAAACATATTGGAATTTCTAGCACTCTAATGAAACACGACTGCCACGATTATATTGGTGAAATTTGAAATGAATCTGAGAACGTATATCGAAATTGCAAAATATTTACTGCAAACATATACGATTTATTAAAAATTGGTATATAACATAAATAACATATAATGTTATTGAATACTCAGATTTATTGATACAATGAATAATTGATTAAATTTTCAATGTTCCCATGATTTCTACGAAATAAATATTTCTACTAAATATTTTCTAGTATCTATGTACAATTTTTAAATTGGTTTCAAACTTTATCGATCTAATCATAATAATTGAATCGCATAACAGTTCCAATGAAATTTCAAAATGTTTCGTATACCATAAAAAGTATCGACTAGTATTCAAATACTTTCGTAACTTACAGTAATTGTAACGTTTGACCAAGTTTGCTAAACTCTCTCCCTTTACCAGCTTTACGATGCTCGCTCGTCTAGCCGGTCATGTTACCATAAATTAGCATCGAGGACACGAGCGGACACAGCTCTGTAATCGGCTCGGTTATCTCGTCGGGGCGCTGAAGATCGTTAGACGGGTCGTTCTCGAAGAAAAGTGGTACGGTCGCGAGAAGTACGTTAAACGGGACCAGAGAAGGTCTTGAGCTAAGCTTCAGAGGTAGGTGGCGAGTGATAGTAGCTTCGAACTGTATTAGGCGCTCCAAGGGAAACGCTTAACGCCTCTTTGGATAAAGTTCCAGAGAGAAATAAGGACTTGAGTGGTGGCTGTTAGCGCCAAATTGGAATGTTGCAAGAGCAAGAGTGGTGTATTAGCATTGATGAGAACCATGTAATTGGGTTTGCTAGGAAATTCTAGCAGAATGTTACTATTTAAGATTACGACCTATAAGTGTTATTATTGGGTGGAATTAACAATATGGCAAGTAGCAAGTACCAGGATAAAATTCTGTTATTATTAGGTATGTAACTTCATTCTTCACGAAGTGTATTTATAAAAAAGTTAACATTCTATTCGTATATCGTAGACTATAAATCTAATCAGTACTTTGATATATACCAATACCTTTGACTCTGCAAAGAAAGGAAGTTTTCTCGTATTCGTTTGAACTAATAAGAATCAATAATTAGTTGAATTAGTAATCGATAACTATAATTTTCTACTTTGGAATTCCTGCAAAACTACCACCAACAGATTCATCGCATCGTAGTATCACACTATGATGCTCAACGAATTGCACTTCCTTCGGTTTCTTATATCTAATTCGATTTCACGAATCATTTCGCATATTATTCATTGAATAAAAGCAAAGGTTTAATCCTTAATAACTATATCTGTGCCGAGATCATTCTTGCAAGCGTTCTCATACACTCTAGAAATTTTGTCAAGCCATTAAGATCTCGCGAGCAATTAGCCATCCATCTCTAAAACGAGGCATTAGAGCACTCGATTTTCCAAGTTCTATAAGCTATCAAAACTCGTTTAGAACTAAGAGAGGGTAACATTTAGAGAATCCTCTATGGAAATATGTACAGGGATTCGCAATTAACGAACCAAAGTTTAACCATTCGAAGCTCGAATCTCTTAAACGTTTCTCCCTCGCGGACAGAACGTCATCCGCAACAGCGTTTCTCCTTTCGCCACCGCTATATTTGTATATATATAAACACATATACGAACGAACACGGGCGCATTTTTCTATACACAGCCGGGGGCAAAGTAAAATGGACGACAATAGAGGCGGAGGTCGATGGACGAAAGAATGGCGGGAAAGTAGGAAGAGAAATGACGGTAAGCGTCTCTGGATCCTGGGCCACACGTTTTATTTCCACTTCCACTGACGGGTTCATACATGTACACTCCCGTCCACAAGCATTATGACAGTTTTTGATCTCATACAATTTGTTGAAACCATCAACCAAATGGTTAGCCGATTATGATATTTACGCAAAGAAACGGCGAACTTTGTAAAAACTACTTGTAAGAGTCGCGGGAGGAACTATAAAATAAGAACCATACGCACTCCCTTAATCTCATAGGAAAAATCTGTATGAAATATGTTGAGATTGAGGTTGACTGGGTGGATGAACTTGTAATAGAAAAGTATATTGAAATAATTAAAGGTATAAGTATAATGTATAAGATTATGCTGATTGAGATCCTTACTCTCTTAGTGTTACTAGACAATGGAATGATAGGGTGCACGTTCATACGTTTATAGCAAAAGGACATTACCAAAAAAGTTTACCTTATAGCTTTGGTTGGAGGCTACAGGGAACATAAATAGAAATCTGTTTATTAGTTCCTTTGTTCCTAGACGTTGCAACTCAAAAACATAATGTATACTCAAGGGTACAATAATATGCACTGCTCCTTATTTAGAATAATTCTGCGTAATAGCAGTCTCCAGGTCACGGATGTACATAAATAAAAATGTAGAGTTTTTCTTGAAGTAGTTACTTCAACAAAATAAATCAAGAAATCAGAAATGTTTGCCTGGAATCTTAAAATTACGGTAGAAAATCGAATAATAAAAGAATACGAGATTGATCGAAACAATAATCGTGAGATATAAAGAAAGAAAAATTTAACATCATTATATACAGATGATGAGATCTATCTTCAAATTAGATAATAGTTATTAACGACTCTATAAGTTCCTAGACATTTCCACGATTAATCTCACTTTCCGTGAGTGTCCTGATATTTATGAACGAGAGTGTATGTATGGTCACACGCGAGCGCGCGTTTTCAGCCGGCTCTCGAGCGGACGTTTTACTCCGCACCGTGGCCTGAAAGAAAAGCCCTAAATTGCAACGACTCCTCTCTCGTTATCGTCGATAGAATCGTGAACGTCGTTCGCAAGAAGTGACGATCGACTGCCTTGATTCCCACCCGGAGCTTGATGGAATTGCGAGAAAAAGCGCACGAAGGGAATTCCTCTTGAAAACAGCGTATTCCGTTCGACCTTGCTCGAGCAAAAGGGATCGGAATTCCATTTCGTCAGACACGAGTGGCAATCCACATATTTCTTCAAAGGCAAAGAGGAAAATGTATATGTACATATTCCTCGTGGGAGATTTCAACAACAGTTTCATGTTTCTTTCAGAATAGAGAAGTTTAATTTGACACACGTTGATCAATTTTAAACGAAAGCACACGTGGAATGACTCTGTACTTGTGAAAAAGTTGTGAAAACTAAAAGTACCTACGTGTTTCATAAAAGCAAAGAATCTAAGTAGAATTCTTAGAATTTAGCATTTTGAAATTCTACGAACGTTAGACAATTTTTTCATCTATCGGAATGAAAGAAATTATCGTTGGTATCTGTAGCATTCATTCAAAGTTAATTAGTATAGATACGAATGAAATGTGATTCTCCATGTCTACTATAATTCTAAAATCCAATTACGTCTGTAATTGTGATAGAATAAGAGACAAAAGAAATCTAGATAAAAGATACACGACAAGTTTCTTTTCTGTATCGTTCGCCATAACAGATATACAAAATTTCAATGAAATATCATCAACTAATAATCTTGACTATTTATTTGAATCCACTAATCCTACATCGCGTATCTTCCTGTCATCCTCCTTCTTTGCCCAGAAAAATAAAATCGTGATTTACGTGTCTCCAAACCTACTACGCAACATCTAAATCAACGTCATTCTGTTCACGAGAGCGTGGTCAAAAGTAACGGAAATTACGGTCGGCCGGTCCGCGTGAAAAGAAGTTACTTTTTCATCGTTAGGAACAGGAACGAGGAGGGGTGTGTCATATCTATCCCTCTTGGTGTACGAGCCGAGGGGTAGGCGAGACAGGGACTTGCTTTTTGCGAACACGACGATGGGCGTAACTCAGCGTCGTAAAGAAGTTGGTGGCGAAGTGACAAATTACTCGAGTTTATCCGCGGCCCTCTTTTTAAGGGGCAGCATTCCACCCCTGGAATCACGAGGGGCAGGCACGGGATTCCTTTCGTCCATCCATCATAAAGCTGCGGCAACAATGCTTACAACGTCCTTCCGCCATCGTCGTCGTCTTTGGTCGAAGATCGTTTTGTCCTCTCCGCCCCAAAAGTTTACGACGCGCGAACGATCCTCCTTACAAAAACAACCGGCAGATTGCGTCCTCTTTTCTCATCCTCCTCTTGCCCGAGAAGATTAAATTCGAGAGTAATCATCGAGATTTATAAACCTCGTCGAGTGTTCTTCTATTGGAAGAAATCGTCTTAGAAATTGGGAGTACAAGAGAGGGTGAAATAAGTAGGAAGCAATATCGGGCGTCTCGAGTGCGACAGAATCTTCTGATTTCCAGCTGCATACCGCTTGGCTTTGTAACGGACGAGTATAAATTACTCGCAGTAGCGGAGCAGAAAATTGCACATTGCGACAGTTCCGATCTACAAACGGTTTAAGTTTCTAAACGCTTGTTTTCAACAATCTACGTGGAACATGCAACGTCCAATCTACCGATTTTCCTAGACCACGTAGAATATCCTTGCCGACCTTTCAATTCCCTTAAAACCAACTTTCCTATTCGAACTTCAATCTAGCATTCGTTATTTCCGATATTACATTACCCGCTCTCCGATACTGTTTAGCGCACCGCATTCGCGTTAAAGTCGTTTCCATTTCGTAAACTTCGTTCCGAGAAACGTCGCGATGCCATAATCGAAGAATCCTCGGTGGCAATATCTTGCAGGGATAACGCGACACACGGGGTCAACTGGTTTAACCCAGTGGGTATATATCGAGTTCATCTTTCCCTGAACGTGTTCTCCCGCCTGCAGCATCGGTAATATCCTTGATCGATCGAATTCGGCCTCCGATAGCGATCTACGAGCCGAAAGTCTTCCGGAAAAAACCCGGTTGTTTGTCGGCTCTGGCGATCGATAGCCGCTATCGTTGTTCCCGGAGTCGGACGCGAGTTTAATGCCGCGCAGTTTAAGGGAAACCGAAGTTTTGTAAAGTTCCTGGGCGTCACGTGCAGTGGTTTACGGTGATCTACAGCTCAGGCAAAAGTTCGTACGATCGTGTGACACGATTGCTCTCGTGTGCACACGCGCCTGGAGGCGGCATTATCGGCCAGGCGAACGATAAAAGATTGCTCGTTCGTCTTGTGAGTCAGCGACGAGCACGATCGGCCTGTATTAAAATGTCGCGATTACGCTGCACGATCGATAACCAGAAACGTAGCGATACCAAACCATACGAAACTCCCAACGAAAATCCCCTTATCGGTCCATGAGGAATTCCAACACCTGGGTTTCACCGAAAGATCCAGCTTGATCATGGATTAAGAGCGACGGAGGATTTTATCCGACATCCTTTAAACGCAGAGCTCGATGTCACCCTAGAAATTATCTACTAATTCGTCTGGACTTAAAACCTTCCAATCTTCCTGAACAGTCCAGAGTCAATTTCTCCGGACGATCTTCGAGAACCGTCATCGAAGTTGACTCTGCTCCCTTCCCTTCCGCATCCCTTTTCGTTGGTATCATCTGTCTTTTAATTTCTCTGGAGGAAACGAGGGCGCTGACAATTCGTATTATCAACGTCTTTTATCCTTCTTTGGTAAGCGAGTAAGAGTTAGGAGCCCCTAACGAAGTCTAACAGCCACCTCGCGCGCTCTCGAGATTAATTACGAGGTATCGAAGTAATTGAGGGCGAAGTAACCGGACAAAGTCGCGTGGTGCGCGTGGAGGTGGCCCGAGCTCTATTGTCTGCGACCCTTGCGGCACCTACCCCCGGACCGGCCATTCATTTCTAACGAGTTGGCAACGTTATCGGTTAGAGCGGACAGCGCCACGGCGTGTCCACTGAGACGTTAACACCGATACCCGGCCAACCTAACTCTCTCCCAACACGTAGAATCGCAGCCATCCTATGCTCGCTTGTATATTCCACATCGACGCGTGGCGCGCACGAGAACAGATGTACACCCACGTTCATAAGTATTAGGACACCTGCTGGGTTCACATAAAACGCGATAGTAAGTAGAGATTATTAGTGGAACGACTAATCGGTCAGAATTATGTATTGATGCGAGATAACGATTCAGGGCAGGCGTATAATATTTATGGAAGTACACGAGAAAATAATGAAATTAAAAAAATAATGAATTAAAAATTATGGATTGAGGCTCGCGATCTTCTAATTTAAACTTCATTACGGGAACTTTTAATGAGTCAGATAGGAAATTCAGAAGAGTCTAATAAAAGTTTGAATCTCATTCCGGGGGTTATGAAATACATAGAACCAAGAAACAAAAAATACGGTGAGACATGTAATGATAGAAATGTCAAGATTTACCGCTAACGAAAAGCAAACATATCAGTAAGCAAAAAGCTCAACTGTATTATTTACAATTAATAAGATTATTACAATATGGGATATATACGTTCTTCATATCTGGAAGTTTCAAAAGGAAATAATAATCCCAATGTTTTTAACAAGTTTCAAGCATTTTTTCTATATTTGTCATGGTTTGACATGTATCCTAATACTTATGAATGAAGGTGTACGTTTTCACTGATCCTATCTTTGTCTCTGTCTATATAATACAGCAGATATAACGTCCAATGAGCAACCGCAGTCCGGCCAGTTCAGTCTGGCCACCGGTACACTCGAGCGATTTTCAAGCTGGTTACAATGGTACACCCCATTGCTGTCTGGTGCTGCATTGGTTAACCCGGAAAACCACCCACGGGGATGACGATGACGGCCGAACCACCTCCGTAGCGCGACTTGCCGCGTTTCGTCCCGACGTGTTCGATGTTTATGGCTGTTCGCCCCTTTTCTTGTCGGGCGTACGCTTCGACACCCCTCGTACCCCGCCTTCTGATGAATGGAAAACAACGGGCCATCAGGAATTCGTCGGTGCTACTTCGTTAGACCTCGAAACCCTATCGACCGCATAGAATGGCGAGTTGTTCCAGAGAACCAACCATCCCCCGTGAAATCGCCACGACAACGCAATTTTCACATGGTTTGGTGTGCAAAAGAAGAGGAGGAAAATTGACGATGTACAGTATGTGGCGAGTGCTTTCTGCTTGGAGAAAAGTATAGATATTGCTAGTGTCCTTTTTTTTATAATCTTGCACTGGCTTAATGTAGGAACTTTTTTAGTGATCTCTTTTGCTGGTGCAAAGATAGGTTAGTACCTTTTTTATCGCTGAACATTTTTAGCGATCTCGAATTGCCACTTTTATCGCTGGAATGCTTTTGGTAACCTCGCATTGTCTCATTCTATCGCCGGAATTTCTTTTACTGCTCTTAAATTGTTTCATTCTATTGTTGGAATTATTTGGTGATTGTATTGCGTCTTTTTATTGCCGAAAATTCTTTGCCGCTCTAGAATCGCTTTATTTTGTTGCAGTAATTTCCTTTATTATACTTTTATTCGCTCTTTCCGCTACTGAAATTTTTTCTTTGTCGATATTTTCTTCTTTTCCGATAGTCTGATTTATCGCTCTGACACTACTTCTTTTCAAATTCTCGTGTCATTCTTTTCCACATCCATATGGCACACTATTGTTATCGATTTCGTCGTCTCTGGAATTCTATAAAAAATATTGGGAACGACAATTTTTGCAATTAAAACTCCCAAGAAAATATCGTCAAAGAGAAGTTCGTGAAGTGGCAGAGATAATGTAGTCGGTTATCTTCCATCAACTGGAAGTAGGTTTCACGCGAAGGGAAGCACGCTTACAAGAGAATCGGAGGAACGAATTGCGACAAAGTTCAAGCACAGGCGATCAAAGATTTATTTTGAAGTTAGGAGCCTGGTAAAGCCTTAGGTAAATCGTATTCGATCGTAACTTCAATTGTTTCGCTCGGTTGGTTCCCGGAATCAGATCATTTCGAATTGGATTGAACGTCGTTCGATAATGCCCGTGGTACCAAAGTAATTTCTCTTATGACTTCTTGGATCTATGGAAGAGTAGCCAATGGAATATTCAACCAGATCTTGGCGATCCATAACACGGCGAATCAACGTTTGTCAGCCGCTTTGAAAATCCGAGATTTTCAATCCGTGGAACGCGTAGATCCCACCGAACGTGTGTTCGAAACGCGGGGAGAAGAAGTAGATATAAGGGCGGGGATTCTCGAAGAGAGCATTCTCATACCGCGGAAAATCCGCAATATGGTGCCGCTCGTAAAATAGACTTCCAACTTATCTACTTGCTCTAGCCGCCCTCTTCGATATTTTCGTGTAATAAAGGAACGGAACGGGAGAAACTTTCGAAACAGACGATAACGTCGTATGGGGATTTCTCTTGTTTATTCCGTCGTCGCCAACTGAAGGAAACGTCTTGACATAAAGCTACGTGGAACTGATCCGAACCAGAACACCAAGTGTATGTAAGCAATAACAATTTTCCACTTTCCAAGATTCTTTTTCGAAAACGTTGCGACGATATAAAGAATTTCGTATGAATTTTGAAGAAACCCCTAGCGTTCAATACAAATATAGTTAAGTATCCAAGAGCTTCGTCGTACTTTCATTAGTGATTCATTTATTCTAAACGTTGACTCGTATCACTGAATCGACTGCCTTATATATAAGACTGAAGTACACAAAAGTATTGATCGACTCTGACTTCACGCCATCAAAAAGTAACTAAAAGTCCATATAAAAATTCGCGATATTACAGTCAATTTTATGAATTGCTAAATTGTAATTTCATATCACCGGCAACAATCCTTGACTTAAATTCTCTTCATTTCGCAATCAGTTCCATCACACCACCATTAAACGAATACCACCGTCGAAATCTAAAATTTATTTATACCCATCATTCGCACACCTCGACGGCTGTTTCATTCAAAAACCTCGTCAGATCTTTAACCGGTTCTCGTTTTCGCATCCACCCATTTCGTTTTCTCACTTCCTCCTCCGCACCTCTTTTTCTCTCTCTCGTTTGAGAATTGCGCCCGGTGGCTGATTCTTCCTCCTCGTTGATCCTCCTCCCGGAGGTTGGCCTGGTGCCAGGGTACGGCAATATTGTAGCAGCAGGCAACCCGGAGAATCTCGTGACTCTGGCCTGCTGGCATTCTACCTACGTGAAGCTCCCATGCGCGCATGCACACCGTCGCGTAACGGTAACACGTAGAACACGTTGCACGTATCCATGGTGTCTTACTTACTAAGCACTGGCACGGCGACCACCAACCGACACCCCTGCCAGCTTGATTTATAACCATCGCCCTAATATACTGTTTTAAAGGCGACGTTGTCGGAGAGGAATCTCGATGGATGTCGGGAAGCATCGGCCGTGGAGGCACTTCCGTTCGCGAGGATGCCCTCACCAGGAAGTCGTTATCAGTCGACACTGTGTGCATTAATGCATGCGTATCATCAGCCAGGCAAGTCGGCCTCTTTTCAGCCGGCTACCTCAACGTTTCGATGCTATAAAGATGATGTATGCACGCGCTCGTGACCAACCGTGCATATTTAAATCGTACTTCGCTGCTGCTTGGAAACGAAGGTATCGGTGTTTGCATTAAGGTGAGTGAAAAATTCTGGTGATTCTATGATAAGAATATTCCGTAGTTAAGATTCGTTCAGATTTAATTAGGCTACAATAGAACTCAGTTTATAATTGGAATTCGCATAATAGAAATCCATTAATTTCCTTCGTGATTTTTCGTTCGATCGACAAGAGTTCATTTAATCAGACACTGATTAAACCTACGTTCCAATAACTGAAGTTCGAATAAATAAAACTCAAATGTAACGTATATTGTATAACAGAAACGTAACGATGCATTCAGTTCATTTAACCGGACATTAATTAAAATTTTGCTATCCCAACGAGCAAACCATTTTTCACGGATATACAGAGAATTTCCATGATCCACGTGATCGCTAAGTTACATCAACATCACACCAGTCATTCTCCAGATGTCGAGAATACCTGAATACTTTCGAGACATAGCTCGTACAACATTGTCTGTACCTGCGCGAGAAATTCCACGCTAATAGATCGCCGTTACGATGTTCGAAAGCGTTCCCTTTCCTATTTCCATGCGTCACCGAAAGAAGAAGGAGTCGAAGTTCGAGATAGGAAGGGGCCCGCCCCGTAGCGGATTTGTCGTTTATCGAGTTTCCGCGTTTCTTGTCTCGCAGCCGCGCGAAACTTTCGATTCAATTCGCCCGGACGGAATATCGATTTCCTATCGCGGCTCGAACTTCGAGACTTTAGAAAATACCGTCCCCCGTATGTACACAAGAAATCCCTTCGATTTAAGATTTCACGCAAACAAAGACCGCCCCCACGTTCTACCGCCGCCGACGCTTTCTATAAACCAACATCCATCGAATATATTTCTTGAGGAAAATTCAAAAACTTGCAAGCACCGGGGCCAGGCCAGTCAACGTGCCGCCTCTCGCAGCGAATAATATCGATTCCACTCTGTTAAGCATGAACATCGCGAACACAGTCAGGGTAGCTGTGAACTCCTTTATACGTTCACATGTCGCTGGGGAATATTAAAAACCATTTCGCGTTCAGAGCGAAACCTTTGCGAACTCCGCGCGTCGCTCTGGCGATCAGAATGCGCGCAAGCGACCAGTTTCATCGTGTTTTTTTCCCTTTATTGCTGCTGGCCGAGAAAGAATCGCAATCCGATCGAATCTCTGGATTGAAACCCGAATCCGAATCTTTCAGCCGGTCCATCGGCCATTTTAATCGATCGATCTGTCCGGCTCGGAATGGAGAACACTGTTTTGCGTTTCGACAACGTTCAGTATAGTGTGTCGTGAAAAAAAGGAGAAGAGACGCTGCTCTGGTCCGATGCAATATGCCCTGATAACGTTTGTAAATGACGCGAGCCTCTGCGAAATATTCTATGACAACGAATCTCATAAATATCTTCTCATAAATATGTATTAGCAAAATTAAAATAGAGAAAACGCGGCCGGCAATGATATTATACAATGACAATGTGATTCAAGATCGAAGGAACTGGACGTGATATATGGCGCAAATTATTTTCCTTCAGCCATCTCGTCTTCCATAACTTTCTCCCACTTTCACTCAGAATTCTAAGCAAGAAAAATTGTCCAACAACTTCGAGTATTCTCGTTTAATTATTGCCAGTAATTAAAAGATCGAAAAAACTAACATCAGTGGTACATCTATTTAATGAAATCGTTATCTTCCGATATTCTTTCCCAATTTTTATCGAGAATTTTGTGCAAGGAAAGTTCGAACGCTATTGTTAAATATTCTCATTCAACTATCTATCCTAACCAAAGAGTATTGAAATTCCAAAGACTATTGAATGTTAAAATCATATCTCGTTTCTTGCATCTAAATGGCCATCAACACTCGTCAAAATTCGACGTCTGAATACAACGGAAAATCATCTCATCAAACATTTCCGGCAAAGGAAAACAGGGCGCGAGCTAGGCGCACAAGATAGAACAATAGGTAGCAGGTCTTCGTTGTTACAGCAAACAGTATCGCATCGGCAAGAGAAAAGGGCAACCGTGATGAATTGCGGGGGATAATGGGATTAAGGCAGATGGCGTCCATTAAGCAATGTGGTTTTAGTCTAATATGATTTCCATGTTCATACGCGGCCGACCGTTTTGGCATCGGCACAGATTGCCACGTACTGGCCGCTACTTGTCCACGATAATATGATTTATCTCATCGAGTGTCTCGTGCCCAGGGAGAGACCCGGGCCCGAACGATAAATATCGACAACCTCTCGATTGAATAAATCATCGACAATAGAGCAGGAAACGGGATACTCGTGGCCATTGCACAGGCTTTTTTAAATGGAACTTTCGAAACAGAAAGACCAATAGCGTCATAGTTCAGCCACGAATTCGTTTCTCCGAACGTTAGGAACTGTATTCATCGGTTGAACATTTTGGACAAGGGAACCTAATAAAGTAATGATCGCTGATGTAAAACTGTGTCTTTTTGTATTTACAGGATATCTCACTGTAAAAAGATTCAAAAATATTGAAAGATTTCGTATGCATTGATTGATCCCTTAATTGCGAGTATCTTGTGCGCATCGTGTCTTTATGTATATTAACGCGATTTGGATATTTGTCTAATTCGTCTTTTGACATGTTAATCTAAAACTGAGATATTGAAATCGTTTTAGGTGTTGCCTCGTTTACAGTAAGAAATGAAAAGTTTATCGCTGTTCAGCTAATCGTGAACATTTCTGACGCGAAATTTGGTGATATGTAGAATATGGTTGACGTCAAGGAGAGTTAGTCCTGTATTTGAAAATAGAATAGCAGAATTCAAGTATTTTTTTGCGGGAACCGCACACATTAATTAGAATATCCTTGTTTTCATAATTTTAGTGGATTTCGTTTTCATTAGTTTCTTAATCATCGATCGACTATGAAAGAATGTTAAGAAATTAGAATCTTTCAAGGATCTAAGTAATTTATATTAAGCATTATTCAGAAGAGTGCTAAGCACCCCTTATGAGTAATTTGAATGACAATTGATAATGGTCAAGACAATAACGACGACTCATTTGAAGATAGCAATCGCGTGGGACCGAAATCAGCAGGAAATGCGACGTACTTAGAAGCGTATTATGCTGCCTTCAGGCAATCCAGGTCACTTCCGCCGAAATCTCGTTACCCATTTCCAACTGAGAAATTTAATCAGACCGGTCGGCAGAACCAGAGGATACCGTCGATTCAATCAACGTTCTCTTTGAAAAGAATAATCCTTGCTAATCAATTTTGTTTCGGACTTTCGACGACCCCAAATTTCAAAGCGACCCGTGTATTCTGCAGATCGAAACCAATTAGTCCACGTACCTTTGTATTCTGTTTTATAATCGTCTAAATTACCTTAAAGAACGTCAAACAATTTTTCCATATAAAACGTAGAAGAAACGTAAAAATACATAAGAATAGCAATTTTGGCGATTACATACAAATTATAACAAATATCCTCTTCCTAAAACAAGAATTATAAAACAAGAACAAGAATTATAAAAAAGAAGATACCTAAATTTCTGAATGTTAGTCGTTCGTGAATTATATTTTTGCTTTAATATTGAAACTGGTTCGTGTCCCTATCTTTCCACGCTCCCAGAGACACTACAATAAAAATTCCTGCAGCTACCGCTGGTAGGAACAGAAAGAACACAAAACGAAAAAATACGAAACGAAAATTCGTCCGTTCAGAAATTTCCAAATAACAGTTAGCCAGACGCTAAAAAGGCAAAGGGGTGAAGAGGGTGAAGCGATACAACGGTCCTGGTGACGAAACGAATTTCAATTGGCTTTTGGTGGAATCGAAACGGCCGGTCACAGTTGCGGCACCGTGAGTAATGGCGGTTTGATTTAAACTTTCTCGATAAATGAAATTTCTGTCTGCGCACTCGCGGCGACGATTGATGAGCCGCTGCCGCGCGTTTCGGCCCGCCTTCATTACTGCCGATTGTTTATTTGCGATAATTGTCATCTATCAACGTTACCGAACGCCAATCGTATCTGGCAGCCAACTCTAAAAATCCAATAAAAATTCGAAACTATTGAGAAAAAGCGATTTGTCCCGAAACTGTTCTGTTTGTGCAACTTTGTTGGACTTTTGCAATTAAATGGAAAAGTATTCGTTCGAAACTCCATCATCTTTTAGTTTCTTTTTTCAGCATTGATTTAATTAAAAAATATAAAGTATTCAAACACTTGTAGATATTTCTTATGAATATACTATGTGTGTTGTATGAAACATTTTTAAATTTCATTAGCGCTATAATAAGACACGATTATCGTGATTATATTATTATAAATGGGAACAATTTTGAGAAAATATGTAGAAAATTTACCCATATAATTATGATAATGGTTTAATTGCAGTAATAATGAAATTTCAAAATGTTTTATGCAACACGCACAATATATACATAAAAGATTTTTATGCTAAGTAACCGAACACTTTCGTGACCCAATGTATATACGCTTCAAGAAAGATGTTTTTTCTAAAAACAGGAGACTAGAAGTTACTCGGCATTCTACTTACGTCTGAATTACCGTACGCCCTTATTTCAACTTCCATGTTGGCAAAGCACACAAACCTGCTGGATCCCAACCAAGCGACGTATTTATTCATTCATATATTCATTAGTGATATTCAGTTTGTTCTTTCTATTTCAATCGAGAACTACGACCGAACTTAAACTTAAACGCCGATAAAAATACAAGTTCTAATCAAAACTACCCTTAAAAGTCCTCAGAGAAAATCTTTGAGAAGAATACGAAAATTGTTTTATTAATTATTTATACCAAATCAGCCTCGAATTTCAGCCACCTGCAGAGGTGAAGCTAGAAGAAGGAAGAGGCGTAGAAAAACAATTGAAAGAAGCTGCAGTCAGAATAGCAGACAGTTTGCAATTCATTTTGTCTGAACTATGCACGAGACGGTTGAAAACTGAGGAAGAAGAGATGCATCGGTGAACGGAAAGTCGGTCGACACAAAAGAGAATAGGTAATGATGCACTTAAAGGGATGTGCGAGCTATTCAAAGAGAAACTAAATATGCCGGGACACGCTGGTAATAAATACAGAGAATGACAAACTAGTAGAAGGATCGGTAGTTTTAACGAAGCTTGTATTATACCTATGCCAACACCAAAATATATAATAATATAATTTGCCAGTTGCCAAACAGAAAAATTTCTAAATCTTTATAAAAAAAAAAAAACACGGAATATCAAAAGATGTAATAGTATCCCAATTGATATTTGATTCACGCTCGCAAACTTCTTGATTCTGAAAAATAGTATTACCAATAAATCTGTTGGCTTCATATCTTTATTGTCAGTTTCTTCTCATAATCTTACTCCTGGTACAGGTCACCAACTCACGGCTGTTTTATTCAGTCAAGCTTACATCGATAAAGTTCAAGCCAACATTGCTTATATAGAACTATTTCATGACACAAAATTATCCCGAGTAATCTAACATGCTCTTCTAGGTTGCAGTAAACGAACAGTATGTAGAAAAATGAACAATGTCCATCGTGAAAATAGTCATCGTCATACGCTTGTAAAACTGGAAGGATCGTCGTGTATCCGTTTTGGTGAATGGCAAAAGTTGTAGAATGTTTCATGGGAATATCAACCAATCTCTAGCTTAATTAAAGCGAATAGGCATTTCACGGACCAGTGAATCGGAATAACCAGGGCGTTTTTTAATTTCCAGCCGCGAATTACATTTACGAACGCGTTTCGAAGTTCCGGCCGCGGAAGTTCCCCGTCGAAATTCGTTAACTTGCCGGGAGAGCTGGCAACCGACGGAGTGCTAATAACGTTACGCCCGCGTAGCTGAATAATACGTCTCGTGTAACGAAATCATTTTTCACCGGACGGTTAATGTACTTGAAGGGCCGAACCATGGCTCAAAGGAATGGTTGAACAAGCTTTCACGATACGTGATATAACGACGCGCGATAAATGCAGGTAATGACGCGCTGCTAGTTTCGGCAGCCGCATATATTTTCGTATAATTTTGGTCAAGTATCCTAGAATATTTCGAACGAGTTAGTTACTACTAACAGCAGTAATGTAGCAGTGGTTTCCACCGAATGAAACTCGTTCCACGGAATATTCAATTGCCGATGCAAATATTGCGAGTTACGATTATTGTTCGTCGAGATTTCAGCCGAACCAGTTTGTTCGGGTAAGCTACGATGAAAATTAAACGACACTCTACCAGCGTACATAATTTTTAGAAACAGATGTAGTCTCTAAAGAGAGATTATGTTATCTCTAGAAAGAGATCACTATACTAATTTAAATAACGTTGAAAAAGAATAATTTTGTTTAAGGAATCAATGTTAATACATGTAATTAGAAACAATATTGTTCAGCAGCTGCCCTTTTCATGTTAAGGAATAATTGAGAACTTCTCAACTTCGCTTGAAAATTAAAAGAATATTTCATTTTAAGTATATTAATAAAGTAGTTTCAAATTAGTAAAATTGAAAATACATAACTTGGTTAACCTAACCAAAGCTTAAGTAACAGCTCCATAAATAACGATCAATGGCATCTTGTCGATCATATCACCGTGTAGTTACTATATCCAGATAAATAAATTATATTTCAGGACTATCCATCGTGGAATGAAAAGAACGGTTGCATAAAATTGCCTGGTAGTTGCGGATCTCTGCTTCAGGTTCGATTCGCACATCTTCCACCACCGAGGCTAAAACTTTTAAATTGCGCG
Source organism: Bombus vosnesenskii (assembly GCF_011952255.1). Classification (NCBI taxonomy): domain Eukaryota; kingdom Metazoa; phylum Arthropoda; class Insecta; order Hymenoptera; family Apidae; genus Bombus; species Bombus vosnesenskii. The sequence continues at coordinate 4,391,782 of NW_022882938.1, forward strand.
ACACAAAAGAGTCCGTTATAACGGGGACGCGAAGAGAGAAAAGGTAAGACGAGGGGATGAAATTCATCGTCGAGACAAACGGTGGTTCGCGAAGCTGGAAAATGGGGCGTTAAGTTCATTAAATTACAAAGGGTGAAACGGAGAGAACGCGCGAACAACTAGAGCAATGTGGTTGTGATTAAAGTTCTTCAGGCTATTAGAAGAAGAAATAAATAGACGAACGAATAAATAAGCCGAGGTTGGCTTGAAGAGTGAGAAACGAAGTGATGGAAGAAGATGGAGGTGCATGCACGCGGAAACGAGAAACGTGAATTATATAAAGGAATGAAAAGTTTTTCTCCTTCAACGTCCTCTCTTTCATCCTGCAGATAAAATAAAAGAAAAACGGATAGACGTTGTAACGCAGTTTTAAATTATTATTATGCGCCACAATTTCAGTCTTGTCCCGGTCTTCGTTTCTTCTTCTTATCGTTGAATAATTCCTGATGTAATCTGTTCTTATGTAAATAATATTAATATACTGATAAATTGATATGTTTGGCAGATATATCTGTTCGTTATATTAAATTATTTATAATAATTGGAATTGAATTGTTATATTTATATAGGAGGCAAACAGTGATAGTTGAAGATTCGATATGAAAATAAAGAAATACGCATTAACTTCAGACAAGATAGATTTGAATTATTAATTATGTACCAGCATGACAACTTCTAAGAACTGCGTTTCAATTCAAATATATAGTCATGTGCTGCCACCTGACGACAGGATGAGCAATTCCTACTAATATAATGGTTCCTACAAGACGCCTTGGTTAGGATTAGTTTTCTTACAAAATAATTACTCTAATAAAATTATTGTACAGATATAAGAAAACCCAAAAAGAATTCTGATTATTTCATACTACATAAATCGATCTATCTTTGTTACTGTCACGTCGCAATGAATGGTCTTGGAAAGATATATTCTCCAACAATATCAACAGACATATGTCAAAATCAACAGCCAAGTTTGGAATTACAAAGTGACACTCGTTGCCACGATAGTATTATATATCAAACTATATTGCCAATGCTTCAAAGTCAAAAATCACTCGATTGTTTTATCGAATTGGTCGCAAATAGTCTTTATATTTGAACTCTAATTGCACCACTCTCATCAAAGGATATGTTTATGGGCGCCATACATACATGTTATGTTCCATATTCACATATTATATGTATCATATTATGTGAAATATTCGTCTTATGTGTATAACATTTATATTTATATGTAAATAGAAACAATATCAAATGGTAATGCGTCACTTACCTCTCAGATGTGACAAACCGGTGGACCTCGCGAATGAAAAAACCTAAAGTTCTCACTTTGACACAACACACGAACACTTTTTTCCCGCACTCATTCTATACGAGAATTGTTCTATGACCGAAAATGTGACGCGAAATGCAATAACGCGGGACACGTAAACATCGTTTCGAACCGGTAAAGTCGAAAACGTTGAGAACGTTTTTGATGCCACGAAGTCGCGTGCGCCATGGCGGTGAAGAACAGCTGTTCACAGGAGGGAGGGTCGTTATTGGGGTTGGTAGGGGCAAGTAAGGGTTTGGAGGATAAGTTGAGCCATCTAGCGACGGATGTAGGAAGCGTTCGACTTAAAGTCGAACCGGAAATCCTTTGAAGACAATGTTGAAACCTAGAATATATTTCATTGATCGCTAAAATTATATATTTCAACATTGTACCGAATTTTTGGTTTTAAATTTCAAATAGATACGCAGGAAATTTATTTTATTCAAAAGGATTAAATTAATAATTACTTTAAGATTAATTTAACAGGATTGGAAAAATGAAATTAAAAAGTTTAGATTGTAGGATATGATGCTTTAATAATTCACTGGTTACTTTGTTGTAGTTTTTCAAGCAGTATCGTTTCGTTTTAAGAACAAATGCTCTTCCCCAATAATTCTAAGCATGACAGCAAAAGATGCTGAGCAACGAAGGTCAATATGTCTATTAAACGTATCCTTGCGTGTCATCACGTGTGATCAATGTAGTTTATTATTCGTAGAGTAACATTCTAAGTGCATAGTGATAGACACACTGGCACGTATCAAAACCTCTAAAGATGTAAATCATTTTTTTTAAAGACGATTATAATTGACAAGTAATAATTTAAATAGTTACACACAAATTGTCAATGGAATACAAACGAATAATGTCACAATTTTAATGAAAAGCAAATCTCGTGTAATAGAAATAAAAAGTTTAGAAAATATACATAAACAGTTATCTGGATTCACAAAGCTATCACAAGGGATGAAACTAAAAGAAATATACAGTTTCAAAAATTCAATAATAACTAAGTAAATTAAATGAAAAAAGATAAACAAATAAATAAATAAATATACATATATATTGCATTTTATACGTCTATTCATGATGCTGCGATCATCTTTGCGATTAGTTTTTTATGCGACACAATACACTGTGCTACATTATGGAATGCATATGGAATTCTGTTGTTTGTCTCTGATATTGTTACACATTACAATTAGATCTACTACGCGTCAATTTGATATCCCTTTCTTTTATTACTCGCAATCTTTCTCGTTACTTCCTTTAATAATAAAAGTAGCATTTAAAGCTTTCTAATTATTAATTACTCGAAATCTACCGGTTAATCATTAATTAAAAGATAAAAAAACTGATTAAACAGTGACATAACTAAAGTCATAATATAAATATTTTTAATACATATCTACATCTCTCATGGATTTTCCTAATCTAATTTGATTATGTAATTTATTATCATAATACACTTGAAATTATCTTGTATACTACGAGACGAAGGGCTACGTTTGTCGTTTCTACGGCACTGTATTTATACACTCTCATTCACTACGTCGTATTTACTCACGCATACACCTCATGTACGTGTAACCATACTGTTACAAACATTCACACGCACATCAATGCGCGACCTTGTGTGCGCAACAGGCGTCAGAAACCCAGTAAAGTCTATAAAGATTATACGATGAAGTGTACGAGTAGTGACTCTACTTTAGTACGACTGGCCAGTTTTTGCGACAGGAGCGTGAAAATAACTTCACATGCCCTATCCTAACGAATGAAATACATTGGTGCTTAAAAATGAAACACTTATGACGAATATTTGCAGCCAATTAACAAATCTACTTTTCATCTGCCATCTCAACTTGTATTACACGTTACATATCACATGTAATAAATATTATACGAATATTTGTAGAAACATATACTGAATTACAGATCGTGAAACGTTGAACGTAATAATATTCATTAAAGAATAATCTCGATGTAGATTACATCATTCCTGTCGATCACACTGATGTGCCTTATTATAAATAATAACACGCATTAATAGATAACAATGTAAATGCCAGAATATACTTTTCATATCAATCTCATCAACTAGTAGCTCCTTCGTGTTTAATTTCAATATTTATAACGCATAATATCTATTTCATTTATAATATCTATGATATTTGTAACTTGTTGTTCATATCTATAACAAACAAAATTTTCCACAATTTCCGTCAAAATTGCTAAAATCCTTCTAACGAATCAAAATTCTACATGGTAATACAGATGCCCGAAAAATAGTACCTTCAAAATAGTCCGTCCCTGGTTTGCAGTCGGTTTGCCCCCTTATAAAGGGAACCCACGCGAGAGCGCCGGTCGCATACCATGGTAGCGCGTCGTTCGAAGCTCTAGGTAACGATTCAACGTGTAATTGCTTTTAATTCCTAGCACGCGTGTGTCTACGTATTAGACAAAAACTCTAGTGATTCTCAGTGACGTACATAGTCTTATCTCAAATCAGCCACACGATGCGTAACAGAGCTGAAGAGATCGAGCCGCGTGGCGATGTAGTGCATGGCCAGTGAAAGACGCAACCTTTATCCTGCTACGTGTTTATATTCGCCTTTGTGGTCATGGAAACGGTGATCTGACGTTTCGTCCTGGATAATCGTCGTAAACGCGCTTAGTGAACGTTCCTTGGCAACGTGCTTCATCAAGAAACCGGCCAGTTTCTTTGAGCTTCGACGGCCAGTTCCAAGCCACGCTTCACAGCCGGTCGAAATCATCGTGACTATGGTACGTACGCTGTTTCTAAGCGGACTTTTCTCCCGAAGAACAGGTGACAACGCCCGGTGACCGGGACAATTTTCCTCGGTTGGAGAAAGTTCGATCGCTAGATGCAGTTCTTCGAATAAATTCCTTTCGTGATCTTATTATAACTTGAAATTCTATATTTATGAGGATGGAGCACATTCGATGGAACAGCTGATAGATATAATCACCTGTTTTTATGATCGAATTTGCTCGAAGTTTAAGATTGTCAAGGAGACAGTAACTTCGTAGTCTTATTCGAACGATCAGCGAGTCACTTTGAAATTTACCGTTACTCATCGACGTTGATCGCAGCTCAACTGTTTCCGCTGGGGTCTTATCGCTCGTCTAGAACCGCGAAGAGCGTTGCACCAAAGCGCGGTAAACACCGGCGTTTGATTATTGTCAATGGCTTTCGTGGCAAGTCGGCTTCAAGCGGAAAAAACACGACTGTTTATCGATTAAAGCATATGATAGATAACGAAAGCAAGCAATTTAGTAGAGGTTTTGGAGTATCCAGATATTGCCTTCCATGTTATTATTTTTGTAATTTTGACGATATTTTGCTTTCTCTGTTTGCAGTAACGACCTGTTAAGGGATATTAAATTATTGATGACCTCATGAATTGTCATTGCTCCAACCATGAGTTATTATTAATCGCTCGAGATCGATAAGAAGGCACATATTTATCGAGAACATCCAGCAGTGAACGTCCATAATGGCTTTGGCAAAGATCAAGAGTTTTATAGACACGGGGCTGAAGACCGTGTCCACGCCGTTAGATCGCACGGTGAATCTGGAACCGGAAGTGGGCATTAGGATCGTTCATTCGATCAACGAGAAAGCGCTGCATGTGACGGTACTGGGAGCTCGTCACTTGCCACAGAATTTTGGCTTCACACGCGTCAACAGCTACGTAGTCAAGGTATATAACGATGGACTAGATATCTAGGTGGGCAGACTGTGATCTTTGGCATCATTATCTATAGTTACGTAACTCGATGAAATAATCGCACGAAACTTGCGCGCCTACATCAAAACCGTCATTGACTCACGAATCTTAGAAGACAATAACGTCGTGTGGGAATCGTACAACGTCCCCTTATCTCCGTACGATACGTTTGAAATAAAATAAATTATAATGGTCGGGAGAGACTCTGGCTCGATGCACTTGCCGTCGTCTTGTTTCCTTTGTATGCTGAAAGGAGAATGATGTTGATCGTAACTTGAAAGGAATTTTCATGTTGCTAGGCTGTGTAATTATGTAAAATTCGTGAGTAATAACTACGGGAACGGCGTAGAATGACAATTCCACGTGACCCATTCGTGACTTCATTACCCTGATAAGTTTCGAATATTTCACACAAATTCAACGAAAATGTTCTTGATCGAAGTAACTGCAGTTATAGCTAACATTCACTCCACTATGAACTGTTTATATCTAAAGCAAGAACTCAGACAGGAAGGAAAGTAAGTCGCTTCTATTCCAGGTGAAGCTAATACCGGGAAAGGAGAAGTTCGAGACAACGTCGAAGAACGAGTCGTGGCCGCAATGGAACGAGGAATTCACGTTTCCTCTACGCAAAGAGACGAAACAGAAATTTGGTAAAACAAAAGTGGTAGAAGAAGAAATCAGTGGATCCAGATTCATCGTGGCGACTTTGTACGCGGTTCTCGAGGACAAACCATTGATAGCGACTGAGAAGAAGGAAGAGAAGACTTCGTCTTCCACTAAAGAATCTCCAAAAAAGGGGAATAAGAAAAAGGATGGTCAGGGTGCCTCTTCGGAGAATCAGGAGCCAACGAAGAATAAATTACTCAGTCAGTTGTTTAATAAGGGATCGGATAAATCTGCGGACACTACAACAACGGAAAGGAAACTATTTGATAAGAGACGTACTGTAGGCGCCACGACGATTTCCCTGGACCCGAAAAATTTCACCACAAAGCCACACAAAGCAAAACACCCAAGTGATGTGTCTACTGGAGATATGTGGAAGCCATTGCGACCAATTGCTAGTGGCATTTCTGGAGCTGAAGACAGGGTATATTTTCAAATACATATATTATACAGGGTGGTTGGTAACTGGTGGTACAAGCGGAAAGGGGGTGATTCTATACGAAAAAAGAGGTCGAAAATATAGAATAAAAATTTTTCGTTTGAGGCTTTGTTTTCGAGAAAATCGACTTTGAATTTTCGCTCGGTACGCGTGCGGTACGTTATAACGGATCTCACTGTAGATCGTTGTCTCGATGGAAAAATTAAAAAAAAAAATTTTTATTCTATATTTTCGACTTCTTTTCCGTTTGTACCACCAGTTACCAACCACCCTGTATTACTATACCACGTTATACTATTTATATTATACCATGTTTTCTTTTTTCTTTTTCATTAATTCTTTCAAGACTGAATTCTCCTGCTGTGAAAAAATTATTTTTCATCAGTCACTAATAAAAAAATATATTTTCCTCAGATCATTTAATACAAGACACAATGTATTGAAATTTGGAGCTAGTTTTACTGAAAACATACATTTATCGATATTTATCTCTTAGTTAATTAATAACATATAAGAGTACAATGTTGTATATACATAATATCGGGCGTAAAAGAGTTAAATAGATATTGTGCCTAAATTTTGGAGTAAGGACATGTTTATACTAAATAGTTTTTCATTATCTTTGTTATAGAAGGAAAATAAGAAAGGCCAAGTAGAGTTGTCACTGTGCCAAGAAAAAACGGACAAGAACGAAGAGGGTAGCGAAAAACTGACACTGTCTCTGCATCGTCTGAGATGTTCGTTACAGACAATGCACGAGCATGAAGCCTTGAAAGGACAGATGTATATCAAGATGTCTGTTGTAGACAACGGTAGAGTGACTCATTTCTGGAAAAGCGATCGTTTCGCACCTTGCGTGTCTATGAAATTCGCGCCAGACTCGGCAAGAGTGATCGCGGATAATCCGTATCAGGGAGCACTGAAGGATGTTAGCTTTGTTGTTAAATTCGTCTCGAAAAATAAATTAGGTAAGCCACATTGCTCTAGCGAAATTTCATCGTGAGAAAGTTTTATCAATTGTTTGGTCACTTCTTAGTTATGAACATTTGATGTTATTTCAGGAAAGAAAACGACTGTTGGTCATTTTGTAATAGGACCAGATGTTGGTGGAACCTATGGTGAACAGTGGAAACAGGCTCTAGCGAAATCGGGACAACAGATAACGAAATGGCAGGCATTCGAGTGAGAACGTGAATAGATCAATAAACTTCGACGTCTATACAGTTTTCCTTCGAGTATAAACCTACTTTCGATTCGCGCGAATGTTATGAATATTTAAGCGCACGGTCGATAGTGTCGTTCCAAAGAATACTTATGTTAGGCAAACATCTGTGAATATGAAAGGCATTCGTATTGTAAATTATTTCTTTCGTGAAATTTACTTTTATTCCGCTTTCCTTATTTTTTTTTGATTCTTTGTAAGACAACTTGCACAAAAGTATTTTATCGATTTGATTGTACATATCGATTGTTTTATACAACCGTCCTCGATTCCAAGACAGATTTGTGAAAGTTTCTGCCGAGGATCGGAATAATAGAACCGTCCAATAAATAAGTGGTTACCACCGTTGAATAGAAACGAATACGAAATTCATCGAATCCTAATTGTGAAAGGGAGAAATGAAGATATACATTAAATTTTGTGCCAGAGGAAATTGTAAGCAGATAATTAGCAGCTGCTCAGTAAGATGTATAATATGGACATAACGATGCGTTTTTACTCTATTTAAATCTAGCGGATCCACTTTTTATTTTGTATTAGCACTTTTCTGAGGTACTTTTAAGATGAATCAGAAAATCAATGGAAAAATATTTTTTCTTTTTTTTTTTTTTGACATATGTAGGATATTTTACATTATGACGATTTTCAATTTGTTTAGTAGAAATGGTAGTGATAAATATTTCGCTCATTGTTTCAAATGTAATTTTATTCGAAAGTAGGCATTAACGTATTATATCTTAAATAATTGTATTTTGTTTAAAGAATTATTTATATCGCTGCAATTAATTGCATATGTATTTTATTACGGAAATTAATTGTATTTCGAGGAATATCGTTAAGGTCTAAACAGTCACACCAAAAGATTTATATGTACAATATCATTAACGCACGCATCTGTATGACAGAGATATATTTTATATGTAATACACCTGTTGTTATACATAAAGGATGATTTTTATTTTTTTACACGGAATGTTTTCCATATCGCTTTATTCATTCTCTTTTTCATCATACACATGTACAAAACATATATAAGGGAATGATATATTATGCAAGCAATCATAGCTTTATTTCTGTGGCAACGTTAACCACTTCTAGAAAATGCATACAAAAATACAAAAAGGCCCAATCGTATCATACTAATACTAAATTTATAAGTTTCTAATAGACAGAATTTACAGTCTTATTTATATTGTGCTAAATATTAACACTATTCAATACATTTGTTTGGTATAATGTTCAATCTTTTGTACTAACCAAGTCTAAATTAAACAGTAAGTATGATACAAGCATATATGTGCTTGGATTAAAAATTATACTATATTAATAAAAATATATTTCTCTAAAAAATTGCAATACTCTGAGAAAAGATAAAAATGTATCTTTGCAATATTCTATATTACTAAAAAACTGTCTTAAAAATACCTTGTTCATTATCATCTTGGTAGGTAGTAAGGCACAGAGAGGCACTTTAAAACACTTATAAAAAAGAATTGTTCAATGGTACAAAATGGTTTTTGAGTGAGTATGATCTAATTTGTAACTGGAATATTCTACTTCCCTGAAGTTCAGATCATATGATTGTTGAAAAGAATGTTGCATTAGTAAGTACAAGAGAATCTTTATGTTGTAAAAAAAATATGTTCAAATATATATTGTCTAGTTAGCTCTGTCGACATGGCCAACACTATAAAGTATAAACAAGTATATATCTTAACGAAATTGCTAAAGCTATAATTGAAGTAAATATGCTTTTGTGATTGTACGAGGCTGCATTGCAGCCATCTTTGCTATTGCAAGTACAATATTCCATAAATATATTATACGTCCCTGTCCTCATAAGGCAAAATCTTTCATCCCCCTCAATTCCTGGTTCTCCCATATACGCACAACTACGAAAATATCTCCATACACCGTTGACTAAGAATAAAAATAAAATCTAACTTATAACATTTCCTGCAAAAGGTTATTTTGCTACGAAAAAATTTGGAGTTATTAACACACCTTTTTGACGAATTTTACGACACATGGTAGGCCTTACACCTGGCAAATGCTCTAAGTCAGGTTCTTGTTTACAGTCAGTTATGGGTACAGTGGTATTATCAAATGGATCTGCACATTTTGGATCAGAATCGGATCTGCAAACCCAGCATTTGATAGATAATCCTGTAAAAATATACAGTAGCAATTATTATCGTCTGTTTATAAAGTGAAATTGTCGAAATTGTTTTAATGTAATAAAATATTATTTATTTATACGCATATACGTAATATATTAGAGTGATGAATATTTTGTACAACTGGTAATTTAATAATACAAAAAAATTGCATAAAGCTTCTGTTTTTCATAATTTATCTCTTACAAATATGTTGAGGTTAAGGAGGAAAACTAAACGATACATTGTACAGAGCAATATTTACCTTGCTGAATACAACAGAAAACGAATAATACTAATAATATAATATGAAAACTTGTTTTGTTTGCCATTTTCTTAGATATTGAAGATCACTTTACGAGAACTTTGAAACTCACGTCAAGTCGTAATAATTAGTAACTCCAACTGAACACGCCTACATATGACAACGACAACGCCACTAATGAACTAATATCGTAACAGGGCTGGTGCTGATACTCGAAAATATTCTACAAGTTACAAATGAATCATCAAAAATGTTATATAGTTCGATTGTAAATGAAAAGGAATAAATCTCAAATTTATTTTCAATTGAATAAATTTTGTTTTAAATCAAACTTACATACCGAAGAGTCTAGTATAATTTTATGTATAACAGAAGAATATATCAAAATGTTAGTCACATACAAATTTTTATGGGTATAACGAGTAATTCATTAATATATTTCCAAAAAATAAAGAAAGTTATGAATGGAATTACAGTAGTCTGTACGCACCTGATCAGTTCGAACAAATTCGTCTTCTTTCGGGTCACGTGACCAGGTTCCGAGTCGAGACCGCGCCCGATATATGAGGCATTCGAAGAAATACAGTCTTAATTTAATAGTCACAAGTCTAGTCACGAAAGAATGCACCACGAAACAACAATTAACATACCAGTTAATTGAAAGCCTCGTAATGCACAATTTATCCGAACATGAACCTCTGATATTTAACAAACATTGAGGATTATTCTTATCTCAGATACGCGCGACATATAGACATGATAAAAAATCCATGCCAATTTTCAATTTTTAATTTTCTGAAGTTACAATGTTTCAGATTTTTCAATCCTCAAATTTCTGAATTTTCAAATATCAACATTCGAATTCTTGAAATTTCCAAATATTTAAACCCTCAAATTTTCGAAGTTTTATTATTTTTAAAAATTTCGATTTAATATGTAATCATACCGTCACACTTCCGGGTCAAGTTGGGCTTGAAAAATACCCAAAATCTCGACGACATGGTGTCGATTTCTATCTTGCTTCATAGAGGAACCCTACAGTTATCTGTGGCCCGTAACAGAATTGATTCTCTTTTGCGGGTGGTCCGCGAACGGAACAAGATACAGCTCGGTCCCGAGGAAACATTTGAATGCTATAAATAAATATAAATAAATTGATTTGCTGGCATTAGCATAAGTAGCCGAGAGAGCCTCGACTCTCCTGTGTGCGGCTCGCGTCTCTTCGTTGTCTACCTCTTTCTCTCTTTCTTTTACTCGCACCGACACAGACGTTGATTTATATACCGATGTCCCTTAGGTTCCTGCGGCATTCACCGTCTCTTTAACTTTAAAAGGACACGGGTCTACAATCAGGACGCGAGCCTGTCTCGTCTCGCGGTTGTTCGCGTGGGAATTAACTCTGAAAGCAACAGACTCTTCCACCGTGAATGGTGCTGTTTCAATTAAACGATACCAACGACCAGTAAAATGTTGAAAACTTAAAACATATGATATAATTTCGAGCCCATCAATCCTTTCGAATCCATCAATCCTTACGAGTCGATGTTTCAACACGAGCGTCGATGTTTCCGAAAATAAACAACGAAGAACATGAAGAATTCGTCTTTGGTATCAAGGCCACTCTCGAGAGGAAAAATAGTCCTTATTCTTGCTATAAAATCAACCGTCTCAAGAGCGGCTCGAGGTCGGCTTTTTTCCCAAAAATCGGGTAATTTCGTGTAATCTTCACGGAGGTTTGGGCGTGGTCAAACCACAAACATACTCCGCTAAAGAACGGCGTGTGTCATTAAACCGAATCTTCCAAACGACCCTGGCCTGTCTTCCCTCATCCCGCTGCCGGAAGAATGGGTCTTCGAATTACTCAGTTGCGTTAATAGTCACCTTGATCGACATTTGCGAATTGATGTCTCCAAACAACCTGACACCCCTTTCTTCATCGCTTCGCGGTGAAAAACGAAACATTCGCATGTTCGTGAAGTATCGATCGATAGATGTCCTTCGATCATCATTCGACAAAAAAATCCCGTCATTTTATCGATCAAACGGTATAAACACTTTTTTGCTAGATTGTTTAGTCAAGATTACGATTATCACTGAATCATCCTAGATATTTCTAGCCGTAACGTCATTACACTTCCACATTTGTCGCGTATGTTTTATTGCCATTTCATAAAAGGTGCGTAACAACTGACCCATATTCATATCCTTCGACCAGTACTATTCTATAGAAGATCGGTGTTAAAATACATTCTACAGACGTGGCCTTTCGCGAGAAAATCGCTCTCTCCTCTCATTCCTAAAACGTCAACCTGGATCAACGACGATGATTCTTCGCCATTGAAAACGCTCCACGCTTTCATCATCACGTTCATTATACGGACGAACGTTGTCCTTATTAGAATCAAACATAACCCTGTTCAATGTCCATCTTCGGTCCGATACTTTTCGAAGGACTGATCGTCGTCTCCCCATCGTGGTCCCCAAGCGTATCTTCTTTACGGAGAATCCACCAAGAATACCCCCTATCAGAGTGCACCCCACCACAGCAGCTCCCGCAGAATCACCCTCCACTTCCGCTTCGCTTGGTAGCCACTCCTCTCAGCCTCTGTTGATACTTCCTCGCGCGTGTATCTCGTCAGTCGGCTTGGAGCCACGTGCGTGTGCTCGAGAAGCTCCAGCACGCCAAACGCAAGCCTCGTTTGCGATCGACTTTGTACTTCCTACTCGTTAATAACACCTGACAAGACGTTTCACTGTACGAACAAAGAAACTCAATTAGCAGAAGCTCTTAAGTGCGCGATAAGAAGTGTCTCTCGGAAAAAGTAATCGATGTTGGAAGACAGAACAGTAGAACGATTCTTTCGAAAGATTGTCGACCAGTCGAAGAGCTAGCCACCCTTACCCAAAGGAGTTAAGGTGTTCAGTCGAGAAGCGTCGAGTGTCTACGGCGATAGTCACCGAACAGTCTGCACCGTTGCCACGAAAAAGCAGGAAAGAACCGCGCAGTCTCGACGGTGCGTCTAAAACGACCAGGAAACCAAAACCCGAAGACAGATGGTGGAGGCAAGGAGGACTAAAAATATCGGCCGTTGGCACGCCGCTGGCTTGCTGTACTTCAACTTGAACAATTTTACCGGCTGGAGAACGTACCGTTCCATGGCCGTGCGTCGACTCTAATCCCGCTGAGAACTCGCAGACGTTGCGTTGGTTGGTCAAAGGAAGGATCGTCGAAGCGGTGCAATCCTCCTCGAGAAAGTACAAAACAATTTATTTGGTGTCTTTTCTTATCGTTTAATAATCCAATCTTAATGGTAACGGACAGTACCGGTGCAAAATCGATAAACTTTTATTCTCGGTTCAGTAAAACGTTGAATGATGGTAGAACTCGTGATTCCTCGAAATATGGCTACAACAGATAAGGTATATATAATGTATTCTTTTTCTACTATAAAATTTTATCATACTCCTGATTTTTTGTTTTTCGCTTTGATTACGTTTAATCTGTTGGGTAATAAAGTTCGATAACAGTATGAACGAATGGTTCTCGTGACCAAGACACCTCGATTCTTCGATTTCCGATGAAACAGGAGAGATACGCTACCCATGAATCGTATCAACTTTCGCGTTACATAAACAATCGTAACATGTATACAACGCTGGTTTGCGTGGAGGTTCCTAATGTTCTCGTGTCTTTTCGCTAGGGAACGTGCCTCACCACCTGTATCCCACACGTATATATCTTCCTCGCGAGATCTTCCTACTGTAACCCTACACACTCGACTACTTCCGCTCGAGACCATCGATCCAATGACTCGCTGATTGTTTCTACCGTTAAAGTTCACGAGCAGAGTCGATTAATTTTCCATTCACATCCGCTGAACAGGTAATTCCGAATGAATAATCGAGTCGTTCGTGACTTCGCGAATATTCGCGTACTTCGTTCCTTGTAAGTTCACACAAGCAGGAGCAAAAGATACAGGAAAAGGATTTATAGAGAATTGATGTTTTATCGGCTAATTGTTACCAATAATTTACGAGCTTGTCGTTCATTGGCACAATTAGCAGAGCAGCAGAAACTGATTGCTCGCAATACGCGAGTGAACATCGGCAATTACCCAACGAGCCATAAGAAGAAGCTACTTCCTCCACTTTAATTGGACCTCTTAAACCCGACAGCATAGAATCTACGCTCTAACAACTTCTTCTTTCGAGAAAATATCGAATTCCATCGTAAAATCCATACCAATTTCATCCTCACACGATCATCAGTCTCTAAGCAACAACGAGCTTCAACCTTCCATCAGCTCGTTGCAGCGTATTACTCGAGATTAACAAGCGAACGCGAAGTACCTCGGGTGAGAGTATCCGGAAAAACGCTAATAACAAGCTCCTCTCTGATCGATGGTTTCAGGAGCGTACGAACGAGAGCAGAAGACTTCTAACGAGCGTCGAGTGGTCGCTTTGAAGCTGCCCCGTACCACGGGGCCATCCAGAAGCGGCGTCGTCGAGGGAAAAGGCTTTTAGCTCCTCCTTGAGGCCCAGGTTCTTCCACTCATGGTGTTTTACGGCGAGCTCGTTTGAAATTCTTCGCGTGGAGTCGCGGCCGTATTTATAGAGCCGCGCGCGGACTCGCGAGTTCGCGCACGTAGAATCACGCGCGCGCGCGCGTAAATCTCCTCTCCAGCAAGGAGGAGAGAAAGGAGGAAAGGAAGACGGTGGTGGAAGTTCGAAGGGAAACGCAGACAAACAGAGAGGAAGGAAGACACGCACCGTACAAACGGAGAGGAAACGAGAGAACGAAAGTTGCGTCGACGAAGGGACGAGCACGCGGGCACGTCGCGATCATGAAGCGATGTATCCGCGACAGGAGCACCGGCCCGCTTCGTCGTCGAGCACGTCCTCGACGTCGTCGAACTGTCTGCGCTCGGTGCCCCCACTGGCAGGCCTCGATTCACAGGGCATGATCGCTCGACTGTTGGGGGCGAATGCGTCCCTCCTGTTCCTCCTGCTATTTCTCGCCACGATACGCTTCGCTGTCTGCCTCGACGACGTCTCGGTGAGTATTTAGAAACTTTCTGCCGACGTTGATTGGCTGTTTCGTGTGAGTGCCTTCATTGTTGCTAATGAGATGGGAAAATTTTGTTTTACTAAGTGTGATGGAGCGTTGAAGTCGTTTATACTGTTAGAATGACAGGGTAAATTGATGGCAGGCAGTTTGAAGAAGAATTCAGAGTATTTGGTTCATACTTAGTTTAAGTGCGGTGAAGGGTTTTAATTACTGAGGTAGTCAGATTCAATTTCCTTTTGAGATAAGATTATTCTCGTTACAAATCGTATACAGGATACGGTGGTAATAAGTTCGTATTTTTTAACTTTTTACGTATATTATTATTAATTTTGGAGTACGCAATCTCAGTAAATATTCTTTAGGATTAGCGGGCTCTCTGTGGTGACAGAGTAAAGAAGGATAACGCGAGAAAGAATTCGGAGTATTTGATTGATATTGAGTTCAGTGCAGTTTACGACTAATCACTTAGCGAACTGACACGCTCTAGTTCTTATTTGCAATCAGATTTAGACTTACATCGAAGTATCGAGAACTAAATAGATTCGATATAGCTTGACCGTATGACAAGCATCCAAAAAATGTTCAATTGAGCAAGAACAATCGGTACTTACGTATCCGTAGTATTTACGGCAAGGTACTTTCTAAATACTCGCGTATCTTCAAGCCATTGAACGGGCACGTGGCGTGTGTAGAGCACTAAACCACGATTGCTAGGGAAAAAAGCAATTGTGGCGAGCAAAGCTTCCGATTAGCAACGGCGTTTGCCAGGCCCTCGTTTCATTAGTTTCACTTTCTGCGTGGAAATCCGATCCAAAAGATTGTTTCTATGCGGTGCACGCGCAATTGAGCAACCGCCTGGCGGAAAATATTCATAACATTCTCGACGTATAAATAGAGAAAAAAGCGAGCGAATATTACAAAAAAACATCTCGCAAATCTCGAGAACAAGATAATCAGAGTGGGACGCATACTAATCTGCTTAATTAAAACCGAGATAACCGCGTATTTGCGAGTAACATGCCTTTTACACGAAAGTCGACAGCGTTTCAAGACATCGTTAACCGAAATCAAGCCTCGGTTTGATGCATCGAGATCGACAATTCTTTTCAGTATTCAAACCCGTTTCTCGTTCAAAGCGGCGTTAATATTGTCGATAACTTCGCGAATGAAAGGATCGATCGTACCATACAGGGTATTACGCATTTGATTAAAATTTAAGCCTGACGATTATCTGTACTTATTCGTACAAATGCAATTGCCTCGTAAGTGTTTTAACGCGGATCAAAACAATCGAGCAGTGTGACGACAGTTCGAGTACATAGATAGTTCGAATTCGACGAAGTCGTGAATAAAATGTTTGTACGATGAAAAAGTAAAAATATGTATCCAAGCACCGTATCGCACAGAAGCTGCTTTTTTGCGCACATGATATATAATTCAATTCGTCGCGTCATCAGAACTGAGTCTGCGATAAGTGGATGTCTAATGGACGTAGATGCGGTGATTATAATTACAAATGAGAAGGAAACCTCTGCAAGAAAACGTTCAACTCGTATTGTAAAGATTTCCTAAGAAATTTCGCACATCATACTAGATACAGCAAATGCATTTAAAACCATTTGAAAAATATGCAGGGTTACTGAGGTTATTTTATTGATGATTAAGATCACGTGAATGTTACGGAAGGATCGCGAAGATCATGTCATTGACGCTTAAGGTCACGAGAAGTCATAGAAGTCGTGTCATTGAAATTCAAGATCATTTAAAGTTTAGAGACGAGCCATCAAATTCGTTTCATTGGACATTAAGATCATTTGAAGCTCGCGAAAGGTCATCGGGGTTGTACCATGGACATACTATATCATTTGGAAATCACAATAGTTCATTCGTATTCATCGTGATCATCAGGATCATCGTTATTAATCGGATCGTGGTAATTTATAGACCATAGATCATCGTTAATTTGATATTCTATGAAGTGAAAGTAAATCGAGTACCTTCAATCCTCATTTACAGAACAAGAGATTAATCCTTGGCATGTTTGCGTTCCTTTAAGATGATCCATTCAAAACCATATGGTATAGTATCAAACTAACTGTCTCATTTGCAGATGATCGAAGATACAAAATAAATATACCTGGAATTTTTCGCCATTCCATTAATTGCAAGATATTTTACCCTCCTATTTCAAGACGAAAGTCGATGGCACGTTCGCCGTGTACAACGTGCCGCAAATAGAATTCCTGGATGGGGACGCGAACAGAAGGCACCGGGCATTTAGAAGTCGTTTTCATGGAAGCAACAATCAGTTACCTACATCGAAGAGAAACGGTGTTCTTCCGCGAGTGCCGAACGATCTGTGCCGATTTATTGTGCCGGCAAAGAAATTGGTAGAATGGCGTTTAGTAGGTAGTTTCAGGCTCGCGTGAAGCCTCGGGGGCCTACGGTGAGGCATTGTGTCAGTCTAAACCCGGTAATAGCGACGCAATCGTCCGGAGCCTAGGCGGAGGAAACGATGCTTTCGCTTAAGATACCCTGGTAATTACTATAATTTCATTTCGTAGCCGTCTTCGAATTCTCCTGTTGATCCTGTGTTTCAAGGCTTGTCGTTTCCGCACCTGCATTCCCCTTCGAACGCTAAAATAAAGGATCCGATGGAATATTCAATCGAATTATCGCTTCGAGATATCCGAAGTTGCTTAAAACCTTCACGAACCTATTATACCTTCAACAAACGGTTATTTCCGCGATTAAACGCGTTATCGATACTTTTATGATCTATCATTAATCCAGATAATTTCGATCTTTATATTAATTGTTTCCAAAATTTTCAAAGATTCTGGAGAATCAGTGTCTATTAAAAATATATGAACCATAAAATTATAATATCCTTCGTCGTGAAATGAAAATGCTTTAAAGAGTTGATAAAATGTAACTTAGGTAAAAATTCGTGATAGTAACTCTCGTAATAATAACTCATGATACCAGGAATATTAAATTTTCAAGTGGGACACTTGAAAGCTAAGAACCTTTTCCTGCCACTCCACTGATGCTTCTCACAATCTGGTATATACAGCAACCATAAAAAATATTTCTATACAATTGTAACTACTATACCACGCATTTACACGCTATATAAATAAGACCAAGTACATTAAATATCGTGTAACTTAGTGGTCATTATATATGACTGCAAAAATTTGATACTCGCTGCAAAAATGAAATATAGAACGAGATAAAAAGATGCTTCTCTGTAAAAATAAGAGAATGTACGAGTAGAAATACTTTTCGTAGCCGCGTTTAAGAGAATGAGAAGCGAGTAACAGATTAAAGAACTACGAACCCTGATTCATCGCCATGAAATAAAAATGTCGCAGAAGGTATATTAAAATCTAATTTAGATGAAAACAAACAGCAATAGTTCTCGAGTTACCACCCACAGTCTGAACAACATCAAAGAGCAAGCTTCGTGCTCGAGCGGAACACTTAACCGAAGTTTTTTGTTGGCTCGCCACCGATGATCTCGATAACGTCTCCCCGCGAAGTACACAGTCCCCAGTTTATATTTAGTGCATCCTTTCGCCCCCTCGTTCTCGATTACGATGTTTTCGTGCACCAAACACCATCCCGTCTCCGTCGAATCGTAAATCCAAGGAATTGCTCCTTCGGCTTGTCAAACGCGCCAGATTCACAGCCGGACGATTCAGCGAGCGGTAACATCGATACCAGTGCTCGGTTGTCGGTAATCTTGTACGAGCAGCATCATGGCTAGGCGAAGAGACGAGGAACGAGTATCAGATAAAGGATAAGCATTTGTTTGAGTTTCCTCTTGGACTCCTTATCTGAACTAACACGCCAATTTATGGGTTGATCCTTGGACAAGCCGCAGATAGCGAACAGATGTTGGACCATTGCTTTTCCTTACCCCCTCCTCCTATGGTGCAACGATCGAAGGGATGAGTTCTTTTAGAACAAGTATTTTTATAAAAAATTGAAGTTTAATCTTTGAGTATAGTGATTTGGAATTTTCTCTGCAACGCGATAGGTTTTTCGTTAACCTTCTTCTGGAATTAAAAGTTTGTTAACTGCGAAGAAAAATTGCTGCTTGGTCGGCATTTTTTAAAGCGTTTTTCTGTGCAAGAAGGTTCAAACTTCTAAATATCTAAATTAGGAGATTCAACATCTGCCATTAATAACGGTATACCGTGACAGAATAAAATCACCAAACAGTGACACGGCGACGTTTTCGCACCGATTGAGTGAAAGGAAGGTCAACTTCCGTCGCCTATCTTCTTCTTCGCGTTTCTCTTCCAAATAATTACGCATTTAATAATGCAATTAATAATCGGTTTGAGGTGCGTTTGGCTGCGATGAAGAAATGACGACGTGCCAATCACCCGTGACTCTGGAGCCGCATAAAAATGGTGACTGACCTCGGGGGCGCTGGACACCCCGCGGTGAAACTTCCTGTCGCGAGATCTGCTCTCTCCTCCACTCTCTCTTTCTTTCCTTGTGATTCTATTAATGTGTCGAGATCGTTGGAATAATTTACCGCTATCCAACGAAGAACACAGGGTCACGAGCGGACAATGTAGCCATGCGAATAGGTCGTAAGGTACATGCTGAAGATCCGTCACCTTTCGAAGATTAATAATCGGTACGACCCTTCTTTTGCTTCGTATTCTCACGGTATTGTTAACCGCAGGAGCCCCTTTTGTGTAGTCCCATAAGATATCTCAGAGGATCATTGTAAACGTATCTTTAACAGCTGACGATACTAATGATCGTAGCTAAATGATAATTCCTGTAATAACAAATTACCAGAAAGTTCTGTATTTCGCGCCTTTTATCCGTAGAAACTACAATAGATGTCTTGTGAAAAGAAATATATTCTCGGTCGTATTTTTTTGCAATTTATCAATCATCCTTCCTTCTCGGTTTATTAGAACGAAATTTCAGTTGGAAAATTTTGCTCAATTCATTTCATGAAACATCATTAAACAGCTGAATTTCTATTATGCGAACAGAATTCCACATTTTATACCAATATTCCTATTCGTGTTCTCGACATACATTTTAATTTGCTAGGTTTCCCTACAATTTCTGTATATCTTTTAAAATTTTGTCTTGACCATGAAGATTAACTTCGAAGATAAAGAAATTATCACCATTCCATTGGAGTAGCTTATAGTTAGGCGTCTCAAATTCTTGCTGATCATTATCGTTCGAATTTTCACTTCCCATGGGGATGTATGAAACGTATCGCGTGATTTTCATCGTCTCTCAAGTGGATTCGGAGAAGACGTTCCCTGGACACCCCGCGGAGGCTTCTCCTCCCGCGGGATCAGCAGAGCCAGCTCGATTAGCTTCTTACTACATATCGTGACGACTATCGCGTGGAATTTCAGTCCGTCCCGGTGCAGGAAGTATGTTAGCCTCGCGTCTCATAAAAAGTTGTCGCAACGGGGAAGAAAGAAAAAGCGAAAGAGAGTAGACGGAGCGAGGACGATCGTGAGGACGAGCAAACGAGCAGAGATACATATAGTCTTTCTTCGGTTCCTCCTTCGCTCTTCCACGACTACGATCCCGTTTGAGGCTGGTGAATCCTAGCCGATCTTTCTTCTCACCCTCTTGCGATCGATGCTTTCCTTTGACTCGTTTCTTTTCGTATTCCGTACGATCGCCGTTCCATTGTCTGGTGAAACGGCGAAGATCGCCCGCCTGGTGATTAGCATTCCGCGAGAAACGGATTCCTCGACGTCGCTGTCGGTCTGTTAACGATTCCAAGTGTACCGCTCGAGTACGACATGGAAAGGTGGATTTATCGGCTTCCAGAGGTATTTAGAAAAGTTAAAATCTATTTGCTGACGTTAAAATAATTAAAACTATGGGGAAATTGCTTTTATTTGGCACAATATACAGGGGACAAAAATGTTTCCCTCTTTATGTGTAAACTTTGCGAAGTGTCGATAAATATGTCCGTTTTACAATTAGAGCTACCGTTTCATGTCATCTCTTGGTGAATTTGCAATTTTATAGTGCATTTGCATAATACTGTTGAAGCTTCGTTCTGTGAACAGGAATTTCTTCCAGTATTCTTCCAAGTATTTTTTCGGCGATTGTTTTGATTTAAAAATGAATTTTATTTTATGCTCCGGAGGAAAACAAGGTACAGCTGGAAATCATCTCATCAAAGTATCTATTTTATTGAATACCATATCGAAAAGAGATAATGAGATATCGTCTAACGTTCAAGTCACACAGAAACCTGACTGATATATTTCACCGAAATTGATCGTTTGAAGTTACATTCTAATACAAAAATTCTAAGATTTCCAGAAGATGCAACCAATTAGTTTATCTTCTAAATGACTCGCGCGT
This sequence comes from Bombus vosnesenskii, assembly GCF_011952255.1. Lineage (NCBI taxonomy): Eukaryota > Metazoa > Arthropoda > Insecta > Hymenoptera > Apidae > Bombus > Bombus vosnesenskii. Next base: position 4,413,091 of record NW_022882938.1, read on the forward strand.
AAAGCAAGCAAAGAAGTTGATCTTTAACGGACATTCTTCTCGTTGAAAGTATCCGAGAACACTGAAAGCTAGAAAAATGTAATTACAGAGACGTGTTAAGATCCGGCGATTTATCGAGAAAGAACAGCGACAGACGATATTAATTGGCGTGCAGCACGCGTGACATTGTACCTTTACCCGAGCTTTAGCAATCGTCCAGCGAGAAGTGGGAACCTATCGGAACGAGTTATTCCGGTATAACTTGCCCGCGCACAAAGAACTGCCCTCATTAATATTGTGTATTAAATACAACTCGTTTTCTGCACGACCGATTTAACGATTCCCGCGAAACGATCAGCATGGACCGTGTTTACCAAACGGAGCGGTTTATGCTCGTGGGCCGAGTCACGAGACCGTCTTTTCTCGAATCCACGATCACCGTTGAATTATCGATCTCATTAGCCGCTAATGTTGCTCCCTTTTATCTACTCCTACTATCACTCGTTTTACGGGTTCCTGATTAAAAACTATGGCCGCGTTTCGTTTAGAGTTCGAACGGATTGGTAGAAATGGCGATTATTGGCGAGAATTTCAGTATAACTTAAGTAAATACATACTTGGCCGAGATTTTCGGGGACTGCTTTCTAAATACTGAGCCGACTGACAGCCAATTAAACTTTTGCTTCTTATCTTTCTATATATGTGAATGTTATATGTGTTAATCTAATTTAGAACGGGAGCGAATTCAATCTATATTTTATATTTATGACTATTACTCGCCCTAGGAAATTTTCTTCTAAGGATTTATATCGAGTTTCTATTTATATATATCCACGGAAGACAAACTGAAAATGACTCGGAGTTAATTTGATTCTCGAAAGATTATACATTAATTATGTATTTTGCTAGTAAAATAGAGAAATGTTTAGGTCTGCTCACTCGTTGATCATTTGATGATCTTCGTGGTCAGCGTAAAAATTCTCAGAAAATAGATTCGTTCATCAAATTACATAGATTAGAATCGAAAGGCGTAATCGTAGTGTGCAGGTTCTTAGATGGTAACGGAGATACGTAAATTATCTTCTACTAAAGTGTCGGAGGAAGAAAAAATTGCAAGATAGAAGTTTACTTGGAACATTCGAGACCTAATACAAATCTAATTGAATGTAATGGCGGATTAATCTCAAATTGACCATCGACCATTTCGACGTGCCATTAATCGACTCTCAACAATCACGTCGTAAATTCCTGCGTCGTACGAGGAAGCGGCGATCGAATCGGCGAAGTCGTAGCTGGAATACGGCCAGTCGTAACAGGCCGCCACTTTTACCGAGCATTTCCACGGGACGCGACGCACTGTAAATTCAAGGGACAGACGAGCGTGGAAAATGCGAGCAAAGAGCGGGATTTAACGAGAACGCGGGCTACCATTGAAATTTACGGATGTGAAGTGGACAGACGACCGCTGAATGAACGAAGAACATACAGAAGTCTACCAGAACTCCATGGAATGGATTTAGAATGACTCTGTGACCATAAATGCTACACGAATGCCACTGTTTTATGAGATATGGAACAATTTGTTGGCAAACACATGGCACATTGCGATAAGGTGTCAAGAAAATTCTTCTTATTCTGTTTACTCTTTTTAGTGGACGCTTCATTTTATTAAATTTTTTAGATGAATTTACAACAGACGAATTTGGGTCTTGTGTTTGTTAAAAGACAATTCAATTTACAGCGATTTCTTTTAAAGTCTTTTGCATCCCAACGAGTGACATATATATGTATTATGGATAAACGTGCTATTTTTCTTTCACATGTTTCCTGTTTATTTATTATTTTACTCGCGGTGGCCGATTGTATATTATATATGAGCATAAAAACTGTGTATCAATTTGACTATTAGAATAGATCGTCTGAAATCGGAAATTATGCCGAGGTCAGGGTTCAACCGGCAATAAGACGTCAAATGATAACAGATACTAACTATTTCGCGATTATTTTAGATTCGGCTGTCATGCAATATTAACCTAAAAATAAAGATTGCCTCACGATCTTCTCACTAGAATTTAAATTCTTCTTACTCTTGTCTTCCTTTTCCTATCATTTCCGCTTATACTTATAGACATTCGATCTATACTAATATCACGCACGGTTTAATCAGACAAGACATTCTTTCAAACTCAAACTACCCCTAACTCTAATGTTGGTCGAAGAAAACGTTTCAATCAACCCCTTCGACTCTCTTTATCAACCGACCTTATACAATTCGCGGCTCGATGATGAACATGTCCTAATAAAGAACGACGCTTGAAAACGACGAGTACAGCGCATCGTGGCAACGATCCGGAAATAACCGTGACTGTAAAAGTCAGCCACCGGACGTTAAGCGCATGCAAGAAGAAGAGGAACGTTTAACGGTCGTCGTTGAAAAACCGGGGCAGGTGACTGCCGCATCCACGGACCGGCTCCGTCGTAACAGCTAGGCTTTATGGTTTCACGGTTCGAGCCGCACGACTCGAACTAATCCCGCGAATTAAGGCTCGTTAATAGCCAGCCAGAAATAGCGACCTTTACTTGTGTAAAGTCGCTGGAGAACACCGCGTTTCCGAACGAAACTGCCGCGAAATTGAGCGAAACCAGCGGAGGAAGAACACGCGTCGCGCTCGACGAATCAATTATCATCTCATTTGCCATGGAACGTGATTCCATGATGGCTCTGATTGGACGGTGGATGACACTCGACGGACGTGCACTTGTCGCGAACGCTTGATTCGTGCTTGTTTTTTGCTCCTTTCGTGTCATGATCTTCGTTGAGAGTGGAATACACGATGTGTATGCAGTCGAGAGATTCAGTTTTGAGTGATTCTTGACAATCACGGAGGGAAATTTTTCTGTTTCACGTTATGAGAATTTAACGACGTGTGTCAGGTATGCGTGGAACGATAATTGAGCGGTTTTATGGAAAACAGACACGTATCACGACAGATTATTAATATTGTGGTGTCAAATGAAAAATGACAATTCTGTCACAATAGTATGTACTCGTTTATAGGAAACTAAATTGTGGGAAAAATTATGAGGATATTTTAATAAACGTTTGTCCACGAAAGGATACAACGAAGGAATTCTGTTTCTAATTTCTGTTCCACAAACTTCAAACAAAGTTGCAACTGTAAAGTTCAAGGAAAGCTGCGTCCTCTGGAGATCCATTTTCAGAGAAAGTCGTCTGTTCGCGTTATCCAATGTAATCGAGCTTCGAGTAACAGACGGCGTCGAGAAAACAAATGCACGAGACTAAAGCTGTCCGGAACGACTATTTTTACTTCGTTTCCCTTCGACGAGACCAAGTAATCTCTCGTCGAACCTCGCTCCCCAAAAACGCAAGCAAACATTCCTTTCAAAGGTTTCAGCTCCATCGTCCAATTTTACATGGTATACAATGGCTGCAAAAGGTATTTCCACATTATTGTATTGATTATAGTAGCATCTACGTGTACTAATTAACTAAATCTGAGAATATTAGATTTCCCCTCATTCAATAGTATTGTGTACTTTTTACTACAAAAGTTTGGTACTATGGAAATAAAATTTAAAGCTAGGTAGAGAAACGTTTCATTTGAAAGAAACCTTTATGTGACTTGTCCGATAAATTCACTACACTAAAGCAGGCTGAGAAATAGAGCAAGAGATAATATACGTGTGCAAGAATGAGTGGTTGTAAAGAATCTATGTATGGATTAATTACTGCAAAAGTTAATCGACGTCGGAATTATGAATCAGAAGTCAAGAGTTTGGGGAAGAAAAACTTTCTAAGAAAACCAACTGCATACACGATACTATTACATTGTATTAACATATATATAATATCACTCGCGAATTGTCGAATTTTGCAAGTCTTGACCACAGTCATACCAGACGAGAAGGTATGAAGCGCGGAATCGTTTCGTTAGATTCAGCAGAAGTGGGCGGACAGCGGCGTGCTGCTCCTCATTGCACAAGCGAGAGAGTAAATCACGCGATGATCTCATCATGGCATTAAGATATTACGCGAGGGAGGAAGAGAGAAACAGGAAAAAGAGCGATGCATATGGAAGATACAAGAGACGCGATAAACAAGGCAGCAGCGCTACCGTTGCACTGGCAATAAATTCCGTGGGAGTCGAGTTCAGCGACGTTCTTCCGACACGTGACACGTTTAAACGTTCCGTGTCGGGACTACGAGAAACAAGCAACGCCCAAGCAATAGCTCAGGGTTATCGTTTTTCAGTGCAAATCGCCTTGGAAGAGACGCATGCCGCTGGACAAAGCTTAAATCGTCCTTTAAAAGTAACCACCGAGGAGGAGGACTGGTTCTGTTAAGTGATCTGTGTGGTCTCTGTGTTTCTTCCTTTTTATTCCTATTCTTTTCAGATGAGATTTAAAGTCGTACAACTGAAGATTTGTTAGGGTATGGGTAACCGCGGATTTTTATGCGTTTATTCGAAATTTAAAAGTGCAAAATTCTATAGACTATACGTAATACGCAAAATATTCAAAATAGCGTTCTTCTTGCAATATCTAATTGCTATAATAAATTTCTGCTTAAATTCAATTTTTGCACATGTGTTTATAAAATTATAAATTTCTGTACAAATCTGCAGTCTAGTTATAAAACAAAGAATCGCAAATGATTATATTCGGTTGTTGTTCCATTATCGAGTTTTAATGGGGTGTTGTCCCTATCTGTTAGCAATACTTTGATTTTTAGTTATTTATATTTTTGCTCGGTATTTAATTTTTAATAACGTTGAATGCTTCGTAAAATTCTAGTAGAAGCTAAAAATGTTCATTTAATTTATTCCAAAGCTTTAGATGTAAAGATGTAGACATGCTACTTGTTCGAGGAAAGAGTATGGAGATAAAAAAGGGTAAAGAATTTGATTATGCAGCGATTTGGAAAGTCTTTTACAGGACCCTCTGTGAATAGGTCGATTCTCTTGCACTTTCGCTTTCGCGGTTTGCTCATAGCAAACAGCCACGTGGGTATAGTCAGAGGCACGGTTCGACTTTTGTACAACTAAAGAGATGCAAATTTAAATGGCTGGCCACTTAAGGCTAGTGAAACTCTAGGACTCTCTCAGTGGGTGCAGTTTGAAATTGTCTTCCTCAGGTTTGCGTTTCATATTACTAGATAATAAACTTCGCAACTTTATAATAATTCGGTTAAGAAATTGCCGTTGAACAACGGTAAAACGTGTGAAATATCTAAAACTACGCTCCGCAGTTTTCCCTTCAACGACTATCGCCTCGCGAAATATACTTAGAGCTGTTCCATTCTTGTCCCATAAATTTGAACACCAATTTTCTTTAGCTTTTTCGCTAAAATTTATTCAGACTTAAAATCCTGTGGCTGTATAAATTTAAGACTACGCAGGTCTTCAAAACGAAATTCTTCTACGATCTTCAAAGTGAAATTTCACTTTGTTTCTTATATAGTATCATCAAATAGAACGACGCTCGTTATATCACATCATCGGATTCATTGTTTAAACAACATATTACTGCTCAATTATCGAAAAGCTCGGTAACTGGAAGAAAGTTTAAAACACGAGATTCTTCAATATATTTAAATAATTGTACAAATGGAAGATATCACACTTCGCGTTATTTTTTGCACCAAACAAATCACTAAAATCAGAAGAGAAAAGATATCTGAAAAATGTTGATGGACAAGGCTGCACGCATGCTGCATTCGGGAAGTAGAATCTGCCGGCAGTGGACAGACCGATCGTTAATCCGCGAACGGTATTCGAACGCATTCTTTCGCAAAATGCGCTGAGTCTTCGCGGAAGAGACGAGTGTCGCATTATGAGAGCCATTCTGTTGAATCGTTACAGACAAGACAAGCATAAAACGACTTACGCGATGGCAAGGAACCAGGACGATCCTTCAATTTCTTTCCAAACCATTCCAATTGAAATCGATCGAGTTCGTTTCTATCGATTGCTAGTTTTGTTTCAAAAGGAATAAACCTTCTATATACGATCTTGTTCTCGGTGAACAGCAAGGCATATAAATAGGAATACAAATTGCTCGAGTGCACTAAACAAATGTCGCGTAACGCACAGAACAGCAGCGATCCAGTCACGTTGCAGTTACGGTTCGTTTGAAAAGCCTCGAATGACATTTACGCGGTCTACAAGCGTACCGTGACTGAAACGTCAGATCGGACCCAACCCAAACAGATTCAAGGGGCTGGCTTGTTGTAAGATCTTCTTCTCTGCCTCATTTGCAAGAGACAAAATTATTGCCTGAGAAATAGTTTAATGGTCTTTGAACGATGGTTTGTCTAAAGTTAATTGACTAAGTAGAACCAGACTCCGATATACCGTTCAGATATTCTATTTTCTATCCACCTAGAAGACGTACTTTCTATTTAGGGTAGATGTAAGGCTGTTCGTTACGGTCAAGACACAACTCGCGTAACAATTATGGTCCACAAATTCAATTACTAATCTAACTTTAAAGACGAACTAATTATATCATTGCCATTTTACACACGTATAATTAACGCGTAATGTGTAAAACGTACGCAACTGAACGTGTAAATTGCGAAAAATGAAAATCCTAAATATCAGTAACTTAGAATACGAGAAAATCAAAATTCCACATTTTCAAAATACCATTAGTCGCTCTATATCCAGTCATCGCGTATCCTTGCCACGCCGTGTACTCCCCATATTACACCGACTTAAATCGTCGCTCCGTAAACCAGCTCACCGCCTACAATTAAAGCGGACACAGTTTAACCCAATGAAAATCAGGCGTGTGTTCGCGGAATTCTCATGTAGCGAATACAAGCGGCACGATTTACGCGACGTCGCCTGTAGCAAACGTCATCCTGACCATAGTAGGTGGACGAGGACCTTGGCCTTCGGATCGCGCGCACGAGCACATAAATCAGGCCGGGATCTCGCCATAGCGAGCGTTCCATCGCCGCGACCGACCGCGAGTATTAAATCCACGGTAGCCACGGTGAAGAAATCACCGGCCATTTTCGGACATTGGACACACCGACCGCGCTACCATCTAAGGTATAGTTGGGGCGTCAGCCCGCGAAACGAATGTCATTGCTTCCGAACCTTATCCATCTTCTTCGGCATGGACGTCGCGCCGGTCCTTTCCATCGTTCTTCTCCCTTCCTTCGATTCTCCTTTTTTCGCAACCCCCTTTTTGCTGCACCTTCTTCGCAGCCAAGATACCGCGGCACGTCGCGATCCTCGCGGCGGAAATGGATACACGATCCATTTTTTTAAACCTCCTTTTGCTCGTTTTGCTTCATCGTGAACATGGATGTACTTTAGGGGTAATTGTGCCTTTTGGATTCTTAATGGGGAGAAATGATGATTTGTGTGACGCGGCTGTCTTATAACAAGTCTTTGTTACCGAACAGGAACATGATGAACGCCTTACGATGGATAAATCAGAGCATACCTTCTGCAATGTTTCAAGAGGAATTTTAAGGAGAAATTTACGGAGAATTTCAGACTTACATATAATTTCTGAATGTTGACCATCACGTCCAAAAACGACGCTTTCTGTCGTTTTTACGATGAGTCGATGTAATGGATATTTCCTGGAATGTTTAAAAAAACTACAGAGGAATCTGGAGAAAGTTCTCAAGTTGAATAATTTGTGAATATTGGTGCTTAAAACCTTGAAGAGTGAAGTTTTATGTTGTTCATATAACGAGCTTAAAATCTGGATATTTCCTAGAATATATAGCGAGGATTACAGATTCGGATATTTTGTGGATTTTTAATGTATACCCTGACGAATATTTTCTACTGTTGCTAGCGAGAATTCCAGGCTTGAATGGTTTGCGGATCTTTAGTGTATATCGTGGATATTGGTAGGCACTTTCGATACCATTTCTACAAAATAAACCAGCATTCGTACTTAAGTACAGTTACACGCGCATAAGGCGCAGACGAATAAGCGCAGGTGAGCACAGCGGTGGAATGTATCTTGGTAGGGTGCCGTTCAGGGATGCTTTGAATGCGAAACGGTATTAAAGTTGCATACGTAATGCCAGTGAATCATTTGTGGCACGTACTCACGAAATTCTCGTTACGTTGCAACCAACAGCGAATTTCTCTCCGATGATGCCTCGTACTACCACTGTAGAATCTTCCAGGATAAAATTCCATATTTTTTCAAAGTTGGATTTCGTGCTGAAAATAGTCGACAACGACGATTTTCGTCGGGTGTCCATCCTGCGGAATCGTCTCACTCGCGAGTGGCACGCGGTTTTTGCGATTCCATCGAGGAGATGCAGGACACCGCGAACTTCAGCCTAGTTTGGCCATGTCCAGACAGCGACGCGTACAAATTCCTCGTACGTTCTGCTCGTCCTCGTGTAGACGAGAGATGTCCTCTTCTGTTCCAATCGTCTGCTTTTTCTTTGGCGATCGTGTCGCGGAAGAAACGACAAATCTGGCCTTTCTCATATTTTGAATATCTTTGAGTATTTTGCAGTTCGTAAGACGTTTATAGAAATCCATCTTTTTCTTTTTTAAAAAAACGTAAATAAAAAAGGAGAACTCTTACAGAGATTGGTTTAATCTGTTAACCGAGGAAGATAGCTGAATTCGAGGCTTGGATCGTCAATTTTTTTGGATATACATAATTTTACTATTTTCTTCATTTGGGAACTCCCTAACAAGAAATGAAACTTGGTATTACAGAATTTTTAAAGAAAACTGTTGTCAATCCTTCATTTTTTTTATGTATTCCATCTATTTTTATTAACTTTTAATTCCATGAAATTCCATAGAGAAATTTCTATTTAACTCTACCGTTCTCCTCGGGTCTTTAAAGTTCAGAACACTGTATCTTGAACAGTCATATATTTTGTACATATTTTAGCATTTTCCATATGCGTATAAAGACCCGCAATCTAGTTACAAGAAACTGGATTAAAGAAAATAAGGAAGAACATACATTCGTGATCTACTTGCGGCGTGCGAGAACCAGTTTTCCCTTTTGTAGTCAGTCGCGAAGAAATTAATTGTGCAATGCGAGAACTTCGTTAACCCTGAACTCTCGGGTTGCATACGTTTAAGAGGTTCTCTCTACGCGGACAGAATTAATCGGATCATAAACTCGAGGGGAACAACGAAATTAATGTACCTGATTTAAATGAATCCAATGCAACTGTTGCTGGGACAACATCATAAAGTTCAACGATTCAGAGATTCGTATCGCCTTAGCGAGATTCGAGTTTGTCGAAATCAGTGAATTCGTCTGGCTTTCTCTCGTGTTAATCTTCTACATATAATAATTTATTTTATTTCGAAATATGATATAGGTATTACATGGTTGTCTAACTTTTTATAATTAGAATTTCGTTTGCTTCTGAAGAACAACATTAAAATTGATTCACCGTGTCTCGAACACTGAGGTGCAACAATTGCGCAGTGGCAAATAAATAAAATAGGATATAGAAAATGATATTTAATATTTAATATAAAATTTAATTAAAATTAGCTTTAAAAATAAACATACGAAGATATATGAAGAAACATATGAAGATACGTGTGTAAGTTTCCAAAGTACATATTTCTTCAACAAACATACTTGGGTATACATAATTTTCTAGGAACGAGTATATCACCTCTGGCGTGAAAGAATATTGCATAATTTGTCAATTATGTTAAGAATCTAGGTCGGTGTGTAAAACTTGAAACAATTAAGTCACCAAAGATATATCGTAACCAGTAATGGTAGCCAAAGATTCTGAGAAACTAGTTGATAAAAAGGAGATTACCTTCGCGCTTCATACGCCCCATGACATCATTCGTCTATTGTCTCGTTATACCGATGTTCTTTTTGCCTCTAACTGAAAAAGGGATAATCAGACCTATGTTCGATGAACCACCCTGTAGACAGTAGAATATCGCTCATGATCGCCCATCCAATATTTTATTTCCCAAGACGGCCGACCTCGATGAGGTAACTTCATTGCTAGTTTGTCCCGACCATTGTCTAGGATAATAGGAGACGTGGGCTGTATCGATGAAGGGTGTGATCTGCGTGTGCCAGTTCCATTTTCATTCATCGAGTGTTTATCAGCAACCTTCTTTAAGTCGAAAGGAAATTCGATCGTAATTTCGCTATTTTATCCGCTTACGTAAGCAACACATCGATTCTAAAACAGTCATCGAAGGTTATGGACAAAATTATATTAGACAATTTTCATCTACGTTCATAGGATTATTCGTAATCGCCGGAAATTATTGCTAAATTTCTGATGAGGATGTTTGTAAATTTTTGCTTATTTATGAAATATTCATTGAAAATTACTAATAAAATTATACTTATTAAATTTCTGGCAATGGTATCCTCAAATGTGCATCTACACTCAATGGAAAGGTACCATTTTGGAAATATTCATCGAGAATCGTTAACAGAACTATATTTACGAGCTTCTCTTGTAGAAAACAAGTGACGTATCAACGAAATTATTAGGATTACCAGATCTTAGATGCACGACGCGATGATGACATTGAGCAACGACGTTGCGCCGGTGGTTACGTTCCGGTGCCATTTACGAACCGGCAAATTAAGTTTAGTGCCGCGTGCTGATCGTTACAGCCTTGCGGAATGCTGGACGATATCCGAGACGGCCGACAGCAACGTCAGCAACTGGTCTATTAACTCTTTGCTTAAGAACGAGTAATTGTTCCCCATTTTTTGCCACGACTTTTGCCGTTCAAAAGAACGATCCGCGTACGTAGGATCTCGATCGAGTTTTTATTGCTTTCATTGTTCGTACTTCGTCACGGTTTTCCATGATTCTTCGTTGACCTACGGCATCTCTCGTTAAGAGTATACTTCATGGAACAAGAACATATTACGGATCAATGACAATTAGTTTTCTTTAATATTTGCGAGTTCTCAAAGTGATCGATTAACGACCAATATCTCCGATTATCTTTACTCTTTTTCGCAATCTTCTATATACGATGTTTTTAATATATAATTATAATTACGAAATATAAATATTTCATGCAGAATTTTTTCATAAAACGTATAGAAAATATGGTATTATCTGTACCTGTACATTCAAAGAAAATGTGGTATTAACTAGAACAGATGTTAAAATAATAAATTTCTTTTTTATATCTTTCATAAATTTTGCAATTTCTCAGTAGAAACTTTTCTAAACTTTTCTAAATATGACAAGAAAGCACGAAGACCGTGGCTTCATCGAAACAACGCCGTTATCATTAAGATCAGTAGATTTGGCTTATTTTCAGGGGTTTACTTGTTTAATATGTCTGTGGGATACGTCCTTTCAAGCATACGCGGCATATATTGATCGTATATATCATTCTATCCTTTATAATAAAATTAAAACAAATATCCTGCATATGTGCTTTAACGATAGAAAAACACGATTGTATCAAAGATAAGTTAAAGAACGCAGTAGGCGTAGGTTAAGATATCAGCGCAACGAGTCATAGTAAAACTTAATGCAACTTAATCCGCCCAATTAAAATCCACGCGACGCGACGAATTCAGCGCGAACGCGCGCGCTGCGTGTCTGTCAGTTAAGTTAATAGCCGTTAATCTCAAACCGTATTTGCTACGATCTGCCTACGTGACAGACGTGTACCACAACTGAGGATTGCGTTTCCTCGCACGTATCGCTCGATGTGTTATTTACGTACCGTTATCAAAGTTGCAGCTAATCGAATGAAAATAAAAATGATACTTCGTACCGCAAATAATTTCTATATCGATATATTCTCTTAATTAAGAAGAAGACCAATCGTTTATAACGAGTCACGATCGCGTTCTGCCTTTCAGGTGTCGATGATTAATTACACGTTGCTCTCTACTAATTTTAGAGCGGAAACGAGACATTCATGAGCGACGGGAACAATGGCACTAGCTGGCAGCGCGTGGTCGGTCAGAATTCTGCTGTGGTGCAATTACCAAAGAACAGTGAGTGTTTCTCAGAGTTTCTTTTATTCTTTTAATTGCAGGCCATCTGCATATGCATTGATGCATTATCATTTGTCTGCATCTTGCCTATACAAGTCGATGCTCAGTTTCAGATATACACTGGCTACAAAAAGGTGTTTGGACATATCCTTATTTTCCAATAGTCCCTTCCTTTGTCAGGTTCTATATTTCCTTTTCAAATGAAACAATTCCGTATGAAATTTTTATAATCATATGAGAATATTACCAAATGATATGAAATTTAATATAGTTACATGTAATTAATTAGTAGGAAAGTGTTGCAAAATGTTAGAATACAAATTCGTTATGTAAAATGATTGTGCAGGATCCACGAAATTATCGTACTTCACGAACTGGAGCGAATGGAGCGTGTGTGATCGACACTGTACGCAGAATCGTGTTCGAAGGTGTCGCGTGAAGAAAAAATGTAGCACCACAATACTTAGAGTGAGCTTTTAAATTATATTCTGTATTGCAATTAGTATTTTTTAGTTGGTCTCAGGCGTAGAGTATAATGGAATTCATTGTGTTCTGTGTAGGAAGAACGAACCTGTCAGCATAACAGAAAGAGTAGGTGGAGGAGATGTAAGCAACATCAGCGACGAGGTCATCGACAGAAGGATAAATTTCATGTTGTACAGGTAAAACTTTAATGGTACATTTAATTGAAAAAAATATATCATAGACTCTATAAATTATCTAATTCCATATGGCAGGATTTTGTAGAGAAATTAATTGTAAATATTTGACGTTAGGTGCCTAGAAAGGAAGCAGAACCTAGGCAAGGGAGGCAGAGAGGCAAAGACCAAACCGTAGGATATTATGGCAAATGGAGTAGATGGTCGCCCTGTACAAGATTATGTACCACTCAACGTCACAGGTGAGTATAACATCCAGCAGTTAAAGAACCATAAATCTTGTTGAGGTATAAATATCCATATCTTCTATTTTTTCATTTAATGATCAAAAGGTGGTGCAAGAAACCTGGAATTTGCGGTCGCGACGTGATAAGGGAGAGTGCCTACTGTTACGTGGAGGGTAGCTTCTGCCAAAGATGGATTCATCGAAAAATTCGTGGAAGCCAAGAAGAGGATAGCGATGGTGAATATAATAGCCGAATGTTCTGTATAATTCTTCGAGGGAATATTCATCGCTTTCCATAATTACAGATATCGTATTAGACGAGTTCGAGTTGAATCCCAACACAGTCGATAGTTTTATTCCTGAAAAGAATTCTCATACTTGGAGATGTGGAGTTCCGAGCACTCAAAAGACATCTCGACTCTCCTATTTTACGAGGATCATCGGTGGCCGCCCATCGACTCCAGGAAGTTGGCCCTGGCAAGTTGCCGTGTTGAACAGATTTCGTGTGAGTTCATCAATTAAAAATTTTAAATTGCTTTTTAATTCTGATTTATAAATGTAAATCTAATTATAAATTGTATCTTAATTGGTTCAATTAATTGCTAAAATAAAATTATTTTACAGGAGGCTTTCTGTGGAGGTACTTTGGTTTCACCAAGATGGGTATTAACAGCTGCACATTGTATCAGGAAACGACTTTATGTTCGCATTGGGGAGCACGATCTGACTGTGAAAGAGGGCACTGAACTGGAATTAAGGGTATTTGGCGCGTATACACATTCGCGTATGTAATCTTTTACATTTTTGTTAATTAAATTTTTTATTACTATTTTTCAGGTGGATTCGGTCACGATACATCCCGAATACGATGCAGACACAGTGGACAATGACGTCGCTATGCTGCGTCTTCCGGTTACTTTAACAGCATCACCGTCCAGAGGAATCGCTTGTCTCCCAGCGCCTAGCCAGCCTCTACCCGCCAATCAACTGTGCACCATTATTGGTTGGGGAAAATCGCGAGTCACCGATGACTACGGAACCGACGTTCTTCACGAGGCACGGGTACGTTACATTTAAGTACCATCGAATTTAATAGCGTTCACCCTTCTAAAGAAACGAAAAATTGAATTTCTTTCCACTGTCGAATTCTTGTTTCACAGTTTTTCAATTTAGTAAAACTCTAAGATATAATCACCTTTGGTATTAGAAGTACTAGTTTGGTTTTCCTGATATTCCTTTAAATATACCTTTGTTATATCTTAAAGACAGTCTGACTAAAGAACAGTTATTTGAAAAATGTTCTATAGCTTTGAATAGAAATTTTATTATTTTAGAATTTTCTACTATTATTTCGAACGAAAGTTTTTCTATGTAAGCCAGGAACTTGAGAATACTTGTACTTATTAGTGAAAATAGTAATGAAAATAGTAATAGTAATTGATCTGCCAATGGACAAGTGCTCTAAAAAATTAACCAAAAATTTATATCATTGTCTCTTGTTCATTTTCCATTTCAGATACCCATAGTTTCTTCAGAAGCATGTCGAAACGTCTACGTCGATTACAGAATCACCGATAACATGTTCTGCGCGGGATATCGTCGCGGGAAAATGGATTCATGCGCGGGTGACAGCGGAGGTCCGATTCTGTGTCAGGATCCCAGGAGACCCAATCGTCCGTGGACCATTTTTGGTATCACTAGTTTCGGCGAAGGTTGTGGCAAACGTGGAAAGTTCGGAATATACGCCAGACTATCGAACTACGTTCGTTGGATCAGTAAAGTGATGAAAGAAACTGATGATTATGATTGAAATCTTCACACCTTCACACACCTGTGTGTTTGGCTCTAATTATCGTGCTCAGTGCTATTAACTGTGACCCGTAGTAACCTTTGAAATAATATCCAGCGTGCTTTAAACGCAATTAAATATGAGGACGATCCGAGCGACGGAGTAATCATTCTCATCACCATTGTTCGCTCGAAACGGATGCCATTTATTATTAATTTTCTTTCTCTCTCTACTGATACAGCATTACTTTGTATACCGTTAACAACGTCCGTTTTATACAAATAGACGACAACAATAAAAAGTAATGTAGTGTTGTTGTATAAGTTAGGACAAGTGTAACATTGTAGATAGTTTAAGGGAACAGAGCAATCGGTGATGAGAATCAACTGCCGACAGTTTTCTATTTACTCTTAAGATCAGCAGGCAATGATGGGCTAGTGGCCACGTGTAGTCCCTGTGAGGCACGTAGGCATAGGTCAAAAAAGATGTGCATGAGCGTGTGTGTGTGTGTGTGTTTGTAGCGAGTGCCTGCGTGAAGACAAGGGAGTCTTAGCCAGCGAATGTAAGCGAACGGAACAGCGAGTGTGAGCGACCGTCTCTTTTTGCCTAGCAATAAAATAATAGTTCAAGCTCTCGTAGTAGTCATCTATCATCCCTACAGTAATCGTTCGATTTATCATACAAAACAAGGGTGAATCTTCATGGAGAATCGAACACGAAACACAGCCGACGATCTCTTTCTTCCTCACATTCTTTATTCAAATTATACGAAATGTAACGTGAAAAAAATCATACAATATACATTTGTGCTGACCGATATTGTACTCGTTTTAGAGTACTAATCTAAACCGAACGCTTCGAAGATAATCGAAGGAAAAGAAAATGGAATTGTCAAGCGAAAGTTATTAGAAATCTAGAAAATTCTTTACCATGACCACGGATCCAGTCTTTGACTGGATCGTGGTGCCATCTCTTGAGCTTGGTAACATGCCCGGGACGCGTGATACGCAAACTAATTAGTACAGACTATGTCGTGACGATTAACAAAGTACCATAAAGAGTTTCACTGGATTCGCAAGGGCATATACCGATAATATTTTCCTTTTGTTTTTATATCATATTTTTCTCGTATCTTCTGCATAATCAGTTTTGTAAAACCTTGAACATTCGGTTATTTACAATCGGTCGAATCGTTTTAGTTGAATTTGCACTTAGAGAAGTCCATCTCAGGATGCTGTTCCATGAACCTGAAAAACAAAAATTTACAACATTTAGATCTTTAACGTTAAGTTGATTTATAGCGAGTTTGTGATTGTTTCGTACTTTTTGATCACATCTTGCTTCTTCTGTTCGTCGGACGTTGGCAGGCCCAGTTCCTTCTGTCTCTGGTCGTACATCATCTTCTCCACCAGACCTCTGGTTTCACCGTCGAGATCGGAGAGTTTACTAGGCTCAGGATTCACTTTCTTCGTGCTGATCTCTGGGTCACAGGTCACCACGTGCGCCCACCATTGCATTTTGTTCACCTGCGGAAAGAATAGGTGATTCCTGCTTTCAACCAACTGTTTGTTAAACAGAATCAGTGTTTAAAGAATCTCTGAATGTATTGGATTTATGTATAAAAGTTGAAAGTTAGAATATTTTCGAAGAACAACCATTTTAAGTTAGTTCGATAATAAAAGTATCGAAACACACCGTGTCATTTACTTAAATTTGTTTCTGATAAAAATTGAAAGTTAACTTGTGCAAACAGAGAAATAATCCAAAAAGTCCTACCTCACTCTTCATTAACTCGATAAACACAAAATCATCAATGAGATATCTATCATGATTAACCAATTATCGAAATATCAACAAACGCCACCGAATCCTGTCAATTAAAGATCAAGCAAACAGTTGCTTGTTAAATGGTCACGATTTAACCTTCGCCAAAATTTTTTATACACTGGCTTGATCATTCAGGGCCACGTCAAGTCAAACGAATTCTTTGCGTATTCGATACCATCGGACAGAATTCCCGCTAGCGCGATAGCATCGTCGAAATCCTCGTTTGGACAAGGTCGCGTGTCCAGGGGACCGAGGAACGAATGAAATTGGCATGTTTATTCGCATCACTTACCTTCTCCAGGTTGATCAACAGCAATTTTCCATCCTCGATCACCCAAGTGGATTCTTCCACTTTGACTTCGTGTGGAAAATCACCGTCGATGATCGGCGGCTGACCCTTGATGCCACAGGTCAGCCGCTTCTTCGTCATCGTGACGGCAACGTCCTTGGGCCTGGCCGAGAAGTTCACTTTCAGAGGTACTTTGATCTGGAATTAGACGATAATAAATGTTATTTCATTCATACGGAATGTGGCGCGAATCGGTCGCCATGAGTTGGCAGATTTATTCGAACTAGTTATGATAGTTTCACAAATAAAAAAAAAAAGAAGAAAGAAAAAAAGATTTCAAGGAGGCAGAGTTTATTGATGTTAAATTATGAATTTATCGGTGTAAAAAGATTCTGAAAGTACCTTTCTGCTACAAAGGAAATGAGGTGATCATGCATTTCTTAAGTGGCATTATGTACTTTTCTTTTTATGTTCTTAAATTATCTGGTTCTATGTTTTTGCTTTGGTTTTTCTTACGTCGTTTAAGAATACGAAAAGAAAGGTATACAATGCTGTTTAAAAAGCGCAAGATGGCTGAGATTTCTTCTCGCCAATGTATAATTTTACGTTATATATAATTATAAACATTGTATATAATGAACTTTCCTTTGATATATTATTAATAAATATTTCAACTATAAAAATTTATATATGTATATATCTTATTCGTTTGACATTTTCAACTATTCCTTTCACAAATTATACTTTTATTATTTAATTATTATTAAAACACAATTTATTATTAATTGCCCTAAAAACTCTTTCTTTGTTTCTATCTTACAATCTATCACGAGAAAAGTCTATTATAGAGATTAAAATAATAATCAATCTTATTCCTATCAGATGAGGTCTAATTGAGCATGAAAATCTTTAGCAACACAGCTCACGTATACCAATACAATCAATGACTAGCTCTTTCCTTTCCAATCGATAAATCCAATAAAAAAATCGAGGTTCTTCGTTTAACCTCAAAGTAAACGATCTCCTCGACGTGCACAAACGACGTTCATCGAGTCTATCGTAACAATAGCGCGATTCATTTGATCGATGAAGGGATCGATCATGGTTCCGCACGGCTACCCTCTCAGTCCTTCTCGCGACTGCGATTTCATTGCGTATCATCGTGATCCACTTCTCCACCGTGGCCTTGGATTTCGGAAACCCAACGGTGCAGCCTTCGTGACGGACCTTGGGCAATTTAGAATCCAACGAACGAAATATACCGTATAAGGGGAGAAAAGAAGGGAGAAAGATCCCATAGTACGATAATAAAATTTACGCATTTCGCGAATTACTTTTTAATCACGCTTCTTTTTGCCCGACTCGCCATAATATCGATTACGGTGTTTGCGTATAATAATTTACTACATAATAATATGGTGATTTGGCACACAAACTGTCGACGTTAAAAAGAATCGGGAGTTATTTGAACGAAAAGAGAGAAAAAAAAAAACAGTTCTACAATATATTTTAATGTAAAGTTTGTCTTTATGATTTGTTTTATTACCGTGTGCTTCAAATTCGTATCTTTTACCTTTGAACGAAGGTTTACGTGTCGGTTTACGTACAGCAAGGAACTGGAATTAATCGGCTGTAATGAAAACGGATTCTTGGTTGATCAGCAGCCTGATTACTTTCATATTGTCTTAAGACCACTTAATAGAGTCGATGGAAAATGGGGTTAGTGGAAGTCGCTCACGAGAAGTATCATTACGAAAGGAAACTGCTATGAATGAAATCTGAATATGAAATCGCACGGTTCGTACTTTTACATCCAGAGTAATGAGCTGAATTAATCCGTCCATAAGGAATGCTTTGCCCCGTTCAAAAACAGACATAAGAAAGGAACATTCTTAAGGATCAAGCCGCCGCATTCGAACAAGTGTTACATAATAGAATTTCTAACACAGAAGTAACCCGTAACGAAATAGAAAAAATAATATTCTTAAGATTTTCAAGCTATCACAGCTCAATATCGTTTCTTATAAAAATACTAAACTTTCTTCCAAAACCTTTGCTACAAAAGAAAAGAGAGAGAGAGAGAGAAACAAGTAATAAAACAACCAACAAAAAAGGTTTTCCAAGATACATGTTATCATTTATCTTACACTAAGACTACTTTGACGACTCAAGTTCCCAATTATAATTCCCATTCGTCGCAAAACCTCCAAACTCTAAAAATAAATATCAAGAAATAACAGAATCAGCAGCAGTCCATCGGTAAAACTTCATTCCATCGACATTCCTCCCTATTTAATCATCTCCATAATCACACTCGTGAGAATCGCTTCTCTGGAGGCAACGATCCATCGATGTGGGACGTCCTCGGGTGGCCAGCATCAGGAACAATTAAATCCACGAAGTTCCAAAATCCTAGATGATCCATCGTGCGTATCTCGTGTCGCAATTACAAGTATTCGAAAGAAAAAAGAAAATCAAGAGAAAGATCACGAACGACACGTGGATTACGCGTCGTGGAATCATCATTATCATCATCGGCGTCATCCTCGCGTTAGACGTGTTCTTGGATTTCCAGCGTGACGACGCCGACGACCGCGGCGACGCTGAGCGTAGCTGAGAGCACCGGTGCGTGGAAACGGATCATGGCTACCGAGTTTGCGCGTTAACAAAGTGGAATATCATTACGATGGAACGGCAGAGAGCATAACCGAGGGAAGAGGCTCGTGTCGCCGGAGATTATCCTCGATCTCTCAGCCGGCATTAACCAGACTGTGACACGAAAATTTGGATCGAGGTGGACAGACGAAAGAGAGGGGGGAGGGGGGGATTCGTATTTTGCAACTGTTCTCTTCGTCACGATTCGCTCGTCAGCTTTTATGCAGCTGATAAGAGACTTCACATTTTCGGAGGAATATTGGCACGTGTGTACATTTTTTAAATTTGAGGATACTTTCGAAATATGTAAGAATGTCATATGTGTCACTGTGTGTCTATTTATTATATTTTACAGGAATTATGTGTCATACATGTCATATTTATTATATCTCTCAGGATTTTCAAAACGTTTTTTCAATGTTTTAAAGAAATATACAACTGTGAAAGATAAAAAATTTCTCGCACGATTGAACCAATTCGAGAAATTTTGCAAATTCGATATTAATAAATATCTTTGGGTAATATTAACAAGTTTGATAATAAAACAAATGACAGTTTAGAAACAATTATCCGATTGTTCTATTTAATGAAAAATTATGAAATCGTAAGAGAGAAGTTGATAGTTTCGAACTTTTAACTTGTCAGTTTACTAATACTATTAGTTTGCAAAATATATATGACGTATTTGTTTATAAAAAGGCCTTATATTTCTAAGAGCTTCTTATATTGAAAAATGAAATTCGTTTTGTACTCAGACCTTTCTATAAACTATGATTACAATAATTTATCAGTTACTATATATCATTAGGTGTTCCTAAAAGGAATGGTATTCTGATTGGGACTTTAGAATGATTTATAGTATTTTTGGCGTCTTCAATCGTAGTGTAACGATAAATATTCTTAAATCTGTAAAAATTCTTAAATCTGAGGAATTTTTATGTTAAAAAACTTTTTCAAAGTATAGTTTTTAAACTTGAATCTTGAGAATTACGTAAGAGTGATTTCAGTAGGTTTTTCTGAATTCGCAATTCCTTTAGGAAGTTGATATTATTCTGCATTTAATAACAACCACAACCTTATCGCAGGTAGCAACTGAACGGGTTTTACGATTTGGAAGAAAAGACTTGTTGCCATAGAGCGGATCGTTTTATGGAGAAATTAACAAGCGAACGTACAGTTTCCGTCCTAAACGTCCACTCACGATGATAAGATTAACTTAATCAGTCTATTACTCGAAGAAAAGGAGCAGAAGGAATGCTACATCCGTTTCTTATAAAGGAGATACGTAAATTGTGACAAAAATGGAAGCGTTTCAAAAGAGTCACGGATCGTGAATTTAAAACTTGTCCTTTAGAAGACTGACGAATCGAAAGTAAAGCAACCTTGGAAGACTAAGGGATGTACGTGAGCAAATTCACGTCTCACACCTCGTCGATGTAGCTCTAAGCAGCCTCCAAAATTCTATTCCTTCGAAATATATTTATGTCAATAAGCTTATGATCATTTCATTTTCATAATCTTCCCGTAGATATTCAAGCAACTGTTGCATAAGAAGATGCTACATTACATACAATTTAACCAAGTCTTATTTTAAATAATCTAATTAAACAATCGTTACACAAGAATTCATCTGAAAAAAGTTCACATTATCATTACTAATCTTTATATCCATTACACAAAATTTATTCATGCCAGCTTAACAATTATGTATCTCTTCTCCATACACAATTTGAAGCAATCATTACACAAGAACGTATCTGAAAAGAGCTCACCTAGACGCTACAAATCTTTAGACCCATCAAGTGATCAACAGAGAGAAACAGCACATGAAAGCGTCAGAAAAACTTAATCAATTCAATTCGCGCTAACTGTAACAACTGCTCAAGAGATTACCGCCTATTTAACCAGATTCCTTATTATAATAACTCTGCTAACGCAACATCCTCTCAGACTCATTAACCCATTCCAATTATCTAGACTCCAGAGTATAATACCGATTTCCTCTCGATGCTATACAGGACGTTCCAGCAACTCTGTTTATTTGAAATATCTTCGCTGTTAGAAACGACAAATGAAAGTATCGTATACTATTATAAGTGGATGTTTATGCATTTTTGGGGAATTTAAGGATGCAAAATTATATAAAATATCCAAAGGAACTTGCTTAATATAATGTTTAATAGATGAAACAAATTTTTATGTAGATTCTATTTCGCTAGGTATGTTCGTAAGAATATAAAACAGCATAAAAATCTATAGTCTAATCGTAAGTATGAAAGTTTCAAGGTTGCAAAGACATCCTAGTATGGTGGCAATGATTTGCTACGTGCGTGGAGCTATAGAGGAAATCTAAAGATCAATTTTATCATAATAACTGAGTATCACAGTGATGCAGGTCAAGACTGGCAATTCGAATTTAATCACGTATTTCCACTTGCAAAAATAACACGCTTGCTTTCATAATAAGTTAAGTAATAACTTATATAATTAATTTTTATAATAACAAACGTAGAACGCAAACCATCGGTTTCACGTAAACCATCGGTAGGTTGATTTATACAACTATAATTGCCAACCCCTTGGCCATGTCGACTACTTCTTTTTAACTCTACGATATATATAAGTAACATTTTTATTTCATATTTGAAGCAACGAGAGATTTCAAGTGGACAATATTGGTGAGACAGCCTGTATAATCACACTGCTCTCCGCTCATTTAATCGTCTCACACTGCGTCATTAGAGGCATCGTTTCCGTGATTTCCAGTCGTCGTTCGCATCGAAGTCATCTTCACTTTGTATGTACACTTGCGAAATCATCGTCTTCTTCTCCACCTGTGGCCGCGTGTTCGTACCCGTGTACGCACGCGTCATTATGTACGGTTATCGTTTACGATGGAACGTCGCCGACAATTTGCAACCGAGGTGGGAGGAGATCCTGCAATTTTCAATCGACGCTCCCTCGTGCCCATTATCCCCGCCGCTCTCGCGGCACGATCGTTTGTTCTTCGCGTTTTTCTGAACTTGTATCATCCGCGGATACCGCCAGGTTGCATGTTACACGGCCACGGGTTTAATATAGAGATTGTTCTGATGTTGCGCAACGCAGATGTCAGTGAACGGTTCAACGGTGCCTCGGAACGTTTAATGGGAGTTCATGGCGAGGGTAATTGAAGCGTTAGGGTATCGGGGAATGCGCGCGATCGGATCAGATAGCGTGCACGCTGGCAGTCGAAGGAAAGCACGCTTGATCTGCGATTCGATGTAGGTTTTTCTAATGAATCGAGGAAAAATGTAATTTCTTCGGCAGGGGAAATTAATTGACGTTGCAAGCATTCCAAGTACCCTTGATTTTAGGTGATTGGGAAAATTTGTTAAACGCTTGATTAGCTGCCAATGTTAGAGGAAGATTGCTCGGAAAACGAACGTTGGTATAACAAATTTGTAATTTAGAACTTGGAAACTATATTCTTGAATCCGAAAGCTTCAATTCATATCTGTGAATTTTAACATGTAGATTTAATTATTTGAAGTAATGTTCTTGGACTTGAATCTTTTTATTTCAATTTGTAAACTTGACGTTTTCGATGCAAATATTTGAAATTTCAGTCCTCCAGTTACTTCTGAATTTAAATATCTGAAATCAAGCCTTCGAAATTCAATTTCCGCAATTTCAATTTCTATATGTTATTCTGAATTTAAATGATCGAACCTCTGGAAATAACAAATTGAAATTGAATTGAAACCCGCAAGAGAGATTGCAGCATTGTGGCGTAAAAACTGGATGGAAATAAGCAGCGAAACCCGGACGGATTTAATCTGATTCGTCAATCAGCACGGGAAACGATGTTCACGAGGACGAACGGACGTATCGCTGAAACAATGAATTCCTTCTGTGGCGAAAACAATTAAGGGGCAACGGTGTGTCAGAGTTTGCCGCGGTTCTGTAACGTAGCCTTGAATTTGAAAGAACAAAAGGATGGATTACGCTAACTAAATGACACGATATGAGAACGTTAGGCGGCTGCGCTTTGTTTCCCTTTGCACACGATTCACCTACTCTATGATATTAAATTGAAAATACAAATCAGTCGGATCGATCCTTTTTCGAAACTGTCAATTACATTCTACAGATGAGATTTGTACGATATAAAAAAGAAATATTCGATTAAAATTACGATATAGCAGAATCGTATTTGTATCTGAATGTATCGTCGAACAAACAGCTTAAATAATAATTCACTAATTTTCCCTTTATCTATAATTTTTAATTCACACGTTATAATCCACATGCCACTTTCAGAAGCTATTTATAATGTGAATGTACTTTTATATTTTCGTAACCGTAGACATATTTCTACCAAATTAATGTAGAAGATAACAGAATGTGTTTTATTAAAGTTGGACAAAATCGAATTCAGTTCAACATAGAATTGCAAGGGTAATTGAGTACTAATTGAAATTTCGTTCCAATAATGCATTTCTACTGCATATTTCGTTCTCAACTCATTATACAAGGTGTGAATTTACTTTCGAATTCTTGTAAATGGCCACCGTACCAAAAGAATTCCACAGAGGAAAATTAACAAGTATTCGCGTTTCCTTCTTTTGAACGTTGTGAGAGAGAAAGAGTACAATGAAACGTGTTTAACGATACTGCATGCTGCGTGAGTTTCAAGAGGAATTTGTTTCCTGTGTCCATATAGTAATCAGGCTTGCGGTTTTCGCCGTGACAGATCGAACACGCGTTACAACATGTATAAGGTATCCATTGGCGAACATTTCATTGAATAAGCAACTTTCTCTGGTCTGTTGACTGTCTACGCAGATAACTTTGCTCCTTGAGCAATACAACGCGCTTTCTACTCGAACAGTTAAATTCCAACAGACATCAATAATCTCTCCCAAACTAATCTCATTACGAAGTTGACTTGCTACAATTTTTACCCTTTGTTTCTATTATTGATATCGAGTAATCTAATCATAATCATTTTTAGCTGCCAGGTTTCAAGTCGAAGCGAATTAATTTTTTGTCCACACACAAAAATTATTTGTCGCTTCATTGTATGTTTATCAAAACCGATTTATCCGATAGATGTACAAACCAACCATAAGTGTTTATCTTACAATCGAGCTATTCCACTGATACAAAGTTTAAAATTTTTCGTTGAAAGAACCTTCCAGGAGAAAATCATTTATCTGGAAATTCGGTTTCATTTATAACACGTAACTGGCTGACCCATGATGCGTCACATAACTCGTCATCATTACAGGGCCGAAGGCTAGTTTCTCGGAGAGCTTCGTAACTTTAGACAAAGTCACGCAACGGATCAAACTTTCATCGTAGATTCGTTCAATGGCCCAGTGGATCGAAGGTTGAAGCGCGTGGAACCGATTTATTTGGTGTCTTCGCCAAAATCCTTGGTAATCAAGAATTGACGTTGCTACCCGCTTACGAATTGTTGCGCAATCGAATAGTTTTCTCTTTACTCATTGCGCCGAATAACGTGTCAAAAATCACGTCGTGACATCGAACCCTTTACGGATCAGAGATCACATTTTCCTGTCGGTATCTGGCAAATGATCGTCATTCGCCAATGAAACTTCTTCGACGATTTATAATATTTTTCTGCACGAAAAATGGATGTGACTTGTACCATTAGTAGCTCATTTGTGATACTTAAATTGATAATTGGATAAAAGGACGATATAAATCGAGTCGATAAAGTATACAGATTTGTCTCTAAAATCGTATTTGACCTAAGAAAAATGAAAGAAAATATATACAGTGTTCAGACATTTATTACAGAAAATAACAAAGCATCGTAGCTTTTTCACATATCGTTTTCTTAAAACGCGTAATTTCAAAATTTAAGTTCTTTAGAATTGTCACTTGAAATCTCATGTATATTGGGAAATAATACATTTGTAATCCAAGTACTTTATATAAAATCCGATGTAAAGCCATATAACACTTTTTGAAATGTTTTCTTTCCTTTTGAGTTTAATAGCAGCAATTCAATAATAATTCGCCGAGTCACGTACGACTGGAAGTTCCATTCAACGTCAGAAGCTTCTGGTCATTATTTCGAGGAGGCGTTCGACGTTAGACTTGGATCGATTAGGTCGAACCAAGGCTGATGGTGCAGGTTTAATATTCATGCCGCGGGTACACGGTCAATGAGTAGTACTACGTTTAGATACAGCGTTAAAAAGGCATTGACATAGTAACGCGAGCGCCTTAAAGGCTGATACAATTGAACATCAATGATCTAGCGTTCTTATTATATTATGTATACTCGGTTATATTTATAAATTTCCTTTTCAATCACGATCGAGTAAACGATTTCTCTCATAGAGAATCGTTTTTGCTGTTTAACGAATGAGGTCGAGACGTACTAATAAAAAGCAAGAGTTACTAACTCGTATCTATCTTATTAACATATATAATATTTGCAAACGATGATGTACTTCAACACGAAACCATAATATTAGTTTTCTAACGGATAGAAACGATTAAGCTTAACACTTAACAGTACTCTTTCTTTCTAGGAATCGTTTAAGCATTCGTCACAAGAAACTGTTTGTGTTTAATGACACCACGTATGAATTAAATTAGGCTCATTTATTTCTTACAGTCGACTATGAGTATAATATGATTTAGAAGTTATACATATACAGAGCCTGTATATTAATATCTTTTAAATCTTATTTTAATTACTCATGTTTAATGGTTTTCATAAGAATATGAATTTACATAAAAGTCCACACTCTACTGATGATAAATTTACACCGATGCTTTCTAATAGAAAAAAGGCAATTTACGACTAAAGAATGGACCACGTGTTCATTAAATATAAATCTAATTACATTCAAACCAACCGAAAAGAATCGATCCAAGGGTCGACACTGCGTCGAATGCGAAACGAAAGGCATCGGTCAGAAAGTTTCCAATTTTTTCCCAACCTTTTTCACGGCGGCGATTGTTTGTCCGTTCGAGCAACCTTTGATCCGCAAGGACGCGATTTCCTTCCTTTCAACGTCCGATTACTTCACGCGAATAAATCACAATAAATAGCTTGTCGCGGGCGAACAAATCGCGGCCGACGACAAAAACGACCATCCACCGCTTTCGACGTTAATTGGATCATTATACCGATACAAACTACTTACGGCGGTCTTTCGATTGATATCGAACGATCTTTATATATAGACGAGCCTGATTATTAATCCTGACGTACACATGCTGATACTTGAAGCTCTTTGTGCTATACGATGTCCGATCATGCGTATAGACGATCGAAGAAAGGGAGTTTCTTTCACGAAAGAAGTCAAAGAGATGAAAAGCAAGAGAGAACAATAAGAGCCGATATTATCTCGGGCGACGATTCTCTTTATCAATACGATCGTTAGATCCCATTCCATTCAAGGTCAGCAGACTGTTCTCGAACGATGAGGTGCATTTACATTTATCGGGATGATCGTTTCTGCACTCTCACGCTCGATAACGAAATCCCATGGCGCATCGCGCGTACAATATTGCACTCTACGTGCAATACGCTTTACATTTCGTTGCTCGTGATTCTGATAAAGTAGTAGTGCTGTATTGTTGTATTTTATGGCGCTACGATCTTCTTGCGGAATAATTTACCAAGTAATGGTAGCGGTGAATTGTAGATCGTAAAGTAAATCGCGTATTTCTCTTCTATGTATTTACGATCTCATGTCGAATAGGATAATTGTAGTGATTTGTAATTTCTAATATTTCTCAGAAATCAAAGATCGTTTGTAGTATTGCATTCAGTTTATTAGCGAAGTTGATACTGTTATAGAGGATTTATTAGTATTGATGATATTACTTGTGCCTTGTACAATTTCGTTGATAATATTCCGACATTAAAAATTGTGCAAGAGAACTCCAGAAATTGTAGCACAGGCAAATTGTTATTAGAATCTTGTAATTTCGAGACCAAGAACGGTATTTCGTGAACGAAACTACTGAATTCAGTGACTCACGAAAAATTTACAAGCCTATCTAGCTTTGTCTGTGTGCAACTTTCGATTTCGTTAATTGTGTCGTAAAAACGAGTGAAATTGGGAGATAAATTGATCCAGGTGCCAGGCCTAGCGAAGATAAATTAAGTATATAGTAAAAATTGAGATAAAGGCAATTTTTCAGTGAAACGTATATGGAAAAAGATCGTAGTACATAAAACTGATTTCTTATTGAAATCACACAAGAGTATAAATTATATGAGATGTCGTTTCGAAGAAATGAGCAGCCTAATAAATCTATTCGGCACATATTTATATATCGATAAGTACTACTAGCTTCTCGATATTCGATATTTCACTATACCATTAAACTATTACCTAATAACAATTTGTCAAGTCACACCCTTTTGAAACTTTGTTAAATTCACTGACCTCGTATATATCACGAAGAATGACATGAATTTAAAAACCGCGAAACAGAGGCATACTTACGCGAATATTCATAGCTATTCTGAAAGCTATTTTCTCGCGAGGTTCGTGCACGCCAACCATAATTCATTTCACATTTTCAACGTGATATCACGTAAAGGATCGTTCATAATGGATTGTCGTGTCTCTCAAGAATTTGATACCAGTGTCTCATAAAAGAGCGGCCACTGATTTACAAGCTGACAGCGGAATACTTAATTTCGAGTAGTTAAATTTTTAAGGATGGCCGTCGGAGGTGACGGTGAAATGATAAAGTAACGTTTCGGAGATCGATCGAAGCCCGTTATCTTTCGACCTGTTGTTCAAACACTCGAATTTATGTTCTAAAAAGAAGAAGAAGAAGAAGAAAAAAAAAGGATTCACGTCCAACAATTCATTTAAAATTCATGACACAAATGTCTGCAGGTACCTCGTGTATTATTGGACGTTTATATGGTACTTACGTTCAAATTTCGTTGTAATTATTATTCGCTTAATTGTCGGATCGAATCGAGCAACCGTTTCGTAGGCGATGACATCAGCAGCAACTGCTTTACAAAATCACTGGAACCATAAAACTCGCGGGTTGCAAAAGCGATTGCATATAGCATTCCGGACTCTAATTAAAGAACAAATCGTTAAAACAATGTTGATGTACTTAACAAGAAAACATTTCTAAGATAAAAACTACATACGGTATAATGAATTGGAAATATAGATAAATTTATCTCATCTAGAAATGAAAAAACCGTGTTCCAATCTAATCCAAATACGGACGATCATGTATTATCTACTTATTTACCTACCAATTTTTATCTACATTTTGTATATATATGTTTTTTAATTCGAATAGTACCAAACAATACATCTATACCAATTAATAGCTTCTAACCTTTGGGCCATTATGAGAAGATATTGTCAACTGGGATTCCTTTTCCCATAAGAAAACAAAATTCTGATTATAGAGCATCAACACTTTGATCAGCAAGATAATTATAGTCGTAGTTCTTTCGAAACGAAAAATCTATGGCCCCCAGTTAGTCCTTCTTCCAAAACAAAAACACAGGCACAAAGAACTCTGTTGTGCAATAATACGAACACTTGGCCAATAAATATTAATTACAGCAACATACTACTATGATAATTGCAAACGCGTTTCTCATGACTTTACAAAATTTCTAATCGTTAACAGACTTCATCCTCCAACTAACGTGATCTCCAAAGCCCTGTCCACGAATCCTGCTTTATTCGAACGTATCCACGTTTCTTTCAGCCGTTCGACATCGTTTCGACGAAGACGTACGGTCACACAAAGAAGTATAGCTGGCAAGGGCAGGGGAGTAAAAGCGAGTATAAAACGAAGAGGACAGGGAAGATCGATGAGCCTTCGCGGCTCCGCGTTACACAGGTGCACTACGTGCACAGGTGAACTGTGGTGATTCTACGAAAGCACGTGCACGACACTAAACAGATGAGAGAGGTACATAGAGGGACGAGAAGAGATACGAGGCCCAGATAGAAGTGGCGCGTGCGCCTATGCATCCGGCTTAAGAAAACTTCAGACACGTCGATTCAGTGGGAAAAACGCGAGGTCTTTATGTAACCGGTTCGGACACGAGAAGTTTAAGAAGCTCCCGTATCCGAACGATACGAATAAAAGCGTGTAGGGTCTAATGGTGTCAGATCGTGTCTTTCGCCGTGCGTCCTGAAAAGGCGAGCAACACACGTGTTCCACGCGGGTACGACGACGAGCGTTTTGTAATTTTGTTAATCGTTCGTGCGAGCCATAGCGATTAAGTAATGATGGAAAGCCCGGTTGCAACGAGCAAGCCGAGCGAGCGCTACGATTTTTGTTAGATGCGCCTCGATAGGCATCTTCTGGCTGGAATCGGTGGCCTTCGCGATTCTTCGATAGTTTCGGTGAGTAAGAGAACGCAATTTTGTAAGGTTTCGTGTTCCTTTTTTCTCTTTTTTCAGTAATTTCACTGGAATTTTGTTTTTTAGGGTTTCGTGTGAGATGTTTCTCTTTTCGATTGGGATATTAGCGATTTACCTTGCGGTAGATTATTCTGAAAATCTGAAGTACATAAGTATGTGAAATTGGGTCAATCTATTTTCTACAGGTATCTAAATGATCTCTTATTTGTACTTATATTTATCAAGAATTATACATGTACACGCTAAAGTGAAGACTTAGAACAATTAGCATTTTCAATCACATAATAATACATGTTCTAGGCAAGACATTCGGTGGATTATTTGAGCCATTCAAAAGATAAGTTCATTAAATTATAAATGTTAATTACATCTTGCCAAAAAAAGCTGTATTCCGGATGTAAATTTACTACAATTTATTTCTATATTTTTAATAAGTTCACAAAGGCAATAAATCTATTATTTTTTGCCAGGTTTAGCAGACCTACTGTAAATTTTACCAGAATAGCTTATAATTTCCTACAAATCGAACAATTAACCTTGACAAAGTCAGCCAGTTTAGCTTCTGTGCGTGTCCCATTTACTAAATATATACTCTATACTACCATCGAAATACATAAAATTTAATGAAATCCATCCATGATTTCATAACTACCAAACACTTGCCGTAACCAACCAAGCGTGCCTATACTGATGAATGGGGGTGTAAATAAGAGAGATTAAAACCATCATGTTCTCACCAAAGAAACACTATCACAGAAGAGATAAATACTAAAAGATCGTTGAAAGCAACATTCGAGGATGCCAATCGGCGCGTAAACACGATCGAGAGTGATCAGGCAGTTTTTCACGCGAGATCGTTGGATTTATCGATGATCGGCGAGCGTCGACGAGGACGCGGTTGCAACGTTTGACGTTAATCGATGGAAACTTTATAGCCAGGCGATATATTAGCGGAGAAGGCAGGTGTTGGTGTCGATCGGTCGGCGAAACCGTGTGGTAGCGGTTCGCCGGCAAAAATTCCAGAGGTCCGGGACCGGTTCCTCCCAAAAAATTGGCGCCGAGCGGACCATGTTTCGGGTCAAAGAACGACCTTGCCTCTCCGTGCCCCGTTCGTCGCTCGTGTGTGTTCCCCACGTACTTTTTCGCGTCCTCGTGCCCCACCGCCGCGATACATCGTGGTTTCGCATCGCCACCTCGACGCCAGTGGCGTAATATTACACGATCGTTCGAAATAAAAGGAAGAAGAGAAAAAAAGCAACATACCAGAGAAAACACGAAAACAGAAATAGTTAATCGCTGGAATCCGGTGGCGCTTGGAAGTTTACAGAATCTCGAATTTCTCCCGATTTTCTGTACGATTGCCCCGAGCATTGTATTTATTATCGCCAAGATCAGAAACAAGCGTAAAATAGCGACTACTGTTTTGCAGAAACTGCATATGTTCTTATAAAAAGTATCCATGGTATATGTAATAATGAATGTTTTAATATTGTTGTTTATCGTGTATATGAATAAAGGTGTAACTTGCGACGATAGTATTATATAGAAAGTGATAATTCAATTTTAAATGCGACTATTTAAATTGTCGCGACTTATAACAGCGAATATATTAATAGGCGTGTGAAATTGGAAATTGGTCAAATATTTCACTAACCAAATGGTTACTGGGAAATAGTCGCCTGAAATTTGTACAGCGTTACAGCGTGAAGTAGGTTTCTCATAGCGGAGCCTATAGAAGCTTATATAGATTCAGAGAGTCAGCACGAACAATGAACGTGTGCACGGCGTCTGCATCTGTTCGAGAAAGTGCAAGCGTTTTGTAATCTCGCGTAATTTTACGAGGACAGAGGCTCGCGGCTGATGCGATTCGACTTGCTGGCCATCTGTCTACGCGGCGAGATTTTGTTATAGCGAGTGTTTTACGCGGCCCCTTGCGCCATAGTAATACCGTGAAAAATCGTGATATTAAGGTTATTCAGTCCGAGTAATTAATCATACTTTGAACGTACGAATATTGCACTTAAAACGAGACTGATTGCCCAAGAATAGAATAATTAATGTACTCCCAGGGCGATTATTTAGTATCTTTCGTCGCTACCGATCACCGTTAAACGTAAGACGTCGTCAAACAAAACGAACGTTTCGGGCGACAATAAGGAAACTCGATCGCATCGATACACGTGCTCTTTAGTTGCCATTGTAACGAGATACAAACAATCGAAGGAGCTTTTTTTCGTTACCGCGTTACGCCAGTGGCTGATACACTTATTGAGTACGCGATCGGTGGCGTGCAACCGCGCATGCGCATGATCGCCGCAAAGTTGCGCACAAGCGAACGCGCGAACCGCGCACAACAAGGCAATTGTGCAACTCGCCACTCGACGATAGGGGGACAAGGGGGCGAAGAGCGCCGATCGGTGGCGCGGCCGCCAAAAGTGAAATCGAGAGGTGGAACACAGGACGAAACGGAGGGGAATCGCCGGCAGCTGTTAAATGAAAACATAGGATTAAGGGTAAACCAGGAGCTAGAGAGAGGCGAGCCATTATGCATGATCGAGATCGCGGATATCTTGCCAATTTTGCTCCCTTTCGATGTACTATTGCTCACCAGATATTTGAACAAGAAGTATTTGAACGCTTATCATAACGAGAGTTTAAGTATACAATGTATGTATTATATAAGACATTTTGAAACTTCATTAGTGCTAGTAATAAATCACGTCTATCGTGACTATATTGGTAGAGTTTAAATCCAATTTGAAAATGTACACAGGAGATACAAACTAAGAAAATGATGAAACAGTGGCTATAAAAAGTATTAACACATTACTGTATTTATTATATAGCATTTACATACTAATTAGTCGGATTCAAGTATATTAACTTTCGTATCATGTAGTAGCATTTTCATATGGTTACAAAAACTTGCTACTATGAAAATCAAATAAATAACCTGATAAGAAGACGTCTCATTGAAAATTAAGGATATGTGGCAATACTTTTTGGAGCCACTGTATATAATGCACTTGACTAGCAGCATATTTACAGTCTTTATTACAGTCAGATAGTCAGTTGACCGTTTTTATTTAACCTTCATATTTTTCATGATGCTGTTTTTTTTAAATAACAAAGGAGATCTTACTAAGTAATAAAACAGTTAACCATCTGGCGATTCGTTGCGCAACTACGTATGGAGATACTTTGGCTATCGAAACAGAAACAACGCGAACGATTGACATTATCGACGCTTAGAATCGCAGAGAATGGTTCGAGTTGCTAAAGGACCACCCATGCAAGAGGTATACGTATACAAAAATTACGCTCATGCGGGCACTGCCTAACGATTCGACCGCGATATTTTGCGTAATTTATTTCGCGGTTTCTTGCATTGGAAGAAATCCACTTTTCTCTTATTTACAGTTTTAACTTGCAATTTATATGTGTCTTTTCACCACGTGCACAGATTATAGCGGATAACAAAGTCTCTGTCACTGTGAATATTTATACTGATCCTCGCGTATTTCATTTCTCATCGCACACAGTTTTTACGCAATTGTCCTCTTTATTACTTAATAATTACTGAATTTATAGTTATTTCGTTATTATCTACAAAACATAGGACAAACTCGGGTTCCTATAAAGATTTGAAGTGTAATCTGTCTTTGAAAATCCACTTCCTGAATTTCATTTCATTTAAATTTTCTTTTTAAATCTGGTTACTATAACTTTCACTCTATATTTGCCTCTACCCATATGATGCGCAATTTTATAAGGATATTTCAAACGTTACTAAAAAAATCTTGCCTCATAGAAGCAAACGTATTACATATTTGACTGTGGCATAAGAAATGCAATTAATTCACACATTAATGCGACCCTAGACTAGCGTTATGGGATCAGAATGTTAGGAAGACATTAATTCGCATTGTTTCCAGGATTTCCATTATGCAAAGCGTCCATCGGTGCAATTTTGTGCGGCATTCCTTGACACGAATGCGCATGGAAACGCACGCGTGCGCGCCGCACAGAGAGCACGATAAATTTTTAGATAGACTTTAATCGCGCCGTTGCGTTGACTGGATACGCGGTGAAATATCGCCGTTACGTGCGACTCGTCGTAATTAAATACATAATAATTCCTTGGACGTTGAGAGGATCGACGATTACCGTGGTTGGTGCGCACGCTGATTCCTCGAGCGTACATAAGCGGAATGCATCGATCGATTCAAAGTGGAGTCTGACTTCGCCTCGACGCGGTGTGTGCACCGTTATGGCAACTACGGCTGTCATTCGTCCGAGTCTCGACCGAATCAAGAATCGCTTTGCGTGGAAACTATTGTTTCCAGTTGAGAAATAGCAAATCTCGTCCAACTTGGTTAGCACAAGTGGCAGCTGCTAGCCCTATGTTTGGTTCTATCGACAATTACTTGTACTTTTTATTTGGTTTGAAGCCTCCAAGATTAATTCACTCTATTAGAATGGGATTACTTTAGTAGACTGTAATTTTTCTCATTATTGTAATTGAAGGACTGAAGGAAAAAGGTATGTGTCTAGATTTTTAATTCGAAGGAACTGTGGATAAAATTATCATTTAGTACAAAAGTCTGTATACTGTCAAATATTAAAATATTTTTGTATTTATAACCACCAAAAACATAGAAACCCCCTGGAAAATTCTTGAAATAAATTATATTCTAATTCTTATACACTTTTCGGAACAATTGGGTTGTATTGAATCAACCGAATGAATAAAAGCGAAGAAACTCAATAGGCTGGATAGATCAACGTATTATTTGTACGATGTTAAGATAAAAATTGACTTCAAGGAAATAATTAAAGAAAGGATGTATAAGCATTAATTAAATCCTTTTGTGCAGTATATTTATTCTATTCGTTTCTAAAAAAGGATGTATTTATACCACTTTTGTATTGAGTCCCTCGATACTATTAACCAATTCAATATAGAATTTTCGATTGCAACATCCATTGTAACAAAGGTCAAACATCTTCAATAACAATTTCAATCCAATCAATCTCATCTGAGAGACTCATCTGAGCCTAATCTAATGTGCTTCGAAATTATTTCAGCTCGAAATTTTCGAAAGGAAATTTAGTTTGCTTAAGGAAAGTATTATTAACGAGTGATGAATCATATATAATAATTACCAAAGGGCAATCATATTTCAATCCATTGCACAACGATCGATACAACGAAACGATTCTCGTGTAGCAGCTGCTTAAAAGCAATTTCTTGTCTTCTCAAACGTTCTATTCCCCCATAGTCGACCGCGTTATGAGCAGCCGCTTGTCCATCTCGATTGTTGCGCCAGACTCGCCGGCGCATCTACTACTTAGGTCCCTGTCATTGACATCGGCAATCATTATCATCATCCTCATTACATTTGCGACGAGTACCACCGATTGATTCCAGTTATTACAAGCATCGATCCACCAACGATGATCCTTCCCTGCGAATGGGGAACCCGCGGCAAACCTGGGTTAATCGACGATAATGTGGCTTTCGATTGGGAAACACAGCTTTGATCCAGGTCAACGACTATCGCGCGCTTTGATCGTGCATGGGGCGATCCTTTATTGAAATCGTTAGGAGGTTTATTAAGTCAACATTTGTTGAAAATGTTAGGTAACTTATAGAAAATCTCTTGGAAATCTACGAATTCCATACATTTCTTTCCTAAATGATATTTGCAAAATAAATATTTTCTCTCTTCTGAATAAATGTTTTATGGTAAAATTAATGAAATTTCCTGGAAATAAAAGATCGACATCTTTCTCATGAGAGGTTTCAAGATTTATTAGCGGCGAATAGAGGAATATTTAAAATTGGTAGTTGGTTAAATATACTGAGATTTTTTAGAGAAACGTCTATGAATCGCGAAGAGTCGGGAATTAGCCAATCGATATTGCGAATCGGTTGAATCGAGATCGTCGATCCGACTCGATGAACGCCTTTCACGCACAGGTTACTCAACCGAAATCGTTACAATTTCTTTATCCATCCGGAAACCGCAACTCCACGCCGCCTAAGTAATACTCGCCGCTTCTGTTTTCGAGGAGTTAAACACCAGTTAAACCAGTTGAAGACTTGCTGTTCGTGATACGGATTGGATTTCTATCTTTGTATAACATTGTATAATATTTTATTCTTCACAGTTGAATTATTCATTAACTTGTTAACCGAACAAGACGAGTTAACTCATTATTCGTTGTAACATGGTTAAGACGGTTAACAGATAGCATAGTTTAAGGTTAGAAGTAGGAGTTTCGATGTGTTTCTCACCTCCAGGAACAATTCACTCAATTTTGCAATCTATGAATCATAGACGCTATCTTTCCACGTGTTGATTCTCCTTTCAATCCAGCTCTCGTTAACCTCCATCGTCGATAAATTCGTAAAAATTCCGCAATATCTTCTAGCTCATTTCCAAGAGGTCTAGGATGCTCAACAATGAACTTTCTAAACTCACACGTCGCTATTATAATCTTAAATACAACTATCTAAAACAATACATCGAAAGAGAAGAAGAACGAAGTTGAAAAAAATGAGTGGAAAGATGAGAAAGTGGCAACGATCAAACTTACTCGTGCGTAACACTTGAGCTTCATTTCCTGCATATTCTCATCAAGCTACAGAATAATTATTCATCTATATCGGCGTAATGATTCTTTCTTCTTAGAAATTATGCAGATAAATCAACTGAAATTTGAAATCGAGCAAGTCTGAGCTATCGCCAGCTTGTTGCTACGCGAAAACAATAGCCAACAACGATCTTGCGATGCTTCGGATTTGCTCTATTCCGGATTTCGATTAATTTTACTCATTTTTAACAGAAATAGTAGAATTCTCAAAGAATTGTTTCATAGATGGATCAATATCCGAAGAAGATGAAGATTAATCATAACGCGCAGATAAGTTCGACCTCTGCTCAGTTCTTTCAACTTTCCCGTCACATCTCAGGCAAAAATGCCAATTTTTGTTCCTTGAGAGATGCTCTTTAATGTCCTGCAAGAATTTTTCGTTTGCAAGAAGGTCGATAAATGGCCAGCTTTTAACATCCTCCTGTTACTCATACCAAATACGCAAATATTAATTTCAAACTTTCTTCGGCCCGCCCACTGTATGTCAAATTTCTCAGTATCATAAAACTTTAGCAAATCGTAAACGGTACAAAGAAACCGAAGAATGACGAAGACTGAGACCGGTGGTTTGGATCACTAACATCCGAGGATCATTAACGTCTCTCTGGAGGATTCGCGAGAGTCTCTCCCCGTGGGGAAAAGTGACGCACTACTCGTGTTCGTGGTCGCAGATCGCTATTGGGAAATCACGCGACTTTGATCCGGCTCCGCTCGTTTTATCGCGTGTTCCCTCCTCCGGTTTGATGCCTAGGCTTCGACGAGGATACGCGCGCGCGTCTGCACGGTGACACTACCGTCGTCGGTGTCAAGGATTCCGAAGGATGAGCCTATACCGAGATTTATTGGGTTATTTGTGTATATGTTACAAGGCTACGAGCGCCAAGTGACAACGGTGAATCCTGGACAGCTGATCTTCCGCTGCACGCCACCACCTCCTGCTTTTTGCTTATTCTCATAAAGGCACAATGTGGAGGCAAAACGTCATATTCCTCTTTATTCTGACAATCAGCGTTTGATGCCATTTGCTTGCAATAGGTTTTCCATGACGTTAACGATTAACGGGTTTGCTCTCTGAAGAAGCTACTAATACGAGTTTCTACAGGTGGTTTATGACGTGACGTCTTATGGATGTGGTATTTAAATTTTTTTTAGAAAGTAATAAAATAACGAGGAAGACGGAAGAGAAGACTTACGTTACATACGTCTGTGATACCAGGAACTTTTTGAACGAATGATTTATTACTATGAATTAGTGAAAATTAGAAACTGACAGGTTACAGGTTATTGATTGTAGAAATGTTTTGCCTAATTTTAGACCACGATGACTTGTCATTTGTAAAACTTCTAAAATTTCATGCTTTCTTCGTTACCATTGTTGTAAGAGGGCAAAGAGTAACCAGAAACTCGAACCTGTTACTGTTACTGTAAAAGAGTTGTAATTAGTAAATTGAGAAGTTTTATTAATAATATCGCTTTAACTGTGCGTAAGAATCGAGTTTTCAGGAAAATACAGCCGACTTTTGGTGAGTAAGTCTGTTGTTTATCAAAAATATCAGAATTTGATAAACAACAATTTATTTGTATGAATTTCAAATTGAATAAAATACAGGATGCGGTTATGTTACTATAATTGAAAGGATATTTAGGCTCGCTTGAAATTTGCGATTAATTATTTCCTTCGCGATAACATTCAATTATAATAACGACAAAGATGTTAAGATTTGCTTAAGACTCTACAATTAATCGTTTCGTACACGACAACGTTTAACTGACATAACGAACAATACGAAAGTAAATGATTCGGAGAATCGATTAATTTGACGTAAACTAACTGTGTTTCAAGAGTGCACAGTTGTTTGGTATTCGTTTGGAGTTAGACGATCATTTCAAGTAAAAGTTGCTCAATATTTGTATGCAAAGGGTACGCAGGCGATTAAACTTGGTTAATCGACTGTCCATTAAGAACATTGAACTTCTCCTAGATAAAGGATAGAAGTTTCCATGGTCGTCTACATTAGGCTAATCCGACAACTCTTAAACGCAAGGTGGAAATATGAAATATGAATAAAATTGCCATTTCTGTAATTCTTGTGCAAGCATCGGCGCGCTGATGATTAGATAATTTTTATTACGAAGTATATTATGTTGCAATTATTCTTGTCGTGGTTTCTACCGAGGCCGTTTCTTAACATTACATAGTTTTAAACATAGCAATAAAAAAATTATATAAATTAACTCTTACAAGAAAAGATATTCGTGGAGAATATTAAGAAGTTGGAAAAAGAACAAGTTTCATGAACACGTACAGAAGAGTGACGATTAAGCCACTGATTGAGAAAGACAAGTTAATTTGTTACACATTTTGTCAATTTTTTGTACACGATTCCTTATTTAGAAACCTCCTATTACTTTATACGATGTCCTACTTCTGTTAATAATAAATTACATCACATTTACATGTGTAAAGGCTAAAATTGACATGAACTAAATTGAAGATCAATTGACTCAAATTGATTCCATGACTATAGAGAAGTTTCTACTTGAAAAGCAACCCAGCAAACGAGTTAAATATAGAATCAAACATTCCATCGAAGAGTCCAGGACTTAATTACAATCACTGGCCATTTTCGTTTTTACGTACCTAAAGGTACATAGAAATCCAAGGATTTCGTATTTCTTTGAAACGACCGCGTTTATCTTTCACCTGTCAACTTCTAAACAATCACGAGTTATCTACGAGCTGCTATGGAATTAAATTTTACAATAATAATCTCGTTTTTCCACGGTATAACGCGTCGACGATGTTGCAAACGTCCGTGTCGAAAGTAGCAATCGAGTGCATGGTCTAATTGCGCGATAATTGCCAGGATAACCTTGTCGTGTCGTGGCGTCCTTCCTATTCCTTCGTTTCACAATCCACTAGGTGGCCAAGTACGAATTTCTTCTTCAAAGGGATTCCACCGTTTTGAATACTTCCTTATGGCGCAATGCCAGAAATCCTGACCATTTTCCTTTCTTCAAGGCGTTCACCATTCCACAAAAACGAAATCATAGACGAAAGAAACTTGGTCGAAGGTGATGACCCCATCACGTCATGATTGACCTTACGAATCGTGATGT
The DNA here is from genome assembly GCF_011952255.1 of Bombus vosnesenskii. NCBI lineage: Eukaryota > Metazoa > Arthropoda > Insecta > Hymenoptera > Apidae > Bombus > Bombus vosnesenskii. Next base: position 4,452,692 of record NW_022882938.1, read on the forward strand.
TTCGCAAGGTATAACACGAAATTATAAATGGATCAACTTTGGCTCGAGGAGTCAGGCCACGATCAATGCATAATTACCTCGATAAACGAGACAGCGAATTTGCATAATAATCGCACGACTAAAAGGCTCACTGAACTTTCGTTGTACACTCTATCTTTAATTGATCATCGCTCAAGTGATTTTTGACGTCCTTTTAGTCGGTTTTCGCAGTATGGACTTTCTATGTGGGTCTAGAGGTTTGATCGACGAGGCTCCAGATATATAAATTTTTCATTCAAAGGATTTTCTGGTCGTCTGATTAATTTTTAAGTCGATTCGAAGGTCTGAATTTCGGATGGACACATCCTACTGAACAAATTAAACGAGCTACGTGGACAAAATTAATTAAACGACATTTTCATGAATTTCTAGTTCCTAAGTGATAGAAAGACGAGGAAACAGAAATACAAAAAACGTTGAGCTGTTTGTTTAATATTTTAAATAATTGAATACTCGAATAATATTTTGTTATAGTAACGTATGTCAAGTTGTATGTAAAGTATGTCAAGAAATTGGAACATCAATATTGTCCATTTAAACTCATATCAACATCAACGTTACACTGTGCTTCGTGTCTTATCATTTGCATAATTCCTATAATTCCTATAATAATCCTATAATAATATAATATATAAAAAAAAAAAGTTTCCAGAAATTCAAATGTATCTTCAAACTTCAGAGAATAAATTTCTGTGCCGAAAACTCTTCAAATCCCAAAATTCACGAACTTATCCACAAATTCTCGTGTTCAGTAATTGCGTGGCAATTACACCAATGACCCCGGTTTGCCGGCTGACCTTACCGGGAATGCTGTTTTAAATTCCTGCATTTCGCAATTGGCGGATGCTCGTAGCACGTTCCTCGTTCCCGGCCACGTATTAGGCAGAACCAGTCGTTTTTGACGCGCGGAACTCCGTATTTCAGCCGCGTAGAAGCGTCTATCCATGATGGACGGAGAAAGAGAAAGAACAAGAGAGTGAAACACTCGTAAACACACAGAGGAAGAAGGATAGAGAGGTTGCTCGGGTCCGGTTGAACGAGACTCGCATACGGAAAACCAATGTCCCAATGTCACAACGATGATACGCTACCGCCCCCGCTCGCCTCCCGGAATAGTTTTTTTATCCGTTGCTTTGGCGGCCGCACGATGACAAGAAAAGGTTATGTAACGCAAGGCCTAAATACCAATCGACATGTTCTGTCGGATGCACGGAGAGGAGATCTGCATCCAGATTGCAGATTGTCCCCATCGATCGATCGCGAGTGAATCGTTTGGCTGACGTAAGCAAAAGGAACGAGGCGAGACAGTTCGAACATCAGAGGTGTCGATTATCGGCGCGTGGAATTTTTACACGATGAATTAGAGTTTGTTTATTCTAATGGTGTCGCGATGAAACTTCTAGCTGGAGAGCAGTGGGTCAAGTGGTAGAGGAGAGATTTTCTGGAAGCGATTAGACGTCATTGTAAATCTGTCCTTTGGATGAGTCTCTGTGTGGTGGATTGAATTGATGTGATTTGCCAGTAGAAGCGATAACTGTAGGTTTTCTGTTGGGATAAGATTTTTGTAATACAGTTTGTAGTACATACTACATGGTATATTTTTATACGCGTTTTGTTTATGTCATATACCGTATAATTGATTATAATTTTCTTAAAGAATCCTTGATTCTTCAGGCCAAAATTGGGCCACAGATTCGCGACAGCGAGTGGCGCCAACATTGCAAAACCGGTTAATTTAGAATTGTGTCCAGTGACCCATCGACCGAATGATTGATGTTCTACAAGGGGAACGAAGCCGCGATATTCGGTGTAACATGCAAACGAGGCTAGTGGAAGCGCCACCGGTCGATACCAGTTCGAATAAATGCAAAAGGCGGTCCATAGACATAACAGAATATCTACTTGGCTGAGACAAAATATCACGATAAAGGAAAGACGGGTTTTAGGACCAGTTCCATTCTAGGAGTTTAAATCCATGTCTTATATCTGATTTCAAAATTAGATCTCATCAAAGATTATTTACATCGGATGGATTTTTGATTAAGCGATGGAGAAAACGATCTACTATAAAAAATGGGCATCTATAAATTAGCAAATTATAGTAGTTCTCTATGGGTTGGACTTCAGATGAACCGATCAAGAAAACATTTTCTAAGTTGATTACTACCTAACTATCAGATAACTGACCATCTGTCTAAATTCTAACATTCCACGCAGTCACGATCTATTAAAATATCTGTCAATACATCGAGCGTACGTTATACAGCGAATCACGTTCATTTAGCCAGTTGAATTTCAGATGAACTGATCTAGAAGACAGTGGACCAGAAAAATTCGCACAGTCAATCATTATCCGTTCCACTGCTCCAAACGATTGCAATCTAAGCTTTCCTCCATAAAACATCAAGCAGCACACCCCTCATAAATCAGCAAATCACACCGTATCAAACCCCGGTACTATTTCTCCGTGCTGTTTCACTTATCTCCCAATTAAAACAGCCTGTGGTACGATCAGTTCCACGCTCATGACCAAAACGTCTTAGAAACCCTTTCGAAAGGCGAACACAAACGCCGTCGATCCACGAGAGATCGTATCGAGAGTCCGATCCATCGAGTCGATCACCGGCGTTCCTATGTCGGAGGGAATAATTTCACGCTGAAAAGGCCCGTTAAAAGGCCGCCACGGGACCGTAATTTCCTGAACCCTGCGTGGAACGCGGCCGATACGCGAAGACCGAATCGAATTCGCGGCTCGTCCCTGAGAATCGTGGAACGAAGCATCGCGAGGCCGTCACTTTATTAAATTACATAGTCTTAAATAACGTAAAATGCCTCTCGCGGGCGATAATTCTCGGTCGAGAGCGGGCAAAGCGCGCGAGCTGGCACCGCTTGACAGGCAGCGCGCAATTGATATTGCGAAATCTTGCGAAATACATCCGCGGGGCTCCACGGGGTGAGAGGGGAGAAGGGATGAGAAGGTGGGGGAGTTTCTTCGTTTCCAGGCGATTTCGTGCGAAACAATTAGCAGCGAACGAGAAGAGAGAAAAAGAAACGACACCCTTGGCCCCGCCGTTGATCCCTGTTGATTCTTCTCTCGCGCTGGTTAATCGCACACCGACTTTATGAGATTTCTGGGTGACAGTCGGTTGTTTCGTTCGTGTGGCCCATGGCCAGAGTAACGCACGAACCGTGAGTGTTTGTTGCTACGTGGATGGGACTCGTCGGTGTCAGGATGGTTTCCAGAGTTGTCTGAACGTTGGGAAATTTTGCAGATGTTCGGCCATGTTAAACGTGGTTGAACGAAGATTGACAGAGTTTGCGGTATACGTATATAATATCGTGAACGTTATTTTTTAAGATTAGCGGTGATATGGCGAATCATTGTTCTGATCATTCGGCTAGATTTTGAAGAACGTTCATTCAAAGGACTCGTATACTTAGAAAGAAATCCCTTGATTTGAAGTTATTAAGTTTTCATTCGTCGTTCGTTTGACTTAGGAAACCGCATTACAATCAGGAAATTTATAGCTTGGGTTAGATTGATTTCGAAAGACATGTGCTGCTAATTGATGAAATCATTCACTGCATATTTGTTTCATTCAACAAATCGCTCTATTGCACTGGAGAATTTCCTTGAATTCTTTCATCAAATCAATTCAATAATGAAATACATCAAATTACAATCTTCTTTCCAAACAAGTACCTCTTCTAACGAACAGCAGCAAACTTTCGTGCGTATCCTGAAGAATGCAGCGGGTTGCACAAAAGGCGCAATCCGCAGAGGGCGAGCATAAATCTCGCATGTACAAATTAGTATCAATTGCACGGGTAATTACGGGCTGCGAAAACTCAATTACGGTGTCCCGTGTCGATCGAGCCGACCACGTACGACGTGAACTGACGCGCGCCGGCCGTTTCTGGAGCACAAGTCAATCGACAGTTATTGCGCGAGGAAACGTTGGATCCGGAGAGCCTTTTCTTGGTCGGTGAACCGAGAAAACACCGAGGACACCGGCTGCCCCAAGATCGAGATCGTTTCGATGCTGATTTCGATGTCTGTTAAATACTCTATCGAAATGACTTTGCTTGAGATCTGCATGAGTGAGTCTTAGATCGCTCTTAATATATAACGTGTCATAAAAAGAAGCATCACTTTTATGTTTTATCGTAACTTCTTTCCGTTTGTGTTATGGCAATTTTATGGTAACAGTCGTATAGCGTGGAGCATCCAATTTTATCATGAAACATTCGACGCTTGAACAGTTATGGTAATAAGAGTTTATTATTGAGATCAATCATTCGAGTTGTTAAATTCGTACGTCAAAAAGTAGGAACATTAATTGGCTCTTTTATTCGCCTGATTTAAACGACTCTACATTTCTTCCAATTGGGAGAACTTAATAGGAAAGCTTAAAAACGTGTATGGTATAAACGTGTATAATCTCAAAATCTTATTTAGGTGCGGAGAAAAATAAGGTCATGTTTCAGTTAGGTTTGTGTAAGGCTTCTAGTGCAGTTGAGTTAGGTCTGGGATAGGCTCACCTCATAAATAATCCGTTTCGAGCGTTTGATTCATCATTAGACATGGTGTACATTGCCGTTTGAACTTTGTCGGCCTCTCACTTGATCGTGATTGATGTTCGTGGAACATAGCACACGAAATGTATCAGCTATTGCTGCTGTAAATTAATAGGTGCTCCTCGTGTTAGTTGAAAAAATATAATACACGAAAAGTAGGTGTATAGTACAGTACAGTAGGTTATTGTGCTATTATATAAATTCATCAATTCGTTTATTTACTGACAAATAAATAAACCTTTCAAATATGTTTGTAAATGAAACGCGAAATAAATTAGTATCGAGCGATCACTGACTATAAAGAAGCTTTTCCTACAGGTGGTGAAAGTAAATAGATCTGAAAAAAATTATTCACATTAATAATGATAGCTTTGCTTTTTATACAAATTGAACTTTTTCCTCGTATCTTGACGTTCCTGAAGTATAACGGAAGGAGAAAAACCTTTTTAAATCCACATACTTGTTATAATCAGAAGATTGGGTTTCAAGCGAAACCGTGTTTGTATCTCCATAAAAAGCAAAAGCGTGGTACTCGTAAAGAAATCCTGTACTTATAATGGTAATTTCACGGAATAGCTTGCTGCCCAATCAAGCAGAGCCATAACCATAACCCGAAGGGTTGCGTGCTGGACTCCGTAACAAAAAACAGATGTTCAAGTTGAATCACGTGAAAAAGTAATTGGCAAGAAACCTGCATTTTATGGGGATCGTTATCAAAAGGGTTGTTACGACGTGTTCCGCCTAGAACGTGAAGAAGTAAGCCATTGTCCATGACCCACATTCCGTGGTATAAACTCGAAGGGAATTATCTTCCAGGAAAGTAATTCCTTGTTACCATTCCCGAGAAGAGTAAACAATTATTATGATAATAAGAATTCTTCTCTAATAAACGATGACATTCATCTCTAAATTCTTCTTGAAATTGTTAGAAAAAATTGTAACATTTCTGTCATCAATAAAATTCTACGAGAATATAGGATCTCGTTGTAAGTGAAACTCATAGACGTCTCATATACAAAATTATGCTTTACACATTCACTGCCATTGATACATATGCATTTGTTGTATTTTAGATTTTCTGTTTCGATAAAATGAATCAGAAGACTAAGTGAAATAATGAATTTAACAAAATGCTATTATTTAAAGTAAAGATATTTCTCTCGAAAAGAAATGCAACCCCTATTTTTTTTCAAACTTGAGTGTATCATACGTCTACATGATTATATTATTGCATTAATTATCTGGAAAAAATCTGTTTAGAAAAGATAAAAAAATCTAGACGATATTTCTTTCATGTTGTTTTGCGAATTACTCAGACTTTTCATATTAGAGATATGATACGCAAGACGTTCGATTTGCATTTCAAATGAAGATTACTCTGATGTCACTCGGACAACAATGTCTTTTGTTCGTTCTCGCGATCCAGCAATCTGGAAACAGAATTCTCTCAGAGCTACGATGCAATAGTTTCAGAAAGGGAAGAAGATTTATCAGGAAATAATCGAGAATCCTTGCGCTTTCTCGATTAAGTCATAAATCAAACCGTCAATTCCTTTGAAACGCAGAAAACAAAATTAAATTAAACGCGACTCGCGTGCCAAAGATAAAAGGGCAGAGACATCCTCGACTGCTTTAGGCCGACAAAACAATCGTTTTGTTCGACCCTGACCCACATATTGCTCCGTTGTTTGCCTGTTCTACAGAGCACTAATGCTATTTTGATTTGATCGCCAGCGATCTGATCTTCCGGAAGAACCCGCATCGTTGATCTTGTCCTTAATTGATTAATAATAGGCAATATTAGTCTAAATCCATTTGTGATATCTAACTTAACATTCTATCTAACAGTAAATCCCTTGCTAATCCCACTTTCATCCAAGAATTAGCCTTTTTCTGATATCCTACACTTCGTTCGATTCGTTCCAATTTGAGGTCATAAAACAATGCTATTATACGTGTTCGTAAAAATATAGGTATCAGTACATACAAATATGTCATTGGTTACGAAAATATGAAATTACATCCCGAGGCCTTTAAAAACAGCTTATCGAGCATGAACCAATTGAAACGAAATACCAAATGTTGCTCAGACCACAACGGATCAAGCCCGATACTTTCATGATTACCATCGAACCTACAACACCCTTCCTAACAATCCTTAGTTATAGTCACCTAAAGTTTCCAAAAAATTTGACAACATCTAGCAATTCACAATATTCACCAACCAGGACAATGGTCGTCCAAAGACCCAGGTATTCGAACTTCGCCTCCCACTCCCGTGATTCAAAGAGAGGGGCTGCCAGGTAGGCAACGGCAACGCATCTTCTCTCGAACGGCCGGAATCCATGACCCAGATAGCAGCGAGGCGTTTTCTGGTCGGCGAAAACAAGCTGCGTTCACGAGGAAGGATGTTCTCCCCCTGGTGGAAAGCTTCTCCCCGTGTGGCTCCTTATCAGGGCTCGTATATTCCTGTTCTCTTCGTTCTCTCGCTACACAGCTTTCGGATGGGCAAGCACACGCACACACACGCACACACACAGGCTACTGGGACAAGGTTGCCAGGGGTCCATAACTATCGCGCGCTGACACACAAGAATGCGCGCTTCTTACCCACCGGCTTGGATTCACTCGGTCGTCCGTCTCTTCCTCTCTTCTCCTCGTCTGTCTTCGTCGCTGCTGTGGTGCTTGGCGGCTGTTGGGTCCTCACCGAATCCCCTACCAACACTTCTCACTCGAGGGTTCGGCCACGGGTCCCCCGCTCTGGCAAAGGATCGCAGGGGGGCCCAGTTCGGACCCGATCCCCTCTTCGTGACCCCGCTTCACTCCTCTCGTACCCCTCCTGGTCACCATCGGGACGCGCCTCCGTTGGATCGCGACGCCGTTTCGATCTTTGAATACCCCAGCGTCGTCACCGTGATGACCAGTCTTCGAATTACGGGCGAATCCCGCATACGTCTCCCGTGATTAAGCGGTCTGGATCGGGTCAGTCCAGAAGAATCACTCGCGACATAGTATTCTTGTCGGTATAGTTTATTTGGTTTTGGTTTCGAAAGATTGCGACGATACTTGGTTCGATTTCACGTGATTTTTTGAGAAGCAGGCGAATTTTGCGTCTCGAGGAAGAAGAGTGTGAAGCTGTGTAGGTGCGACCCTCCTCCTTTGGCGATCGCTGTCACGCGACTGAGGTCGAGGGTCTTTCGCGAGATACTGTGTGATTCGAGACGTCGTTTACTGGAATTTCAGCCAAATGTCGGTGAGTAATTATCTCTCTTTTTGGTGGCCTTGTCGTGTGAAGATTTTGATAACTCTTTGGCCCTTTGTAAGAGAACTGGGTCATATCGATGATACAAGAGAATCTTTACCCTTGAATTTTTCTTTCTTACGCAAGAAAGTTTCAAACATTTCATCTAACGAAAGACTGTATCATTACACATTGTAAAAATGTTAAAACTTAGAAACAATTATAAATAAATCAACCTTGAACATAATTAGCTTGGTTTGGCCGCAGAGATGACAGAATATTTGCATTTAGAACAGACTATTAGAACTTGTAATTAGACGGAACTGGAACTCCAGGAGTTCCTCCAAATTTAGCGATTTTATACATACATTGAAAGCATGCAAACGCCGAAGAGAAACAACTTTTCCTTTCGTTGAACATTCACCGACCGATCGAAGCTCGAAACGACGATACAGCTAGGTCAATCACTCGTCGAAGCGATGTAGCGCCTCACGCGTCCGTGACACTTACTTACTCGGAAACAATGCCAGTCACGTAACATCGCCGCGTTGATTGACATTGCCGCTGATTCGTTATGTGGCATCGGTTTTCCTCAGACAAACTGGGTCATTCGAAAAAAAAAAAAAAGAAAAAACAAGAGTCAATAGCTACACCAAAAAAAGAAAAGAGAACTATGCGAAACTAAAACACGTCAAGATTAAAGAACCAAGGTAGAAAAAAATTAGTAAATCACGTTCCGGTTTAGAATAGTTAAGTAACCGTGACAACGTAACTCCAATAAGACAACGAGCACGACAAAAAGCAGGGTAAAACGAAAGTGAAATTCCCTCTTATAGAGATCCACACGCGCAAATTACTCGTCGGTTGCAAAAGCGAACACGCGTTGACCACTTCTCGCTGGAACGATTGAGTTTAATCAAAAACTTTTTTTATTTTTATTTATAAAGCCGCCTTGACAAATCGTACCTCGCCTATCCACCTTCTAGGAAGAAAACCAAGTAACCAATGATAATGACAAAGGAATTGAATTTTAACCAGAGAAGGCTCATAAATTATCAGCGTTGCAAAATAGTCTGAGATCTCAATCGTTGTGAGCAAGAACGTGGAATTTTTTCGTTAATTTCGCGAGTCTGCGCGCCGTGGCTCTATGGTTATCCTTGCGAACTGTCGAGCGTGAAAGTCAGACCATTAACGTGCTGTTTCACTAACCGCGCGTCTGACAAGGGGATACAGGCGATGCTAGTCATACGAGTTATCAGTAGTCTCTTGTATAAACGTAGGCAGCTGGTGTAACAAGGTTATGGCGATTTCGCGGTGCCTATTGGTTCGGTGTCGTTTCGAGCGGATAATCGAAGTGACTATAATGTTAGTAAGGGAAACGTTGCAATCGGGATCGTCATGCTTCGATGCATGGGGCAGCGGAACGAGTCAACAATGGGGCGGCCTGTGGCTACGACAGCTTCGTATTCGAAAGGGTATCGAAGCAGCTGTGGCCACACTCTGAATTTATCTCAGGAATTGTCAAACGAATGTTAGGCACGATGCTTCCTCGCGAAGAATTTTGCTTTTCGTTCTTTGACGCTGTTACGATCTTTTGATCATTTCTAATCGTACTTTTCTATGATTCATAAATTTTTTAAGTCTAAGAAGAATATGAAGGAATCGTCGTTAATAGCTTGTTAATTATACAGCAGGATGTTCTTCATATTGTTTATAAAATTTACGACTTTTCATAGTTCCTATGTTTGTGGTACAATATACACATTTCATCATTGGTAAAAATTGTCTAACATTTTATTTAGCTAATAAGTCACAATGGAATAATAAAAGTTGCAACAAATGAAAATTTTACCAATTATAGAAATTACGAACGTGTATTCTACGTTCTAATTTTATATGAAAGTTTGCCTGCAAACATTGAAAGTCTTTTTGCTCGTTGAAACGAGAATAAGATTGGAACCTAAATAGCCAAGGACCGTAGCAGACCGAGACCGTTAGCTAAATCTAATAAATGTTCAAGCGGAACAAATTCAAGTAGATAAAGCAGCTTTCTTGGCGAATACAAAGGAATATTAATTAAAAAATGTTTCTACATGCATTTTCCTATGTTTTCGTATTATCATAAAAGGGAAATGTCGTTTAGATTGCGTGGAGCACGAAGAAGTCGAAGGCATTCAGGAGCGTTGCGCGTGCGAGACCGATTGTACACGTAAGGCCGCATATTATGCGTAACCTTCTCTCGACTTCGAATAAGTCAATTCACTTTCGGAAGTGGCTTGTATTATGAAAGTGACTGTGGAAAAGTCGCGTGCACGCTTCGTTGACTCTGGTAACAGCCACAGCTTCGTTCTACCATTCCAATTCGCCGCGGGATATCGGTCGTAAAGAATTGCGTCTCGAATTTTTCCAAAACCCTATTATCTCGGCTATCTAATTTTCTTGTCAACGCCAACGAAAGACCACAAAGGGAGGAAAACTCGAAATTTAACAATGAAAATATAATTCGCCTCTATGTCTCGAGAGACGCTCTAGAAAATCCCATAGAACATTAATAACGCGTCAGAGCAAAGCAACAAGTCGACGTTCTCCCATGTGCATCCTTCGTGGATCACATACGAGTCGTTTGGTTACCTAACGCCGGACAGCCATTAGATACAAATCAAACGTATTAATTCAACAGTGTTCCAACCAGAGAAGCATGCAATGGAAATGGAATTCAGCCTTGGCATCAGCGTGGCACCCTTCCATTTTCAGACCAGTTAAACAACTGTCGCAACGAGCACTCTGTTTCCCGCACCAGCGACGTATATTCTAATCACTTTCCATGAATAGAGAAATAATATCGCGATACCATAATGCAATGGTTCGTTAGCGTGATTTATCGCCGTGACGTTGGTTTATCGCTAGGATTGGCCGTCAATGGAAGAGAAAACACTTGCTAAGAGACTTCGATGCTGTCATCGAGCACAATAAGAATGATAATAAAAATGGAGAACCACCTGTGATTATTATCATTGGACAAAAAAGGTTTATTCGTAATTATCATTTGCCTAATAGGTTTGAACGATTTCCTTCCGCGAAAGAAAGCCTATTAAGACGTCGTTTTGTGTACAATAATTTTTTTATGGATCGTAACGAATTAACCGATGGGAACTTGATTCTGTCTAATGGACTCGATCGAGATCTGTGCAGGTACGATGCAGGCGAATCATGCGCACGTGATGCAAATAGGTTGCAGCGTTTCAAAGGCGACAACAGGCGCGTACTCTGGCTAAGATTTTTAATCTGCCCCCGTGGCGTGCGTGATCTACATATTCAAATTCCTCCGGCAGCAATGACACGGATTGTGTCACTGGTCGGTGGAACGCGCATTCCTTGGCAAGGTTTTTAGAAGCAGCAAGGGATTAATAAGGAAATTATTAGGATTTTTGTCACATTGGATTCAATAAAGAAAAAGAAAATTTGCTTCATTTCTGATGAATGTTAATTTTGATATATCACGTAGCTAAAACACTTTGTGAAACTCTTTTTCTCAAATTTTTTCCGCGAATCAACGGCTATACCTACTATTGCTCAAAAGTGTCCATACAGTAATTACAAGAAGTATTGGCACGCCATTATATTATATCCATTGTTGCATTTACATATTAAATAATCAGGTTCAAACAATAATAAATTTCGTATCGTTTAGTAGTACATACTCATGCGATTAAAAAAATTTGGTATTATAAAAATGAAATGTAGAATCAGATTGAAAAAAAATCGCCTCAGTGGAAAATAAGAGTGCGTATCAATATTTTCTACAGACACTATGTCTTAAGAAAGAAACTATTTTCAAAATCACTCACTTAAAGTTGTTCGCCATTTTACAACAAACACCCTCTCAAAGTGTTAATCTCAAAACAAAAACTTCATCGTTTAAGAGCACGTAATACGAACTGATCGTCGTTTTCCGTTTTAAGGTTGAAGATTATCCGAAACGTAACACCTACGCCAAAATACGTAAACTTTATACTCTCAAAAGATTGTGTCATTATCGTGCAAGGGGATTAAGACAGAACGGGCCCTTAAACTTCTCGATCCATGGCCGCTTGACAAATCGCAACAACTGAAAGTTTTCAAGTCGGTGGGTAGAATCGACTTCGGTTATATCGATGTCTCGTTATAAACGTGAGCGTTACGTGTTATCGCATTATGCAACTATAGGATCTGCAAGTAGGCTGACCAGACGAAAAGTCGCTTGAATTGCACGTCGCTTTTGTGGACGCCGGGCCGCGCGTATCGTGGAAACATCGAAGTCACATTAAGACTCCACTTGGAACACGCCATTAAAAAAATCAATTCGACTTCGTTAGCCATGTTCCGTGAAATCTTTGACGCCTACGTTTCAATTTGTCCGCCATTCATGGCTAATTCGTCTCTTCGAGGAGAGATTGCTTTTTCGCGAAAGCAACGGTTAATCCATGTTGAAATTTGTTTTACAGATTCTACTGATTTTCATGCACCATGTTGCACATAATATAATATTGTATACTGTACTTTGATAGATTATTCATTGATTAAATAATAAACGTATATGTTTTTAATAGGATTGATAGGAAATATTGATTCTAATTCTAATCTGAACAGAAACACCAGGAAGCATGTGCTCCTATCGTTAATTGATAGAAATAAATTTTCACACAGTTACAAGATAATTCAATTCTAAAAATACTGGAAGATAAATTAAAACATATTATTAATAATTGCGTAAGGTTTGTAATAATGTATTTGACATTTTTGCTGTTTCTCTACCATAATATACCGCATAAGAGATTAAGATGAAGTTCGCAAAAAGATTGTCCAAATTTCGTAACAATTGATTTTTTTTTTTTGCGAAACCTTCACTACCTGAGAATTCACGTGTATCGACCAGAAGAAGCATCGTAAAAACATTCTTTTCTGGGACGTTGACAGGCAAAGCGTGGCGAAGGTATTTTTAGAAGTACGAAGAAGGCGGCGAGGAAAAAAGAAGAAGAAGAAGAAGGTAGAAGCGCCACTCGCCATTCGCTCTGGAGCTTCTTACGAAAGCCGAACAACAAACGAGGCGATAATTAATCATAAGCGAGCTGGTTCTCTCGGGCGACCGTATATTTATTTAAAAAAAAAGAAAAGAAAAACGTTTGTATTTACGCGATTACGGCCAGTCGCGATCATCGTTTTATCACATTCCCGGGTGAACAGTGCTCCAAAGAGTCTCCTCCCGCGAGTCTCTCTGTGCTTATTTCCATCGTTGAGCAATCGTTTTATGCCGTACACCGTATAAATACCTGTGTTACTTCTTAATGAGGCAATAAAGTCACTTAATCATTAGAGGTATCGGTGCGGGCGCATACACCTCGCATTCGAAACGGACGCGATTTATTCGGTTTGGCTGCGCGACTCGTTCAAGATATTTAAAGCGTGCTCGGTTTCGCCGAGTCCATCGAAGAATTTTTCTCTCGTCCACTCATCTCGTTTCAGCTTCTCTTTGTCTCTTTCTTTTTTTGTATTTCGGTATACGCTCCGATCAGAAAGCGAGCTTCGTTGCTTCTGTCGTCGCGCTGGCCACGTCTCACGAATCCACGGCATAATAAAAAGTCACGATTCCGCTGGCGTTGTTCGCCCACGGCTCCATGCTTGTTTATTTGGCCAGATGCCATGACCAGATTATCCAGTCGCGTTGCACTTGGCAACTTTTAATGTCGGTCAACTACGTCCGAACACCGAGCCCCACACGGCTACGATCGATTAGAACCGAACCGAATGAAGCAATCGATCCGCTACCTGTTCTTAACGAGAAACACCTCCAAATGACTCCATTACGCTTTTAAAATGACCGATATCTTTTTCGCTTGTCTGATTGAATTCTGAGTTTTTTTGGGTCTTTCGCTTCACAGCGAATATTCTTTGCGCCTAAGCTTTGAAGCAAAGGAGCAATCAAGTTTCATTGAGATCTCATTCAGGTGATGATACTGTGTACTTTGGTATTTATACTTCTAATATGTAAATTCGTGTGCGTTGTATTAACACGAATATAGATTAGTCCATTGCAATAATATTAAGAAAGATATAATTTTCCTGAATTGCCGTCATTGAACAGTGCCATCGCTGGCAATTATCGATTAAAGCGAAGTGAAATTGTGAAGATAGGGTCAAGAATAATGAAATTCTTAAAAGTGTAAAATATCCGTAGTGAGAGAAGAAACCTGAAGAATCCAAAATTTAATCGGTGGAGACGTATGACAGATGGAAATAGATCTCCAAAATACTTCCCCAAAAATTATATCAAATAGACAAAACGAACAATAGATTCTTATAGCTAGTGTTCTTCTGAGAAAATGAAACCAAGTAAAGCAGAGGATGTTCCTTATTCACTGCGAGTTCTTCGTTCTGCAGGGCGGTTTGCGGAAAAAAGCAAAAGGTAGGAAGTCTAGTGATGCGTGGGCATCCGCGTTTCCGGCGCGGAGGCGAACTGGCATTAAGGAGAGCGACAGGTTGCAGTTGTGTCTTAATGAAGTCGACGTAATACAGCCGTGAAACGCGATCGTCGGTACCGATTTCGAGGGCAAACTGCGAAACAACCGCGTGAATCGACAATGGCGAGGCGAGCAGCGCTAAAGTAAATGTTTCCATGAGATTTATCGGACGATTAGTCGAGCGTCACGCCGTAATTGGTCAAAGAAAAAGCAGTCTCGCTGTCTGTGCGGAAAAACTGTGCGACTCGACGCAAATGCACGTGGGTGGTCACGATTGTCGTATATACTTAGACACAGGTGGGTGGTGGGCTCTACGATATGACTATAGTTGGTATCTGTACTTTACTTTTCCTTGGTTTTTAGCGTAAGATCAAGTTTCGTGGATGCTTCAAAGATGACGATTCTTTTATGGACGAATGTCGGAGCATTTTTCATGTAGAAATATAGTATATAATATAATAATATAACATCATAATGGTCATATGTTAAAGTATTTATCAGGATTCTAGGAGCAATGTTTAAAAATGTTTAGAAGTGTTTGGTGAATATTTGGAGAATGTGGAAAATGCGTAAACGTTCAAAAACGAAGAATGAAACAATTTACATGCAAATATAGTAAACTCAGGAATAATAAGATTCTGCCGTGTTAGAAAACACAGTTCCAATATTATCTTATGTACTTCAATTTTCTTCAATCATATTCGGAATCGTAATCATTAGGAATTTTAAGATTCTATTATACTGGAAGCCAGTAAATGAGTGATCCAATGTTCTCGATACAAGTCACAACTACCATCTATTACAAATAGGCTCCCATCAATTATCATAACAACCTAATTTCGAAACCCAATAAACAATCTCTTACCCTATCCTTTTCCAGATTATTCAAAAACTAATTGTGTCCCTCGAGATACCTAACATTGCTACATCAGCCTCTCGTTTGCCCATTTCACCTGTCCAGTACCCACCGACCGCCTACGCGAAGCGTGTCTGTCGAGCATTCGCGAATCTCCTCGCGATAACGTCGTTTTGTCGCCAGATGCTGCATAAAGATACAACAGGCGGCACGATATCTGTCCTCGCAAGGGAACATTCTTCGGATTTACATCGTTCATTACGTGAATTTGTCATTACTACCGATGTAAAATTCTCAGTCGGATGTGTTAAACGACTTACATAAAAATCCACACGATTACGAAATATTTACGAGCCGGTTGTATTAGGTCGCGCGCCAACACGCACGAACAGACGAATGCAAATCAGGAAGATAATAAGAGCATTCCCTCGAAACACAAAGTGTAATGTTCCACCGCTAACGGGCCAATTAATGGCGACTGGTTTAGCTCTCTCCGTCTCTTTCTCTCTCACTTGAATTGTTGCTCCACGATGGAAACTGGAATTTCGCAAGGCACCCGCCAGAAGAGAGGGAGAAGTGTACGCGCGTCGCCGATCGTATCTTCCACCGGTTTGTCTTCGCCGATTCGATTTCTGGAATAACTCGAGTGTCGAGCGGAGCTTCAATGGTTCGGTCGAAGACCAAAGCATACAGAAAACTCTAGTTTCCATTATAGTAGCGACATAATTAATCGTGGTTACAGAATTGCTGCTTACCGTGATTTATGAGTTCGTAATATAACTGATAAATGCAGTAATACTAATGGGTATTAGTTTCACCGTAATTACGAAATCGCTGGTCTAATGTTTCCAAGTGCCATAAATTAGATCGTGGCATTTGTATATTTGAATGCTTTAATATCTCAGTTTTTAAATAGTTGCATATTGGATCGGTGATTCGTCGAGAGTCAATAGACGTAAAAGCTTTTTTTCTAGGCCAACGTGAATAATTATATTTATCCATAAATTTTCGATAAAACATTAATCTTGCCAAAAACACTTGCATATTCCTGCTAACTGAAGAAACCATAATTTTGGTAACCAACCAATTATTTTAACCGGTTTGATAATTCTAGAATTTAAATTCCTTAAAATTCTTCGAAATAACACCACTACTTGTTCATTACAAAAGCATTTCAAAATCCACTAAACCCATTTTCCAAAAAAAAAAAAATTTTATTTTCGTCTCGGGTTGTCATCGCGTAAGTTATACTACGAGTCATATCGCATAAACTAACATCGTAGGTCGAAAACGTTCCCCCAGAATGTGTGTTCGACGTGCACTCAGCTCTTGGCTCTCGAGAGGCTCGTCGAAAGGTCGCGTCAACGATGTCGTTGATGGTAAAACGCGCCTCTGCTGCCACTTTTACCTTGCTTTTACCTTTCTTCTCATTTCAAGCCCTCGGGCACCGCGAGCAAACACTTGGCACGCAGTTTCGCGTGCCAACCACAACGCAGACTTTCCTCGACGCTTTATTCTCGTTACGATGTCGTGTAAGACGCATTGTGTCATGCAATCGTAACTAGGAACGCAGCAAACCGGGGTCATTATGATCCCACGTCAGTTGTTTGATTAAACTGACGAGTTAAGGAGTCACGTCGCCTCTTTTGAAGTGTTCTATTCCACTGAGGATATTCATTTAAGCATTCGGCACTTCTGATCGATGTTGCAGGGCGTGTAAAGGGCAGACATGCATGATGTGCTCACAGATGATTATGATAATTTGAATAGTTTGGCATTTTGCACGGGCACGTCATTTTAGCGAGAGACAATTTTGCATATAACTTTAATGGTTGGTAGAGGAGAAGATTCAGGGACTTTGGAGAAAGTTTTCTGATTCTATGGATATATGTATGTGTTCGTAGAGACTTCTTCTGTTTCTGGTTTGGTATCGACGCCATCATTGACAGATGAACGTTTAAATAACTTTCAACTTTCTTTTCGATTATCGTCAGTCACCAAAATATCGCTTATCAAGCAGAGTGGAGATTCAAGACTTTCGAACAGAGTTACGATTCTTCAAATAGAGCCAACTAAAGGGATTTCAAAGTCTGTATATCGGTAGCTTTATAGTAGACATTTTTTACTACGCTAAATCATTTATTCGGTGATATATATTGTATCTATTCATTGCTTTTGTCGCATATATCTCTTTGTAAAATTATTGGGTATTCTCAATTGATTCCATTAAGAAACAAACAATCCATAAAACTGAATTGTATACATATATCAAAGATTCACTGATTCTCTCAATTGTCCATAATCTCCCCATAAAATAACAAAAGTTTACAGAAATACAGAACAGAAGTTTACAGCAACAAACAATCCATAAAACTAAATTGTATACATATATCAAAGATTCACTGATTCTCTCAATTGTCCACAATCTCACCATAAAATAACAAAAGTTCGCAGAAGTTTGGACAAGTAGATCCAATCAATAAATCCAAATAATATCCTATTCCCATGAATAGAGTTTTACTGTACAGTTTTCTGGACTAGTCAGTGATATAAATCTATCCTCGAGCTTCTCAACCCGTCAAAGGAATACTTCTAAACAATATCCCATTATAAAAAGAAACATAAACTTCGCAAGCTGCATATACCTATGTATACAATCAAATGCATCGTTTTGTCGGCGGAGCAACGATAATCGCAGGTTGAGCTAGAGGTTGCAGCAGATAACGCGGTTATCCACCGCGATCCCGGTAACCTTTCACAGTGGTTAAGTGGGATGCCTCACGAAGGGAAGCCTCTCGACGCATTATTGTGAATCGTCGCGGCAATGAGCGGCCACCGTAGAGTCTCGGCTGTTATGCAATCAGCTGCGAGCACGAGCTCGCCTCGAGTAAGGTCTACGACCAAGGTACGTAATCCCAGGATGGGCAACAACGAAGCCTTCGACAATATGCCACAGCGTCGTCCCGTCTCTCGGCTCGTCCTTCGTTTGATCCTCTACCCTTTCTCTCTGTTTCATTTGCGACTCTATCTTACTTCTACCTCGCACTATACCGCGAATTGTCCACAAGATGCGATTTTCCATGCATCGACTATGTAACATGGAACGATAACAGGTGCTAGGATTCACGACAAAGCTTCTACGGCAATGCTCTTCCAATCGATGCGGGGAAAATAGCGATAGCTGAAGTCCACTGTGTCGAACCATGCGTGTAGCGTGTAATTGTGATATAATGGGATTTAATGAGAGTTAATTGTTGTTGGATCGGATGGATTAAATGGGAACTAGGTGGTTATGCGAGAAGGCTCGTTGCTTGGATTTGGAGTGTTCGGTTACGGAGATTTCTAATCTTCAAATTTTCCAAATTTTCTATTTTCCATATCTTCAAGCTTCTTAGTTTCGAATTTACAGGTTCCCAATTTGCCTAGGTTCTCCTAGTTTTCCAATTTTCCTGCCTTAAAATTTTCAAATATCTTAAGCTTCCAATTGTCAAATTCTTCGATTTCTGAACGTCGAATGTTTTAAATGTCCAAAATTAATTTTTACTCATCGTGCCGCTACTCGTAAAAGGCCAGAGCGACTTTCTGAGTAAATTCTCGACGGCGGTCGAAAAATCCGGCGCTTAACTCGATTTGCCAAGAAAGCGAACACGAGACGCTTCTCAAATAACCTTTTCACTCGCAGACGAAGGTAATGTTGCCAGCATTACGCAGTAAGGAATTGGGTTAACGCAGAAGCGATAAGTATGTTTCTTCAGCGTGAAGACGCGCGCCAAGAAGCAATCCTCAATTCATTATCAAAGAACAATATACCATTTCGTCTAATTCTTATCAATTAAACACTTGCATAACGATAATGAAAATGATAAATTAGCGTGATACACAGATTCCTCTTTCTCATAATAACAGATACGTGGAAAACCAGTTGAATTAAAAATCTGCATTTCTCATATTCATTGTCTAACAAATACCAGACGAGGTCGCAATCATAAATGCAGATTACAATGAGGAATCGCATATGAAATAAGTATCCAATTCAAACAAAATCTGTTGTGTTGGCTCGATTGCCATTAACGAAGCCCTTCGTATTCTTTTGTCATATTCTTTGTCAATCAACGAAGTAAATGTGTACTTCCTGTTCAAATATTTTTATAAATAATTTACGAATCGAATTGTTAAGGTATTTTATGGATTGGGGGTAATTGTAATTGTTTCGGCGAAAATATGAGATAAAACTACAATGGGTGATACTGATGAAGTTTTACGAGAATTTCCTTCTGACAGCGTAACGGGCCAAGAACGTCGTTGAATACAAATGATACGTAGGAAAAGGCCGTGTCCACGGTCGCGTTTAAAATTATATAAATCGGGCGTTTATTACGTCAAGGATGGAATGCGGCTCTTGGAATAACCAAACAAGCGTCAAAAGTCAAAATTCTTAGAATTTAAAACTAACAAAAGCAACGCAAATTTAGCTAGGCTAATTTTTGTGCATATAACTGTCATTCCCAAGAAAGATAATTAAAATTTTATTTTTAAATGCATTCATATTAACATATGTAAATTATTTTTAACAGGTTTCAAAAATTTAAATCAAAATAATTCTTGGCTTTAAAACGATCTTCCATTATTATATTAATATTAATATATATCATCAATTATAAGAAATTGAAAAATTTAGTTTGAAATAATCGAAATAACTTGTGGCTTCAAAACAATCTTCCATTCTTTTCTGACGACGCAAAATTTATGAATGACGTTTAAAATTGGCAAGAAGGCAATAACTACGAATCGATCCGTTCCGTGTTCTCCAAATTGTCATTGTAACAGGACTATAAACCCACAGTTAACCAAAGTCAACTAGGAAGTGGCGGATAAATACGCGGATTAAACGAACATCGATTTTACGGTTTCTCGGTCGAACGAGGTCAGCGGATAATTTGACTCCGAGCCTCTTATATATAATGATGACGCGTCCCTTCCCTTCGCCAAGAAAAAGGCGGGTCATTTTAAACCCGATCCTCCCTCGAATATTAAATGGTCACAGTAAGAAACTGCGTTTAAGTGGAAACCACGATAAACAAACAACGAGCGTACCATAAAACGACGATTTCCGGAGCGAATATGATTTCAAGTTGAACACATGCCTGCCATTAAGCATATTAATCGAGGCCTCTTATTGCACTCTCCACAGAACACATCACGCTAAAATAACGATTACAGTTTTCGAAAAATAAACCAATTCTGTGTATCACTCTAATTTATCGTTTTCATGACGCTGTTCTCCAGTCAATGGCTAAAAAACAACGATCAGACTCTTACATGTTTTCACGATCCTTCAAAACAGTCTTGTTCAAGCAAGAATATGCCGAGAATATATTTAGCTTTAATTTAATTAGAATACACTGCGTGTCGTAAGTATTAAACCACACATATGCGTTCAGATGCGTATAGTCCGTAGTTAGTGTCCACAGTAAATCTACAGTTTACACATAAAATCTGAATGGTTGTGAATATTTTATAGCCACACGTGGACTACGGATTCTCATGTATTTATAGAAAATTTGAAAGCGCAGGATTGTACAGAGCGCTCGTAACGTGAAAAAATACTTAAGATATGCAAACTATAGCACTTTGTATAATGTTTGGTAAGTGAAACAATTTTCTATCGACGTTTTGCTTTTTATATGATATTCTCAGAGATACGAATTTGCACGAAAATCCACAGTCTAGTCATGATGCATAGCGTAGTAGTGCAAAATGGGAAAGAATCACGATACGATATTATCGCGGGAGAACAAGAATCACAAGAACGCGGGTAGAATCGTGGGTGAACGGAACATCGCTTCTGCGGGCCACTTTCCTGCGATTAACCTCGTTTCGAGGTGGCGTCCTCGCTCCTGGGGGCAAGTGGCGAACGATTATGGTTGCTGGTCGCGGGCAATAAAGGCAAGTCGCGCGTGTCGTTCGACTCAATTAACAGTCAGAACGATTTCTCGAACGAGCTTTTTCGCTGTTCAAACGCGAGATCCGCCCACGAGAACCGGGCGTACATCGAAAAGGCAATTTTGGCGCGTCGAGTGCTACAAAGATGTTGACGATTTGGATTTTAAGGATCATAAAAACGATAGGATCGCTTTAATCGGAGTATATGAAGCGTATAGTAAAGCAGAATTGCTCTGGTTTTCTGCTTATCCTGAAGGTTTCCTTTCTGAAGGCCGACATCGTAATAAAAGAAGATTCTTGATCTTACTTGGGAAGATCCAGTTCTTTGTCAACCGCAGAGAATTAAATGCTTCTCGATAATTGTATTACCATTTGAGTTTTGGATATTTCTGGCGATTTCGTGCAGGACATAGTGATCTTATATATCGTATCTTTTATTTGAAAGTGACAGAGCTCGAAAATATTCGTTTCTTATCAAATATAAGGGACTGTCTTTGAATATAATAATATGGTACATTTGGTTCATGACATCTATCTGTAAAAGAAATGGTGATTATAAAATAGGATCATATCTTGTTTCTGCTATCTTTACTTTATTATTCCAAACAAACTTAAAGAACTTCTTCCTAGCGATAACTCGAAGAAACACGTTTGCGTTACTATGAGTCTTTGTCGGAATAGCTTTTTAATCGAGGATTGAATTGAAAAGATTGAAACTTCAAGAACAGAACTGAGAATTCATGCGAAATTTAGTTCTTTGTAATTCATTGTTAAATTCGAACAATTTTAGCTCTGGCAGCAATAGATTCTATTTCTTGGTTAGAAAACCTTGTAAGTAACCTTTACCAACTAGAAAATTAGGCTAAACTTGGAAGACACGACTGAGAATTTCTTTGAAATATAATTCTTTGCGTTCTACAATCAAATTTGAATAATTTTGATCCTGGCAACGACTAGATTCTGAGAAACCAGTTTTTGCCTCCAATCCCATGGAACGGTTTACAGCTAGGAATTCTGCTTACGAAGGGTTTAAGATCAACGTAGCGACTTTAACAGGGACCACAGCATCGTGAATTCTTCACGATCGTCGACTTCTCCGGTGAAGTTTCGAGAATGCGTGGAACGCGAATGATCCAGATTGGGTACCAAGGTCGGCCATTACAGCTCGCCGATCGTTTATTACTTTTCCTGATCTTGTATTTTGAGATTAAGGCCGTGCAATGAATTATGACTGTGTAAGCGGCGCATATAATTGATTTAAGGCAATGCCGGTACTCGTTCGATGCGCGCTTTCCGGCTGAACACGAAGATTGCACGAAGAAAGAGGGAGAGAGAGGACGTATTAAGTGACGAGTCAATTAAATAATGTCCGAAGGCGAGCATACTAAGGACTTCGTATCAATCAGATAATTGAAACGCGGCAGTATAGGTAGACCGCGTACTTAGTCACGCTGGAAGATTTAATTAACCGGAGAAGGACTACAATGAGGCCCGTTCCCCAGGGTTTCAATGTACGGACGTTCCGGCTTTATGCAGATTAACCGGAGATTGAATTAGCCACGGATATGAATTTATCAACTTAATCGCCCATTAATTCTAAGTAATTCCATCTTTTAGTTCACTTATCATGATTCAAGTCAATGACTGCATGCATTTAGTCACTCTTAAATCCTTGTACTTTATATAATTGATAATCACGAGATATCAAACTTTCACTCGATGAAATAAAATATGTTCTTCAACAAGAGGGATATTAATATTGTGCAACGAAATATATTGAACTAATCTATCAGCTATACTTACAAAACTCTGCTTTCAAATTAATCACTATTCATACATAGGTTTCATCACGCTCATACTAAACACCAAGATATTTGAACGTAACTCAAAGCGTAATGTCCAAAATTAACTACCATTCGTAAATTTCATCTTACTCACGCTAAATCAGGATTCCTTCAAGCATTGTTCCATCTTTACATTAAACGGTCGTCAGGACCATAGTCATCCACGTTCTATCATCCATCTACCAGTTTCATTAAAGCAGCCACAGATCCATGAATCAAGCTAAGCGGTGCTGTCTCAGAATATAATATATTACTCGAATCGAACACCGTTCAAAACTGTTCATCTCACTCAACTGAACGAACAGGCTCATCAAACCTTTTATCTTAATAAATCAGAATATTTGCAAATACAAAAAATAACACCCATCTTCGTATCAAACATTCATCAGGATCACACTTACATATGCACTCGCGTGTTTCAATATCAATACACGGGGGTCTATCGGATCAACCACAGGGACACCGCACCAGTCACCAGGCCTCTATTTATAAAACGCAATTACAATTTTCCTCCTGCAGAGAGGGAAACCAGCCTTCGTGGCCCGCCTTTGTGTCCGGTCCACCTGTTGCACCAGTGCTGCATCCGTTATCCGTGTTTCGCTGACGTGTCGGAACCTGGAGGTACGTTTACCTTCGTCCTCGACTCGAAGAGGAGGCTCTCTCCCTGGGGCTGTGGTCTCGTCCGGTTCTCCTTTGTTTAGCGCGGCCAGTTCGACGAAACACGCTGGACTTCTCTCGCGCGGCTGTGGCCGCTCTCACGCTGGGGGAATACCAGGCAAAAAAGCCTTGCCCTTGCACGCGTTTGTTACTGCGAAAAATCTACATTCCGGTTGGCTTGGAATTCACCAACGTGCGCACACACGCCTGTGTGCCAAGGATCGATGCCAGAAGCTGAATTAATTATCCCAGGAGGGAGACAACGCGAAGAGAACACGCGTTTTCGCGTTTCGCGATCGTGGGCGAGTCTCTTCTTCTTGCTGCTCCTTCCATCTACGGTTTGATGCCTCTTCCATTCAAGGTCGCGGACTGGCTTGATCAGCGAATCGAGTCCTGTGCTATTTGCTTTTCATGCGTTCTTATGGCGATGCTGAGTTTTCTTGATTTAATGCAATCTTTAAGAGCATAGATAAAGATAATCTTTGGTAAATCGTTGGCTTATCATTGAAACTACCAGTCCGTAATATGAATCTAAATTTGCTACGCACAGCTATCCAAAAGCTAAAGCGAATTTAATTTAATCTCGATGAAGATTTGATTCTTTAGAAATCGAACAATGGATTTAATCAATTTGGTTCCTGCGTGGTTCGTATTCATCGTGTTTTTGTCGTAATAAAAGTAAAAGTTAATTTGACAAAAATATCTTCATCTTCGTAGTGAAGAAAATTTGCAGATTTTTACAGAAAGAAAAGATGTTTGGCAATGCTGTTTGATCTTAATAATTCTCTAATTTTATTCATCCTACCAATAACATTATCTTGGAACAATTTTTTGCTCCAAATTATTGACGAATATTACAGTGGAAACGTTTCAGTAACACCATGTCACCATCGCGGTGGTCGAAAGATTTTACTTGACGTTGTAAGTAGATTCTCTTGTTCATGCACAGACATTACAGAATCGGCTTCCTTCGGTTGTAAATCGACAGCGAACGAAGAGTTCCGTGTCGTTCGGCTCGTTCAACAGACGGAACGACACCGTGTTGTAGGCGTATGAAAAATGATCTCGAGGAAGACAACTCGTCTGCTGAATGTACTGATCGATTCTTCGGCTATTTTCTTACGGTCTTACGTCAGGTGCCATTCTAACGATTTTTCTTCAATTTTTTTTCAACGAACGCTGTCATTTTCTTATTACATTATACCGTCCTCCGTTATGTGTACATTTAACACGCCTAATCATCGTTCATCGAAACCACAGCGGCCTTCGAGTCTGGTGTACTGCACAATCACGATATTTGCGACACCGAAAGGACAATTCGCATCCGTGTTCCATTCTGACTTACGTGACAGTAAAGTGCACTTATTATTAGTCCCTGACGATGATTGGAGAAGACAATGTAGGAAGTAAGGTACTTCAATATGCGTGTAATTTAAGTTTTCAGAGAAATATCAGCAGAATAATATCCTAGAGGATTAGAATTTCTCAAAATTCTATCTTGATGTCTAGCATTGAGAAAATATTTTCAATTTTTAATTTTAATTGCTTCATATTGTTAGAAATTATATTTTTATGTTGATCAGCACATTATTATTGGAATTGTAAAAAATCTGTAAAGGTGTGAAAATAGGCAAAGCTTTCTTCATTTTCGGTCTCAATAGCTTCAAAAAATTAATAAGATAACATTAACTTCTAGTAGATTACAACTATATTATTGAAATTATAGAAAAATTCCTCGAATCGTATTATTTCCAAGACTCGAATATTTCCCTTAACAACTTTCCCTATTTCAATATAGAAATTGTGTCGTATAGGGAAATAGGAAAGAGAGAAAACGCTATTTACCTCGAACACATCAAACATTACCACATTCCACCGGTCAATTAAGCAACTCGTCCACGACAAATCGTTCACACTAGCTCCATAAATTTTCGCTAGCAATCGCGTGAATTCCCTGACTACGTAAACGATCTTCAGATACCAGTTTCACTGCTATAATTATAATTCACCGTATCTAATACACCTACACCTGTAGAGAGGCTTCATTAGGAACAGGCAATCGCTCTGAAAACATCGTCGTCCTTCGTTCTAAACAAGGAAGAACTGAAACGTAATTGCATAGAAATTGGTCGAGAAGAAACTACATATTTATCATATGTATCATATTCGACTTTTATCGAAAACATTTTCCTCGGACCTAATAGGCTCGCAAAAACGATACGTTTGCAAAAAAGTTTAACACCGGTTCTATTTCTGTGTTCTAATTTCAGTTCAAATTCTTCGGCTTAGATTCGTAAAGATAGGTAGAAATTGTATATAACGTTTCAATATTTTGCACCTAACACGACAGGTATTATAACAGTGAATATCCAAGATTCACTTAGCTAAATAGCTACTTAAAAAGTCGTAAAGCGCAAGAGGATAATTATAGACACAATGATTTCACAGAATGAAATAGCCAGAAACAAATTCCAGGAAAATTTCCGTGAGCAGTTGCAACAGTTGTCCAACGTGTTGTTACTGCTTGTTCGATCGATCGAAGATATGGGACTTGGCAGTGAATCAGGAATCAGGTTGAAACCTTGTCTCCCGTTCCTCATTGAAAATCATCAGCATTCCACGGTTTATTGCGACGGTTGCGCCAGCAGGATTCTTACGCAAATCGCAATTCGAGACGACAAATATCGCTAGCGACGGTGTTACTTCTAACAGCGTATGATGAACAGGAAGACTTTAATGGGCCAGAGGCGCGGCGAAACAACCAGTCCGATGCTTTTTCACGTGTTAATCTAGCGTAACGTTTAAATGCGGTTGATTGTACGTGTGTCACGGGGATTCGAAACTGTTTCATTGCTGGAGCACGCACCGAAGTCGATTCATTAAACGTGCTCCTCCACTGTCACGCAAAGGGAAGATTTATTAGCGATTTTTGTTACGACGAAAGATTGGTAAGACTTGTACAGATGCATTCGAAATGATTGTAGGCTAAGAATCTTATAATGATTATTTCTTTCTTTCTATTATACTTCGCTCGAGGCATTGATGTATATTTGTTACTTAAATAGTAGATTTTATAATAAATAATAAATTCTCTTTCTAAAAACATTTTATACGGGTAAAATTCTTTCCCAATGAATTCTTTTAAAAGATAGAATTTATGTCGTAACGAGTTTCTATTAATTTAATCCTGAAGAGATTGCAATCATTAAAAACGAATTGTTCAAACTCAAGGTGTATGGATAAAAATAAAAATTACACAGAAAAATTACAATGTACTTGTTTAAGTATATTACTAAAAATATTTCGCACGTACATCAACCGTGACCTCTGCAGTGCGAATAATTCGCGAAAAGGTATGAAAAAGCAATTATCAATCATCATTAAAAATCAATTTTCTTTGCGATAAAATCTTTGAGATAAAAAGGAATGAAAGCAATCTGAAACTGAAACTGATACAACAATAATATAATAAATCCAAACGTGTTATCATCGAATATTTATTCTGCACCTAACGTGGTATAAAACAACCCACTCGAATATCTCAGCACCATTAATTTACGATTTACTTGCAATTGCTCGTGAATGACCAAAAAATGAATTAGTGAACCTTGGAGAGTTATACGCTCGTTTCAAGAAATCGAGGAAGGGTCATCATTATTTCCGCGAGGCTTTCTTCCGTTAAAGCGCAATCACGGCCAATGTTTGTACGTCTTGAAATCACGAAACCGGATATAGTTATAGTGTCAAGACACAGAGTTATAACCATCATTACAAGGAACTTATTGCAATCATTCGGTCTGACGTTTATCATACCGCGTTCACACCATTGCGGATGGAGATTAATCTTAAAAGTGGGAAGTTGGTTTTCCTAAAAGACCGAGATTGATGAGTACCGGTATGCAAATTTCTGCAATGTACATCATTTGTAATTGTGGAAGGATAATGAAATAGAAAAAGGGAGAAAATCAAACCTTATCATAAATAATAGTAGCCATTTTTCCAAGTCAAGTCGCATAAGATGAAAGCCATAAATGTATATATCCTGCAATTCCAAAGAAATGAGGAAATAGTAGAAGATAAAAATCACGCAAATACAGATATCCTTCCGGATAACAATATTTAGATCATCGGATCAAATCGAACAAGATCTAATCTTTAAAAATCCCTACGTATAGGTCGCCCAAAAATAATGAAAAAACGAAGAACAATATTCATTTCTCCGAACCAAATCGAACAAGATCCAAATCACGACCTTGCTCGCTTCCAAAAAACGGTGCCGTACGTTCAAACTCAAAAGAAAGTCGTCCCGAAAGTACACTCGGGACGACGAATAATTACGACTGTCAGAAGATGAACAGGGATCGTTCCATCAGCCGCTCGACCGGCTCATAGCGATACTCCGAAGTGTTTTTTCAATCGCGACAAATCGTACGATATAAAACCGATCGAATTCCATCGTGTTTTACAGAGACCATAGCTTGCCGGTTTCTCGATGGCATGACCAAGGTCATGGTCACGAACACCGACTACCAAAGGGTCTGGAAGATTCATTGGACGAGAATGACGATCTTGGGGAGAACCCACTGCGGGAGCTTCCCAAGTTGGGGGATGGGTTGGTCTTATAGAAAACGCGCAACGCGCGTGTATCAAGGTCACGATTAGCTCTTTGTCGCGGAACGATGATGCTCCACGGCGGTCACAGTCATAATTGAAGGCCAGCGTTTGGTCGAAAGCGAACGTTGTGCACTACTGCTGGTAACGAGGCGGCATCTCGTGTTCCAGGATCCGTCTTCTCGTTCCCTCGAAGGTCAACGATGCATCGACCAAGCACCACCTATCGTTCG
This sequence comes from Bombus vosnesenskii, assembly GCF_011952255.1. NCBI lineage: Eukaryota > Metazoa > Arthropoda > Insecta > Hymenoptera > Apidae > Bombus > Bombus vosnesenskii. The sequence goes on from NW_022882938.1 coordinate 4,481,191, forward strand.
AGGATTCCTCGAAACGATTCCTTTCTGTCGTCCGGCGTGGCTGGTCGATTTTCACCCGGACTTGAGGGAGACACCGGACTGGTAGCGTCGTAAAACATTTTCAACGGCAGAAACTCGTTCGAACGGACCCCTGGGCCGGGTGTAACACGGGGAATTTCGCGTCTATACGCGTCAAAGAAGCGGTTATGCTAGGTCGGGGAGCTTCCACGGGCGGTACCGCCACATCCCTTCTCTTTCCTCTCTTCGTCGGTTGCTCCGTGTCGTTCCTTTCACTTTTCGTCGTTGTGCTCGTGTGCTTTTCGTGGGTCGAGCGGTTCGCCTTCGGCCTCAAACCTGTCCGAACTGGTACCGATCGAGCATGCATCGCTCGTAGCGCGCGCCTTTCGTCCCGCGGTACCGGATTTGCATCCACTAGTTTGTTTGCAATCGATCGGCGAGCCTCCGAAACTATACGTAGCTACGACGTGGTAGGGGAACGTGCGTACGATCGACTATCGACTTGGAACTATGTTTTAAACTTGAGGTAGATCTGGTTGCGTCGAGTGTATTTTAGATGTTCCTCCTTTCACATTATTTTGCAGTTTAGGGATTTTTCATATTACATTTTGCATTTTCATAGGGTGGATATTTGATGGTAGAAATTAGCTTATTTATTAGGTTAGAGATTCTTTAAAGCTATTATTTAAAGAAGGAGTACGATTTACAAAGTTTCACATTTAAACATCTTGAATCTTTCCCTGTATTGTACGCATTTTCTTCGTGTTTGAATATTGAAATTTTTCATAAATACCCATAAATCATTCGATATAATTAACTTAGCAGCTCGTTCTCGATATGTAGAAGCCAGGCCAAAAACGACCTACTAATGCGCTACCATTAGACGCTCTATAATTACATCCTTTGCTTCACCGTGCGATCCCCATTGCATCAGCGATTATTGTGTACCGGTAATTGATATTCTAAGATCCGTTCGTTTAGTTAAGCTTGGAAGACGGTAATTAAGCCAGACTCGCCAGTTCTCTGACGATTAGTTCTTCCTCTGTTGTCTGACTGTTCATTGCTTCGCTCGTCTTTCGCGATCCTCACAAACACTCGTGTATCGTCAAAATTCAGAAACGATGGGAATGTACGAAAAGAAAAAAAAGAGAAAAGAAAAGAAGACGAGAAGGAAGAGAAAAACGTATGCGATTGAGGCCAAGTCAAAGAAACGCCTATGAATTCTGCACGCCTTATTTTAACTACATAGTTATTTATGCCGGTCGTTGGGCAATCTAGAAACTCGGCCTCTGCCCAGTTTTTCGAGAAGCCACACTTTTTTCCACGGTCGCGTCATGCAGAATCGCGAAACGCCCATGCCTTCTTTTTCATTAACCGTATTTCATTAATGTATCGAACGTGATTACCGCGCCGCCCGTTACGACACTTCACGTTATTCTTCGCCAAGTGCAAATAACTTTTTCCACGCATTCGATTTCATTTACAGAGCTTTCTACGAGTTATTGTCATTGTTATTATAAAATTATGATAATCAAATCGTCGATGTTCATGCAATTTCGTAGTCTTGAACACGTAATTAGAGAAATGAAACCTAAATTCAGAATCGTTTTACCCTCTAAGTATTCCAACGATTACTTTACTTCATCATTTCACTCTCTCGTCCTTTCATCCGGATATTTTATATATCTTTGTACATCGTGTACATTCTGTATATTTTTAGAATTTTCTATAAATTCGTAAATATCTATAGTCTATAGAACTGTAATAATTTTTCTATTATTTACAGTAAATGAGGTGAATAAGTACTAAAAAGAAAATGATTTGTTTATAAGTTTCAGATATCTTTGGACTCCTTTAAATCATATTTCGACCGTGTTATATTAAAATGGATGGGTATTTACATTCAACCGTATTCAACTTACATTCAACTTTTTGCCAGATCGAAATAGCAACGTGACAGCCACAATTTTGGGAAACGTTAATTAACGATTGTTTTTACGAAGCGAATGACAAATGTATAGGAACGAGAGATTGATATTCAGGGAATAAAAAAATTGTTTAGTCTGGAACTGCCTAATTTATTCGTTTATGGTCACCGAGCTTTTGTGCTCGATTCATTCAGAACTAAAAGCGTGAAAATTCTGGATCTCTTAAAAATTAATGGGTCTCATTTTAGCAATGAATCCGACGTTTAAAGATAGTCACTGGAATCACAACGTAAACACATTAACCCTCCGACCTTGTTTTTGCCAAAACGTCCATCTTTTTATTAACGCTAATCGATCAATATTTCTATTAAGCATTTCAAGCCGCCAATTTCAGTTTCAATAAAAGTCCAGGCATTCTACTTTTTTTTTTAAATTAAATCTATCTGCCTAGATCCGCAGATACCAGAAGTCAGTTACGAACGTGCAAAATCAGTTACGTCAGGCTAGACTGCCGAAAGGAATGTTAAAACACGATAATGAATATCACGCGGAAACAAGGACTGTTTACTCATGGTGTCTTCAGCGTTTTTAAATATTCCAGCGATTTACAAACTACGTCTCAGAGGAAACGCCCTGTAATTTCGATCATGAGTCTCGTTTCATAGGATCCATCTATTTTTGAAACTCAACCGTGAGACTAATGAATGGTTTTCGTGTGAAAGTGGAACAGCATGAATATTTGCAAACACGTATCGCAATTTCAAGGCAGCAACGCGAAACTGAAACGATCTTGGAACGAAAATTAGACGCTGTTGTGTTAATACTGTCAATTTTCCCATTACAGGCAGCGGATGTTTATGCAAATTTATATTTTTGTGAAATACAATCGCGATAGAAATCTGTTTTAGCTACTAAATAGTATAATTAATGGTTTACTCGGTATAATCTACATATTTTTTTTTATATTACGTGCATTGTGTGCATTTTTTAGTTCTTTAGAACCTATAGTTCACCGATTGACAATAACATTTTGAAGGAAAGAACTCTAACTGTGAAAGTTAAAGAGATGGTAATTCTTACGTGTCGATAACGATTAAAAACGACATCTTATACCAGATTATCTTTCCACAGATTAATCATCTGAAATTAAATGCACACGCTACATGTTCATACGGCAGCGTTAAACTTGAACTCGGCGAAACACTCGCAGCCTGCTGATTGATAATAAAATTCGATAAAGAAAGAATGTTAACTGTGAAACTTAAAGACATGGTAATTCTTGCGTGTCAATAATGATTGAAACTGACAAACTATACAAAACAGCCGGATTATTCTTTTTCACTTTAATCCTGTGAAATTAAATACACACGCGATGTTAATCCGGCGTGCAAAATGTTAAACTTGAACTCGGTGAACCCACTTTTAAACCATTCAAGGCGAATTCTTGCATACGTCAATACCATTATTTGTCCGAGACCACTTTCGCCACGAGATAAATCACGATTTTATCACCAAATATTAATACACCGATCGCGCAAGTAGCCATAGCCCAAACGTCCGCATCGCATGCGACCGTCAAAGAGAGACAAGAAAAAATCGCAGTGGTACAACACTTTCCAATTTATGTGCGGGCACAATGAGCCAGTGATTATTGATCGAAAAGAGCAGAAAACACGTTTCGCCGCAGGCAAATACAAAGAGGTGATCTGGGATCTCCGGTTGCAATTAAGTATCGATTAAAGGCTTCAAATTGTAATGGTTCTCAGTCACGCGCGGGACGTGTTCGCCAAACCAAACAAAGAAGATATACGATGTTCGGAATGGAACACCTTTTAACGTATCCTGTAGTCGCGGAAATTCGTTTTATTCTCGTTGGAGGGTGCATGAGTCAGATGGTGCAACGACCGCCACTTTTTAAATGGTCACCGTGCAGCCCTGTGTCCTTCGAGATCCTTCTTCGACGTAGGCTAAGGCGGATCCACCGAAGAAGAAACGATTTTAAAATCTCAGAATCTATGGTACAGAATATATTTAGTGGTACAGAAAACTTAAATCTCTGAGAACTAAAAATTCAATCTTAAAAACTGAACTTTTGGAACTGATGCTGTACGAAGGCTAAGCTTCGAAACTTCGAGAGTCACAGTTTGAGACACTTAAGATACAAGTTGGGAAACTGACAATAATTCTGCGATATATCTTGTTTATATTCTATAAAAAGTAATTATATACTTGAGTACATGAGAGGCTGAATCGTTAATTGGCTTAGTCTGTTCCTTCCTTTTGGCAATTTAATGACCACTTTTGAAAATGACTGATCATTTCGAACATTTATATGCAATGTATTCACGTGCAATTGATCTTGTACATATTTCTTTAATGAGTAATATCGAACATAAAAATAGCGTTTCAATTTTCTTGTCAAGTGCATTCTCCGAATTACCTCTCATTCGTAACTAACGTGCATACATTTAGATACTAATTTAGATGTTTCAAGCTTTCGAGTATAAATGATCAAGCATTAAGCAAAAGCGATAAGGCTGTAGAATTTATGATTTGAATTACAGCTGGAGTTTCTGAAAAGTCAAACTCGAGGCTTGTTTTAACAACGTTACTTATTCGTTCGATTTCGACTCAGAATTCCGCTCGAAGCTGAGTAATCACGAGTGTTCGCGAAAAACACGCGATTTTCACGAGGTTTCGCGTAGGAACGTTAACCGTTATTAATGTCTTGGCAAACAGAGATCACTCGTGTAGGAATCTGAGATTAGCTTCGTGGCTTTCACTGCGACTTAGTCATGGTTTCTCATAGGAGTATTACTAGTAGTAGCACATAACGAGTTAATAAGCCCTTCCTTACGTAATCGAATTCTTATCGATTCCTTCTTCTTCGATTTTAAATGCTTAAACGCTACAAACACGTTACACGAACCGTAATTTCATAGTGAATGAAATGGAGCACCCAGTCGCTCGAGTCTCCGAGGTAATCGTCGAATGATCGTTTTTTTTTTTTTTCAACTTTTTTTTCTGTAAGTTACGAACGACTGTTTCTTGTGCTTATATACGAAAGTATTCGCAATTCCTATCGAAAATGTCATCGATCCACAATTTGGTTTAATACGAAGGATATTTAAAGCGGATAAATGAATCAGTGGATTGGATGGACGGAAAGAGAGAGCAGAACCTAATTGGAGACACAAGTCTTGATCGCAACTGGTTTTTCGCGAGGATCGGCGCGAAAGCCGGAATGCAGGGACAGATATGATAACATTGAATGACACGCATTGCACCTGTTCATATGATTACATATTCACTTGCTTTTCGTGTCGCGGATGTGTGCAATACACAGACGACAGTTTCTCTCACGGCCACGAAATGCGAAAAGAAGGTCATCCCGATCTTAGGACGTCGGATGACTGTTCTCAGTTCGCGTGATGATTTTGGTAGATTATTAGGGAAAGAGGAATAAGAAAGTTATATTCCGACGTTAATTTTTATTAAGAAAAAAATGTCATGTTCCGATATTAATCTCTACGAACAAGAACTATTGTACTGTAACATTAATTTTTATGGACAAAAAATGTTACATTCCGATGGTAATTTCTATGAATTCTTTTCTTCTACAGCCTAACTCCGTTTACTTGAACTCTAATGGATGGAAATTGTACTTAATGCCCGATTAACTAAACTTCTGCTGGTTGAACTCATCGTAAATTATGTGAACGTGAGTTCTCATGTGAACGAAAAATGAAAGACTCTGATGAAAATTCATGAGCTTCTATTACATGAATTCCAATTATATAAACTATTTGTCCCCTGACAAGTTCATATAAATGGAGTTTTGCATTAATTGACAAAACTATATATACGTGAATATTAGATTTCCAAGTTATTCGTGGAAAAAGAAATTATAATATTCCCGTTAGTTAGGTGATATATTACGCTTAACCGAGATAATCGAGGGCAATCGACACATTAAGCGGTATCGATGAAACCGATCGTTCGACATTATAAAACAAATTAACCTTTCTCCGTGCCGCTATTCCTCACTGGCGAATAATAAATATTCCTAGGCGAGGCGCGCGGCATTCGTTACAGTTATCTAACAACATCTCTTCGCAACCTTGCCTCATTACTTACGCTTCCTAGTCCGGGTGGTGCGTAAATCTCCGGATTCCAAAGGATTTCACTTGCCCACGTTTCCGTCAAACGCTTCCCTAATGTCGATTTGCGTAAGTTTGAGATTATACAAATCGTTTGCGTAACCAGGATAGAAAAAAGACGTCTTCTACGAATTTTGTTCCTGAATAAAAACCCGAATTGCACCTGCGAATTGATTTTGCATAAACGACTCGAAGAAAGTTATAGCTAACCTTTCTAACAATGTTTACGCGAATTCATATTTTTATGAATGTCATATATGTATAGTATATGCATAATATATAACTAGAAGTGAGGCTAGAAGTGAGAAGCTAGAAGTAGAGGCTTTTTTTCTTTTACTAAACATTATAACGAGCATTATGAATACTTTGAATATTTTACGCTTTAGTGTACTCGTGTTTCAACGAGTTGAAAATGATCGAGAAAATGCAATGGGATTAAATTTCTTATAAATGGAAGAGCGATTTGTATTGACTTTAATCTGTCAAATTTTATGACGAGTCTTTCGCGAATGTACACTGCGGCGTTAATATTATATACGGGTCGTGAACGTAGTTCTTAAGTAGCCCGTTTCGAGTCAGAAGGTACACTGATTGACATAATATCTTCGTACGGATAATGGAGTACGACGTGAGGAGAATCTCATTTAAGCGCTTCACGTAATCTGTCCCTGATCTATCTTCCGGTTAACCGTCTACTCAATTTACTCGGTTCACGTTAATTTTTCAGATCACGAAAATTACTTAAATTACTCGAATTAATTTATTCTCAAACGAAGAAACAAAAAAATTCTCCAAGAAACGAGTAATTACTATGATACGTGCAAGTTCTATGCTACGTGAACCACGTTTTTATAAGAAATAGATCTTCACATATTTGAATAGTATTATCTTGTCTATGCAAAATGTAAGAGATAAATATCGTAATGTTTAAAAAAAAAAAAATTGAGGATTGTGTTAGATTTACATATCACATCGTATGCCGGAAATTATGACGCCCTGATGGCATAGCAGATTCTCTTAAAATGGTTATTTTCCTCTAAGTCTGAGGAAAACATATTTATGTAAAGGATTAAAACAGTTTCATAGGTGATCATGTAATCGTCTGATTCAGATATGCTCGTAAAAAACTGACTGCGTGATTAAATCAGTACTAATGGCTAGTACAGATCGATCTATTCTACTTCAGTTTCAAGCGCAGTTCACTTCTACTCGGTGTTCGTAATAATCTACATTCAATAAATATCTTGCAACTACATATATACATTTTGAGACTCGTTTCAAAATTTACCAATATAATTATGATAATCGGCTTCCATTACAACTAATAAAATTCATAAATGCATCGCATAACGCACATAATAAATTCACAAAATATGTCTACAGTGCTTGTTTGAATGCTTCCATGAGCACATAAGTACATAAACGAAAGATTACAGCAACCAGTAGTCGCTGTACCAGACTGTTTCTCGTCTACCGTCTTTGATTCCACGCCTGGGTCTGTCCTCACACTACGATAAACGTGATTTGTGCGCGGGAGAGGATTCTCGTCGACCTCCTTATCTTTGTCGACGATAAGCGGAACAAACGACAAGACATGTTCCTCGTGCCTTCATAGATAATACCATAACGCATATAATTATAACGTGGAGTTCCGGGTCGCGACGGTGAGTAACCAGTACTTCTGTATCTGGCGAGATAATAAATCGGCGTGAAGGAGCGTGCGTGCACCAGGACGTTGGTACTGCATCGCGCAGTCGGTGGCTATCGTCTCGTGCAGCGTGACGCATCGCGGAATAAATGAAAACGTAATTCGTCGACGAGTAATGAAAAAAACGACTTCGTCCAGAGGTGAGCGATTAACTCGAGCCAACAAACCAACCAGGGTACACAAGAAAAAACGCGATTCCATCTCACGTTGCTCGTCCTTTTTTGTCGCCCTTTTATTGAACGCGATATTTCAAACGCTCGATGTTCGCGCGATCGTCTTAAGTAATCGGACATAATACATCAGATTGCAGAGCTGCAGAAAAGAGAACGGCTGGAGATCGAATTCTTCAAGCCACAACTCGTGGTTTATTATGCGGATGCACTGGCCTTGCCATTTTTCAGAATCCATTTTTACGTCGCGTTAATGGGTTTCGGCTATTGCGGATGTTAATTGAGCTGTCGTCATTGTTACGACAGGGGGGATTTTTCAAGAGATCGTTTGCGTACATAATCTTATTTGTGTTACGCGATAATCCGAAAGTTATAATAACATGATTTTTCTTTTTTAATTTATCGTGATTCTTTGACAAAGAGGCAGCGGGTCCTGAGGGAAGACTGTCCAATTTTAAAGAACTACGTGCCTATATGTTATTTCGTTTTAATTACTGACGAGTACACGAACCCTCCTGGGACAGGTTGCTCGAATTACTTATGACTCATAGCTATCATAATTTTTACGCTTGTACTATACGTGTGGCAGCGTATTGTTGTTGGGTTTCAGGGGCCGTTATATTTTATTTTGCCCTTGTTATCCAGAATTTCTTTTCAGGATGCTTCAACTTCAAGATATTGCTTTAGTTGTTTCAACTGTTTATTGTCAATTCCATTGCGTTCAGTCCAAAAGTATCTTGTCTAAAACTTCACAATATAATCGAAGTATAATCGAATACAATTTCCCATAAGACTATAAAAGCTAATTCTACGAGGCGTCCAAAGAGCGCTTGATATTACTTCAAATACGTATTTCTTGTATTAACAACCTTGACTGTTCCTGAACCACCCAAGTACTTCCTCTCATCTCTTAAGTTAAAATTCAATCAACACTTTGTACCCCATAAAACATTTTGCACACAAAAAAAGAACCACTCAAAGAACACCGGTGGCAAGCCTAATTAAAAATTAATTGTAGCACAATAATTCAGCTTGCCATCCCGGGGCGACTGTGCGTAACCTTGCGAATTGAATATCCGGTCGGATGCAGGAGTCGTTCGCGGGAGGGTGAGTGGACGGCGAAAAAGGAGAAGAAAGGCACGAGCCGAACGGAAAGGAACGAGGAGAAAAAAAGGAGGAAAACCATACACAACGCTTGCGTGGCTTATCGTTCCCCTGGACAGGTTTGCTCGTATGTCTGTATATAAACGTGGCGCGCATATAAATTCATTGTACCTATCTCCGTTTCCTTCTATGCGAATCAAGGGAATCAAAGTTTCATTTGGAAGACAGAGAAAACGCGAACTCACGGTGGACGTAGACACGGTCACTAACACCCGCGTTGCAATTAGACATTTTTCTCGTATCCAGACGATGGTAGTCGCCCGCCAGGGGAAGCCAAAGCAAAACACAAAGAAGAGAAACGCTCGAGAAGCTGCAGCTCCGGGATACGCGTCCTCTTGGAGGGGGATTCAGGGTTACAGGTGAAACGAGCAGGATAGCCGCGCAGCCTGACCTTGTCAATGGACTGCAGAAATTGCTTTAACGCGAAAAGAAGTTCGAGATTGCCCCGGGTTAGATAATGGTCGTTCTTCGTCGTATCGCGAATGCAGCGGTGTGATGACGTAGTAAAAGGACCTCCAACGTTCTGGAGAGCGGTTGGTTATCTTAATTGCTTGTAGGAAGGATGCAGCTGATTGCTTGTGACACTGGGTGGGAATTCCAGTCGGAATCGTTTTAATTTAATTAATTGGGCTGTTGACAGGTTTTCGGGTATTTCTTTGTGGTCGTCCTTCTGCTGGTAGAAATATTTTCTACTAAATATACAGTTGGAAGCAATGATACTTCGAAGGTATAAAGTGTTGTTTGCGTTAACTATTATATTTTTTTTATAGATATGGTAGAACTTCAGTTATTGAGAAGAAAGTTTAGTTGATAATCAACTAACCTTTACGTTGTTGAACACGTCGTCTTCATAACAGACGGATAGATTTATAACTGCTATAACGATACACGGATAATTATTTATAGTCTTCATATGTGCATCTATCATATTAATTAACAGATAAATAATTGCAAAAAAAAAATTAAAATTATCAAAAATTCTTTAAATACCTTAAATCTTCCAACACGCCGTTACTTTTATCGACATCCAAATTCCTGCTGACTGACTCGATTGATCTGAACAGGGGCTCTTATTGTACAAAGAAAAAACCACGAGTATTTACAATTAATGAATGAGCAGTGAATTCCGATAGGAGCAAAGCGACTCCAACAGAAACATAATAATACAAATTACTTGTCCCTTAATAAGACCACCTTCCATACACGACAGAATATTTCATTTGAAAAGTTAATTGGTTTCAGTTAGTTTCATTCGATCGCCTTAAATGAAAACTATTACCACTAAAGAAAATTAAACGTTCAATTTATACAAGACCCCGGAATTCTTTAGCCGGTCGAGTAGTCGAGGAATGAAGCCATTTCAGCAGCCACCAATTATCTCCGGTAGCAAATTTACGAAGGGCCGTGCTCCGCTCGCGAGGTACTTCTTCTCTTGACGATACACGCCATAAGGAAAGCAACGCGACGACGTTTATCACCAGCCTTGGCAGGCTCGAGGCATTTTACCGACCCTATAAAACCAGCCTTAATAAAAGTGCTCACGTGTACACAACTGGGATTAGCCTGTCGGTAAAGGCGTGTAAAGCCTCTCGAATGGGAATTAAACACGCGCAAACTGAATTGTCCTCATTCCGGAAATCGAACAAATCTTGACCACCGAACATATATATATATATATGTGTGTGTATTGTACGTGACAGGATTACCTGTGTCGCCAGAACGGCGTTGATGCGTATCTCTGGAAGGCGGCTGGGATGAAAGGGTAAAAGAGCATTCTTTTTGCAACTGACAAGGCCGTGAATTTCGCGGTTTCCGCCATGAACGCGAAGGTCGCAGCGGAATCGTTTGAGCACGATCGTCCGAGAGGAAACGCCGGCCCCGTTTAGAACGCCACCAGATAAAAGAAGTCTCGTGAGCGGAGTTCCAGATTTTCTCACACAGTTCTGCCGGAACTGACCGCACCTTGCGTGTCGAAATGAGTTATTTGTTGCACTAGTATCGGGAGAAATGACGGCCAAAAGTATTAGGAATCCAATGATACGGACCGCTTTTTATACAGTGAATTAAGAACCACAATGCTTGACTAAATTATTTCATTTTCATTGATCATTCATTCTGCATGTACATATTAGTCACTTATTAATCATGTCGTGTATGTATCTTTTTATAGATACTTCAAAAATGATTGAGGCTTTTTCTGACAATGAGCCTGTAAATTAATTACTTTGTATCCTTTTTGTAAATCATTAATAACTTTAGCAGCTTGCTAATGATGTCGCGCCTATATATTAATATAGAAATTCATTGATGAATCTTTTCGTGTCTACATTAATAACTTACTAATGATGTGTTTTCATGTATCTTTTGTGTATAACGAGCAGTATTATTAAGAAATATTAATTCATCAACACAGAGGATATCTTACATCGTAGAATACAAATGATTCTAAAACGAAAACGTTATACAATAGAAACTATATGAGCGTTGCTCTGCTATGTTACTAAAAAGTCATCAAGACTATCTGCAATAATTAATTCGATCTGTATTTTTCTTCCCATCTATTTAAGCTACAAAAATATTTCACTAACTGTCACCAGTCGGGATCTTATTTAATTACTTATTAAGAGATACATGTATTGTAATTCTATCTATAAAATCCCAAGTATATCTCTGAATCATTAAGCTGAGATAACATACAAATACCTGACATATTTGTTTATTTTGCATACTTCATCAAATTCCACGAATTGATAGGGTCAGTAACAGCCCATTAACGTAACGCCATTACATATATATTGTAAAATCTACATTCACTTTAAAGTTTAATAAGACAAAAGAATTATATATAGTCTGATACCTCGAACCAAACCGAAACCAAAGACTTCCACTGTGTAACCACACCTCAGTCAAAAACCAATAACGCGTATCATAAAACCAGCCTGATGCCAAAGTACACGCTTAACAGAGCAAAAAAAAAAACGATGTTGTCAGTGACAACGGGAACGGATCAGAAAAGAGGAGAAACGCTTCTATGCGCCGTCTAAAATGTTCTTTCAGTTTACCACGTTGAATAGCAGGTTCTCGCGAAGTACAAGCCACGTTTTTGACGAATTATACGATCAGAGAATGAGAAATAAGAATCCGCGGGCGGATTTGCGATGCGACGACCACCATCACCACCAGGGTCAAAGAACTCGCGAGTGAATCTTGAAAAAGAGCCGGCTCCCTTTCAAGAGCAGTTCGTTTAGCGTTCAGGCCAACGCACCGACGGCGCTTGTTTCGGTTCTACTTGCTGCTTTTCTTTTTCTCGGCACTGAAACCCGTCATAGGAATTTTTGCATCGCGACACGCGAGTCGAACAGAGTCGTTGATGTCTTATGTCGGAATTGAAAAGGTTGAAGCAGGTTCGTTGACCTGTTGCGAAGATCTGAATAATGCAACCATACGAATTGAATGACGGGGTTCGAATGTCTTTAAAGTACCGTACGTTGGTCTTGTTAAGTGTTTGTTGTAACTGTAGATTTTTGCTTTTTTTCCTTATTATAATGTCATGAAAATTAGCATAGTGATATTATAAGCAGGCTGCAGATTATTATGTAAATTCGTATTTATCGAAGGGATTCTATGCTTAGGAATATTTATATTTTCACTAACACGACGGTACAATTGTACGCTATACAATTATGGAATATAAATGACACAAACATTGTATGAACCGTTGTATCCAAAGAAAAACTACCTATATACATTCTGCGCACGTTTGCATTATAAATTTCACGTAAATGCGACAGACGTTCTCATTCTACTCGCAAAAAAATTCACACTTATATTACTTCACCATAGAATATCAGACTTTGTGAATGATTACTCTATCGAGTGAACAGTAAATGTTCCTTCTATCTGATTTCGTCACGAGAAACGTAGACTTATATTTAGGAATTACTGAATCCATTTCTGAGAAATCGACAATAGGAATTGAAATGAAGATACTCTAGCACGAAACAAACATGATCGCGCGTTGCAGAAGTTCGAAGCATACGTGGTACATTCGAACAACAATAGCAGGAGCATTTGGATGTCACGAGCAGTGCCTTGTTATGTTGGCGATGGGACGTGTGTGGAATTTGTAGAACAACATCGGCCCTGTTACATTATGTCTTCCTTTCTCTCTCTTAATCTTTGACAGGCGATGAAAAGAGAATCGCAATCGGCACGATTCTTCTCTCGCGAGGATTAGTTGCTTCATTTCAATGAATGGTTCGATTGCATTCCTCTGTTTCCAAAGGAAGATGAATTTCCTTTGTCGAGGTAGCTGGGTCGGTATTATGGGTGCCTATTGTGAAACTTGTATAATATTACGTCTCAAGTTGTTGCTTCTAGAACTATCAGTCCAATAGTTCGATTGTACCTTGGCATCTTATACAGGAGTCACAATAATTAGAATGTTGTAATGAAAATGAATGTAATTCTCTTCTAACAAAAATTAACCTCAATTCTGTCTTTATTTTGACATCTGAAAAACTGTCATCTCCATATTTAACGCTACTTTCACAACAATAAAATAAGTAGCAAGCAATAAAAACATTCTATAGTCCAATCTTTTTAGCGATATCTCAATATTAATTTTACTTTCCTTATATTTAAACTCTATTTTCAAATGACAGCAAAAATTCTACATTCCAATTTTTCTAACAAGAAAACAAGGACTAAACGGATCTCGAAAATACCGTCCTACCAGCACCTTTACCATATCTACGGTTGATTAAAAATAAAGGTAACTAACTCTCAGGCAACTAAACGCTTAATATTGCGCAACTGTCTGACTCTCAACTATAGCCTATCCAAATTACGTTGCAAAGCTCCGAATCGCAACCTCGGAATCAATCAAGATCTCACGTGCAATTAATCCAGCGCTATCAACCTACCACCAATCTACCAACCAACCTAGCGTACGATATAAAACGCACACAGGCACACACGTACACGTCTATCGAAACAACCGAATCATCAAAGAAAGGGGCAGTTGCAAAACCTCGCGTATGATCCTCTAATTAGAGATCCCAGCGCAATCGATCGCTGTTCGCTAGACCGCTGACCGCGTTATGCCACCGTGACTGGCAATTTATTTTCAGCCGCGTCGTTTCTCCTTTTTTAATTTGGTTCGTTAAGAAGCCGCGTTTGCACCGCCGCAAAGGGAAGCTTCGCCGTGGTGTACGTACATGGTGCATCGACGTTTCGTCCCACGTACGTGCAGCCACGCACTTTAGAGTGTCGTGAGGGATGACTCACGTGAGAAGGCGCGTTTTTATCGCGCGACACGCGCACAAACCGATGAGACACCGTCCCGCGGCGTCACGGTGATCGATGGTTGGAGGACGCTTGATTTTTGCGCTCCTACCGACCCTCGATTATTCAATGGCTGGAATTCCGCTCGCGGACTCCGGTTTATTAATATCGATGAAGATCTCGACCAACGGCGAACATCGTTCTTGCCATTTTAATCCTTCTTACTCGCGTAACACGAGTGAGTCCTTGCTTTCGTGAATTATTAGGTTGCTCGGAAAGTTCACACAACTGTCAACGTATTCCGTTGTGTATATAGCAAGATCAACAGGCGATTATTCATGATAAACTTCTGGTAAAATGCTTGCTTAATTAAATCTCTGTTCTGTTAAAAACAAGATTGAATCGGAAGAAGTACTGCTGATCTTAGTTGGATATTACGTGCTATAATTAAGGAGAGAAATTCCAGATCGATTAAAAGGATGTTTTTAAATGAATCGATGTCAGGTTAATTAATGAAAATCAGGTAATCAAAGCTGAATTATAATTGGAATGTTCAATTCCATCCACATGTATTATCGTCGTATTAGCAGCAACACAAATTTCTTCGTAATAAGAAATTTTAATACTTTAGATATGTACAGAAAGTAATATGTGGTTCATAAAATTTTTTTTCGTACAATTAAAAACAACAAATTTTTTATACAAACAATTTTTCATAAAATTCACTTACTGATAGTGTTGACCACTTTGAACATAGAATTTCATTCCATACCATTTTAGCTATTACGTTCAATTATTGTCATTCCTATTAAACTTTCCACGTCGCTCGTGATATCGCTCATTCTATTAATCAAGTATTATGAAACACACAAGGAGACGTTAGCTTAAAATATATTGACAATCGTGATAATTACTTTAACTCAATAAAACATTGCGTGCGAAATGTCCGTGCGAATCGCGCATCCCGACTTCCCGCGATCCCTGAACGCGGAAGAAAAACGATACTTCAACAATTTCACGCTGGAACATCATGTAATAATACGGTGCAACGACACCGGTAGAAGTAGGTATAATAAGCTTCCGTCAGGATCAACAAGCGCCCTGACGAAGCGTATTCCGACGACTCACGCGCATACTTTCCTCCAGCTTATACAGGGTAGTTCGTAACTGGTAGTATAATTTGATACGGGGCGATTCAACAAGAAAAAATAAGGCGAAAATATAGAATAAAATTTTTCCATACGGCGCTTCGAACAAAAGTAAATAATCGATAGGAGTTAAACTACATGTAAAAATAAATAAAAAATGTGGAATGATCACAAGATGCCTTGTTTTCGAGAAAAATAAGAAAATTGATCATGCATCATGTATATATCCAGAGCATTATCAGACCAGTTCTTAGCTAAACATGTTAAAACATTGTTTGCTTGAAAATGAGGTCTTACACGGAAAAATGTTACTTTATTTTTTTTACTTATTTTCACATGTATAATAGCCTCCTGCTGATCGTTTACTCAGACCTAACCGGTAGCCAAGTTTAACTGTACTTGATAAATTTTCAAACTCGATTTTCTCAGAATCGAAGCGTCATACGAAAAGATGTTATTCCATATTTTCGACTTATTTTCTCACGTAGAATCATCCTGTATCGAACTGTATCGTCAATTACGGACCAACCTGTATTTAACCATCGTAAAGTAACAGGTGATCTGTTCCTTTTTCAATGTGAAGTTCGTGAAATATCCGATCTCTTCATTTTTGCATATGAGACGCCGTAGTTTGCATAATTCGCGAAGATGACCGGCGCGTTTAGAATCGGCGCCAGGAAAACAACATTCCTGCCCGGTTATGTCAGACATCGAACCGGAAAGAAATGCAAACGTTAAAGTAACGTTGTTTCATTCGGGTAACATGATCCTATCATAGCTGCTCAGGATGAGATTCGTGGTAACGGTACACAGTGCCGAAAATTTCGTACCAGGAACCGGATAGATTGGTCTCGACAGATTTCGTCTATCTTCAGACATGTTTCGTCATAATGATCGTTCACTTAAAAATGACGCGATTCTCTTTGAAAGTCAAGTGTACTCGCTGACACGACTGGTTTGAATGAACTCGTTGGGTGTTTAACCTGTAACGAATCGGTTCTTATGGAACTTGAGAACAGTTAGGAATAATAATATCTAATTCTTATGTTCTTCGTTTTATCTATAAGAACATTATTAAATTCATTTGATTTCATTTGATTAATTTGATAGAAATTTATGTTTTACGTACTCTCAGTGATTGCGACTGTTCTTTAGCATGATATAATAATAATCATTAAAGAATTTATTAATATTAATTCATAAGTTTTTCTCTTTTTACATGTCGCATCATTATTGTTAAATCTACTCAGTACCCGTTTGGAGACTAAATTTCTACAAATCCGAACGATTAGTCATTTTACAGCGCGCTGAACCGAATTATCTGAAAATCTCATCGAAGATCTTAGATCTCGTATATCACAGATCGTTGAACTGATCCTCAAAAATCACTATAAGTAGCAGGCATTACAGTCAACCAGTGAAACAACTGACAAATCCCTTTTCTTCGTACGCTTTCTTGTCCAGACAAGAAATTAATTGAAACACAGAAAAAACTTCCTCAATTTAATCTCGGTTCTCCATCTCTAAAGATATAACCAACCAGAAGAAATTAAACTTACAACTAATCGCTATACTCGAAAACCAAAATCCTTTTTCATTATTGAGTAACGCATAGACAACAGCTTCCTGGTTCCATATTCGGCATCGTGATCTCGATCAAGGTACGAGACTACAATCTGTTTATTTTTTCTTCCGATCATATAACATCTCAAGGTCCAGGCAATTATACGAATCATTGGCTCGTCATTGCCAAATCCGGCTACGAATGATCCATTTCCCCACGAAACACGCCGTAACAATCTACAGAGTTAAAATACTAGATTCTTATATACTTGTAGAAGCTTTCCAATTTTTCATCGAATTAACGTTTTCCCAGACAATCTCGAAAACATACACTACGAGTACTTATAATATTTAGGAAACATTTAGTTTCAATCTCTCTGATCACGTGAAAGTATAACAGTGCATAAACATCGGTTCTATTATTTTCATCGATATCATCTAATTGTAGATAACTAACTCAGATAAGATCAGCGACTAAAATTAAATAAAAGAGTTTCATTCGAGATATATTTTATACACCTGCAACAATTTGGAAGCGTTCCAATACTTGTGAACGATAACGTACATGCATAGTCATATTATACACGATCACGATCGTTTATCATCTCCAATCAGGCAAGGAATTCACGTGCGAAGAACTGAAAATAGGAAGCGTGCACATCATCGTATCGAGTAACGAGTAACGATCAGATCTCACGAATCGATCCAATGGTATACCATCGACGCTTCCCAAGATGAAACACTAAATCGTTCACGGGTTTGGAGAACAGAGAAGATCGTTACTCACGGATCGGTATGGCAGAACATAATTATAATTTGCTACCGAAGGTCGGCTATGAGTTACAACCAGTGTGGGATCGTAATTTATACGGCAGCGCTGGTGAAATTACGATACACAGTGAATATGGGTCGTAACACGGGCGTTGCTTCGTCCAGCATCGTCGGCTCTATACACGACTGTAATTATTATGCCAGGTTTGCACGGATTTGCCTGTCCGTAATTGACCGGTCGCCCGTGAAATCGATACCTGCGAGGGTTACGCGAGGATTGAACAGGGGAAGGGAGGAGATGAAGTAGCGTTGACAATGAATATGGTTTTATAAAGACCTCGTCGACGTTCGATGTAAAAGACGCGCGTTGTAATCGATGAATTTGTTTGGTAGACGCCCACCTGACATACACTGTATTCTCGAATAAGCCTCGACGACTAATGAAATTGGTTTCGTGTATTAATAATTTCTTTTTTTGTTTTTACTCTTCAGCGTTTTTATAATGTGGTTGGGATTACACACAGCGGGCCCGTTTTAAGCCGTAAAGCAATTTTCTTTGTTTGCACTGCGGCCTGAAACGTGACGCATCGACGAGCTTCGTTTACCTTTCTTTCACTTCTGCTTAACTCTTTAAGGACCAAA
This sequence comes from Bombus vosnesenskii, assembly GCF_011952255.1. Classification (NCBI taxonomy): domain Eukaryota; kingdom Metazoa; phylum Arthropoda; class Insecta; order Hymenoptera; family Apidae; genus Bombus; species Bombus vosnesenskii. The sequence goes on from NW_022882938.1 coordinate 4,499,728, forward strand.
CTGTGAAATAACACGGTTGCACAATAGCGAATTTAAGAATTTCAAAACTTCCAGCTTAGGAACACGGAAATCTGGAAGCATCGTGACATGAAAACTTGGAACGTTGCAAACTTATAAATTCGGAAGTATCGAACATCCAAACTCGAAAACTTGAAAATAAAATATGTGTCAAAACATCGTTGGTCCTTGATAAGTTAACACTTGCATGTAATTTACAGATGACAAACAGAGGAAGCGCGAAGTTCAGGAATTCCATTAACTCGTGAACAAAATACGATTTCGGAGTCACGTACGAATTAGTCACTCTCATTGGAGCAAAAGTGTGAGCAGATTACGAGAAGTAGCATGTTACATGGTAAATGCAAAACATCCGCACTAGTGATGGCGCAACAGTGAAAGCTGAATCGGAACAATGGAGAAAAGTAGCAATCTCATACGCAAACCGACTCACTTTTCCTATGAACATGGAGGACTAGTATCGTATCTATTGAACCACGAGTCTAGCCAAGATCTAATTGATAAGACGTAACAATGTTACCTACTTGTGTGTAACCAGTTGTATAATCCATGTTACAATGATTACGCATGGGTGTACTTTTTCGCGAGACACGCGTAATCCGGCTTTCAGTCGGATTTACATACACGATCATGTATAGCTCAATATACTTAATATATTCTGATAGAGAGAAATGAGTGGTGTATATCAATGAAATTAATCTTAATCGAGATCCTTAGCGTCGTATTGAGAGTCTTAAGAAAGATATACAAACCAAAACTTTATTTATATTATGATAAAATATATCTTGATAAATTATGTTCCTATTAATTCTCTTAATTATTTTCTTTCTGTGTTTTGTCATTCAAATAATAGAAATTCACATTCAGGTACCTGAATCGAACTCACAATCTACTTAATCAAGCAATAATTAAAATTTCGTTTCAAAAGAATATATCGTACTATTCTCTCTACTAACATGCAGCTTCCAACAAATTCTCTACACGTTCCTACGTTCCACGACCGATAGATCGAACAGATAGATCCTTGTTCCGTACCCGAATACGTTTCATACTCCAGTTCTCACCGCCCTCTCGCTGCCATCGAATATTCTCAGCTCATACCAGTTCAGTTCCTATCTCGATCACTTTCTCGGTCAATAGAACATCGATGCAATAATCGATATCGAAGGAGTAACGAAGATAATCGAAGCTACCTGAGTCAACGAGAGGACGATTGTGCAAGTGGTTTCCACAAAACACGTGAAAAGTTAGCGACGTCGTTAACTCACGTGTACACAGGCGTTACGAAGGCGGGTCTCTCCTTCCGATGGTCACTTTCTTTTCGCCTTGCCTAAGATTACGAATCGTCCACGTGTTTCCTGACACGTCGAAGATGCTCCGCTTGCATAACACAATCATTCGTGGAGCGAAGAACATATATACTTTGTTTCGCGATGTTGACTAAAAAGAATGTACTGTATACGGAAATATTTCTACGTCAAGTGATGTAATTCGAATCGTGTTCATTTTAGGAAAATCCAGAAGGAAACTGACATATTTTAACGACAGTTAAATTACAACGTAGTTTGCCTTCATCACGAATAATTGCCTTTTCCAACAATTCCGGCTCCAGATCCACAGAAATTATATAATAATAATTATATAATGTCAATTATCAGAATGTTCAAATCCCAAATTTGAAATTTTTCACAGAAATTTTGTAGGAATTTGTAAGGTTTTTAATATAAAGATATTTCGTGATTTGTGATATGTCAAAAATTAACAAAATTACCAATTCATAATTTTTTTAAGAAATTGTATAGACTTAATTCGTCATAAGCATAATCAGATAATCAGCAGTCTGAATGAATATTTTAGTTGTTGGTAAACCTAGTCTTAAGGAAAGAGGACGTGAAGTGTTTTCTCCGTCCCTGGCCTTAGGTCCGACACTCGACTAGCAATGTCCGTTATGTAATTCCTCGTGTAAGATCGGTTTAGTATCGATCGAAGAAACAGCTGGACTACACGGCACGTTTCACAAAATGTGACCATATTTAACGTATTATGAAACTGCAACGACTAACGGCGGACGATTATTATCGGCTCGAGTTTGATTCTATCAGGAATTAAATGATGCTGGTATAAAAACAAACACGGAATAAATCTCGTGAAACTAGCCTATAATTAGAGAAAATTATTGATAATTTAAGACGTGACGCGAGAGAAAAAATAAACTCAGACGTAAAGAGTCTTTTTTAAGACACGTTATTTAATTTTAAATCCACGTGGAATGCGTTATATCGTTCCAATAATCAGAATCAATTGAATGTGTAATTTCCCAGCAAATTATTCTCCTTGGTATTTTCCGCTGCACATAACAATCCGTGTCTGCAAATTGTTTCACGCGGACCCGCGCGTGTCTTCTCTGCTTAAACTCGTGAGCTTGAGGCGGAAGATCTCTCGCTTAACATCGATTAAAGAAAAAAATGAGAAACAAGATTGATGTGCAATGACTCACAAAGGTATTTTTATAGTTATCATAGACAAGCTTTTATGGATATATTATGTGTGCTATACAAGGATTTTTGAAACTTTCGAATCACATGATATGGAAATATTCATTGACTTTATATTTCTTGATTAATTACATTGTCAATTGCACGTGTTCGAACTAAACGTTTCAAAATGATTGTGCATTACGAAAACTAACGACAAAACTGTAGAAACACTACTGCTACAAAAATCTTTTATGCGTATATATTATTCTGAGGATTCGTTAAAGTAATAATCGTATCTTCTTACAATGCCAATGAAATTCAAAGATATTTTCTATAACGTACATAATATATCCATAAAAATTTGCTGTGGTAACTGTTCAAATACTTTCATTGTTCACTGTACATACATATTTGATTAATGGACCAAATAAGATAGCCGGCTCGAACAACGAGAAAATTACACACCATCGATAACGGGAGCGATAAAAAGCGTGGGTCGTGCGAAAACACGATCGCTCCTTTATGATCGAACGGCAATTTGATTATCTGGCAGTGTCGATCGCGTGATCGCGCCCGAGGGTGACGTGCCCTGTGTAAAGTGACCGTTTAACGACAATGCACGCTATCAAGGCGAACGATAACTATCGACCGCTCACACTTTGCCATGAATTTGTAAATGAAATCAGCGTGAAGTACTTTCATCCTACAGCACGATCTCTAGCTCGCCGTGAATTGATCAGCGTACTTCTAATTAATTAAACAATTTAGAATGCTCCAACGTACACTAACTTGTGAAAGTATTCGAACACTTGTATGTCCATACCTTCTATGAATGTATTATCCGTTACACATTCGCATTTTGGAATTTATTGGCACTATAATGAGATGCAACCAACGATTGTAATTTTTATACATTTTCAGACTGGCTATAAATTTTGCTAATATAACCATGCCAATCGTGTTTCATATTTTTAAAAAAATTGTAAATGGAACTGGATCTGAATGCATTTAAATGAAACAGAAATATTTACGTCACGAACTTACTGAGTGATTTAATATTTACAATCGTTTAAAATTTTTAATCCTCTTATAGAATACTTATATGTACACTTTTTATTAATTTAGATGATAATGGGGATTGAAGTCATTTTACACGAGAATTTATTCGAATCTTAGTGATCCAGTTTAACGATCGAAGAACTTCCAGAATAAAATCTTGACGATAACTGGTATGTAAAATATGTGGAATAGTTCACGGGCACGGATATAGTGTGTTCTGGATTGAACGGATAAACAGAATCGGCACTAGTGTAACAACGTAGTGCACGAGAGGCAGGCGATCGTGTCCGGGTTCGTAGACAGAGTCCGTTTCTCTCGCACATTCACGAACCTCTATACTAACCTCTATACTAACCTCTATCCGAGGGCTTCTACGTCCGCCTACAGGGTGACTTGGCTATTATTAGAATCTAAAGTAACTTTGAACTATCTTTAGAAAAGAGTACAATTAATCTTGTATCTCATAAAATCCTGCCAGAAATGCCATAAATTATATAACTTTTATGAATCTCAAGATCATGTACAGCATAAAAAAGGTGGTATTAATCTTCTCAACTGTGCTATCTTGTTACCAAAGATAAAAAGCTTTGTAAGTTATTGGATTGCATTGAAAAAAGAATAATGGAGACATGCTAATCGCAGACGATGTTGACGTGTATTAAGTTAGACAGCACAAAGGCGTTCAACAGAACTAGGCACGTGGATTAAGCCTCGTTCAGATTAGTCGAGTTGCTTGAAACCAAATTTATGTTCGAATAAGTGAAGTTACTCGAATCAAGTTTGAATTGAACTCGTATTTAAAATGGCAACGGAACAGTTGGAGTTTGTTGAAATATCAATTATAATGTTTGAGGAAGAACGCAAATTTTTATCGGTTCGTTTATAATTAACATTATTGAACGAAACGTATTTCAAGTTCCAAGCAACGGCTACAAATAATTAAATTCTATTAAAAACACGAAAAGATGCTTAACAATACAAGTCGCATTAGTGATTTCAAGTTACTTGAAGCAAGCAAGTAGAATACTAAGAGCGAACGGTGAAACTAGAAAGGATATTTCAGGCGAAGTTGTAGCGTCTCATTCTACTTACTCTAGTTACTTACAGTTAGAAGTTATCTCTTAGTCATTTCTCTAGATGTTATACTATTAGAAAAGTAAATTAAATTAAAGTAAATTAGTTCTTTTATAAATTTAAAGAAAAACGATCTTACACTGCAATTTTAAACTTTATTTATTCGAAAGTTAAGAATAAAAAACTATTGAATCAGATTTTTCCCAATCAATTGAAGTTAATAATTGGCGCAAAGGCTACCAAAAACTAAACAACAGGTACATACTGCTCAAGAAACTCCAAGTCGAATGTGAAACGAGTTTCAAGTTAAACTTTACGTAACATGACTAATCTGAACGAAGCTTCAAACTTCAAATCGTAACCAAGAGAGTTACAGGTGTCTGTTGACGTGGCTCCTACGTAATCCTGCCTCCGGTAGAGGCACGATTGCTCTTGTTCGACAATCTGAATATTCGTCTATATCCAGAGGCATGCGGATATCCGCGTCGTGAACAACCGTTTCGATCGCGCGGTTGCCCTCGATACCCTGAGCGAGTTACCATGCCTTCCCGGACCAGTTTCGTTCTCCTCAGAGCCTATCGCTTCCTTCTCGTTCGCATGTCTGTCCACAGGAATATCGATCGGCGCACAGCGTCGAAATATCATCGAAGTTTCACACCTTGCACCGACCCACCCAGTTTCGTTTCGACACATCGGCTGTCTTCGAATGACGATAGGGAAAGTTCGCCATATAATGGCTTTATCGTTGCGAGAATGCTCAAACAGCGTTCCCGTGACATGTATAACACGCGTCACGGTGTTGCGTTTTATTCGAAGCAATCTAGAGAGGAATATCTTATCGATAATTTTTCAGAATGGGTTAAGACGATCGTAAAATTTCCACAGGTATAAAACTCGACGGAGAAATGAGTTCGACGTGTAAAAGCGATATAAAAAGTTTGTAGTTCTTATTTGGATTTGTTTTCCAACTGCGTGTCTTTTATACGTGTGCCAATTTTGCTCAATTTCAAGATTTATATGCAAATAAAAAGAAATTGAAAAATCGATATGGAATGTTGATTCGTTTTCGATTTACGGAGTTTTTTTCTTTTTTATTAATCGTTGCTACATTGAAAAATTCCAGAGAGTGTCGAGAGATTGGTCGGTTTTACGGAAATCCCCGTTGAACGAATGACGATCCTCGGTCTTTGCTTGTAGTCTAGGAAGATGAATATTTACGGTTCGATAATGGGCCATCGAAACAAACGGGGAAAATTTGCATGCGATGAGCAATAAACTAATGCTAGTACCGCGTATAGCTCGTCTTCGCAGACGCTGGACAGTACAGAATGCTGTCGTTGAACAGCGTGGAAAATATTCCGAGGACGCTGCCGCTAATGCACGTTAAACGTACTGCTATTGTAACTAATGTTCATTCAACGAATACTTAAAACATTCCTTAACTCTGTATAATTAGAACTTTCATTTACAGTAACACTTTTATCATCCAAATTATTCGACAGATATTTAGACAGTTATTTCTCTGATTCATCTGCCTATAATATGACAAATAACATTTTGACATTTAGAAACAAGGAATGTTTTTTATCAATGGGATAACAGGGATAAGTCTATAAATTTACGATTAGCTTCTGATGACAGTAACATTCTACTTCATAATCCTAAGTATGTAGTCACACGACTACCGTAGAAACGAGAAGATTAATTGAAACGAGAAAAAAGATCGTCCAATTGTGGCGTAACACAAAACTAAGAGCAACAACTAAAATAAATATGTACTTCCCGAATCACACGATACTGCGGAAGAATAACAAATGCTTAATAAATCACCAACATATTTCTACTCTTCAAGATAATTCTGCGAAAAGTTAATTAATAAGACATTTCACTCCTCCGATACTTCCATTTCACGACAAAATCAAGTTTTTACTCAATCAACCTGTTTATAACGGATTTTATGAATAACGGTAGTCCGAAGGTTCTTCTAAGACCTTCGGTCACTCTATTGCCGCAAGAATCACGACCACATTCTCCACGATCCCTTCGAACGTCAGGTCTGACAAAAAGTACCTAATCTATTTCCTGAATCGTATCGTATACTATCATCTAAAGATCGTGTTTATTTTATTTGTTAAAACTATGTTTTAGATCGTAACAATATACACCGGGAAATAACGTCGCAGATGTCGATGTCTGTGTAAGGCTATAAAATGTATGCGATCAATTTCTAAAATGAACCGCCTGGTAAAATATATAGAGAAACAAAAATAGCGATAGTCGAACAGAGATGGGGAATGCCCGGCGCGAAGAGGGAACATGGACAGGAAGATCGGAGATAGCCAATCCCTTTTGGCCTTGCTCGCGATCGGAAATGATCAATATACACGAGCCTGGCGGACGTTCGAATTCCTTACGCGCACGCTTCGAAACGTGGATCAGGAAGCTGTCGAAAGCTTGGCCTTGCTTTGCCAAAAGAAGACGAATAGAACGGCCGACAAAATTGCGAGCAGGTAGAAAGAACAGACTACAAGAGGGAAGGCGAATTAGCTTCCGACACGTTCGACAACGCACTGTCACCCTTGGACGCTTTATCCAGTGCCTGTTCACCCGCGGTAACAACGGAAACGGTCGGTTTGCATGCGATCAATATCGTTTCTGAGTCATCGATGACTCGTTTCGGCTTCGCTCGGTGCATTTGGAAGGGGCTTTTAACACACCGTGTGCCGGACCTGCATTTCACTTTCCCCCCCTCGTTTATTAGCGTTTAAAATAGCAGTGGATTGTTTGGAAAGAATGCACTGTTGTGGAATTTTCGGAAAATTAAAAAATTTTGAGCTTTGATATTTTGTTGTTCTTAGATAGCTCTTGTTATCTGTGTTTCTACATAACTTTATCGATAATGAATTGTTTAACGAGGTTTTTATATAGTTTACAGAGATCAGAATAAATGAAAGTGTGATATAATTGAAAGAAGAAAGAATCGTCCGTGAATCATTGAGAAATTGAGAGTCGTTCAAGAATTAGCGAGGATTTTGAGAAGATCCAAAGTTCATTGTCTGTTTTAATCTATATTTCATGAAAAAAACCTGCGTCGCAACTGAACGTACCTATAGGAAGATTCTTAAGTGAACTTGTTGAATAGAATTAAAAGAAATCCTAAAATTATTTTAAATTGAGGAAAAAAGAACATTCTAAATATGTCTGTTATATAACTACCAAATCAACTTAAAGTATGTTACCGATGAAAATTATAATATAAGTTTGCCAGGATATCAAGTGGCAGAGAATGTATTAAGGAATCATCTTTCGATACTTGAGAAGGGATTTTACTTATTTTATTTTAGTTTTCTTCCAAATATTAATTGAAGTATGGTATTAAATGACACCAAGTCGGTCATTAATTCTTGTCAAAAAAAAAAAAATCACCCTGCCCAATAGAGCAATAACAAATACATGCTTAATGATAGCCTCGGTACACGATAAATTAATAAAAGTATCATGATAATTACACAGTAAAAGGTGATTGATTTAGAGACAATGGGTCAAATCGACGATTACACGTATCTTTAATAAAGATCGTACGTAGTCTAGACGTAGTCTGCGCGATAACAGGATCTTCAGGCGCGATGATTAATCATAAATTACGAAACGCGACTAATAACTTTAATTACCTTCGGTATGCTCGCATTCAGCCGCGACTGTTGACAAGCAGGAATTACACCTCGGTTGCCACAATATGGATTTACGAGAAACACTGAAACGAAGAAATGAGGAGAAGAGTCGGTGGGAATCGAGCACGATCGACCATTCAACGAGATACTGTTACTTCTACAACGAATTTTCTGCAACAACACGCGAATTCCATTTTCCATGAAATATTTATCAGAGAAGAATCATACACGCGGGAAGAAAACTTGGCAAAAAGAACTTCTCTTTCCTGACATGCACAAGCATATTTATACCTATATATAGTCAGAGCTCTGTACTTGCACACGCGATTGGAACAGGGCGACGAGAGTTTCCACAATTTCTCCGAGCGGACAAAGCGCGGAAAAGGATCGAATTATGTCTGTCAAGGAGGATCAAGCAACACCTTTTGCCGTTGTACGATTAAGTAACGACTCGTTTACCGATTAACCAATTATCTTTGCGCCCGCGATTCGCGGGCGTACATGCAGCCTTGCGATTACTCAATAATATGTACCTCGCCTCGTCGACGCCTTTCTCTTTATTATGAAAAATCCGCGCACAATTCGCCGGGTCTGGCATGCTCTTGCGTCGCGGATGGAAGGTCAGAGGCGAGTTGGAGCCAGAAATCGATGCAACGAGATGGAAGGCACGCGCCACGATTCGCTTCAAAGTAAAATTTTGCAAATGAGGCGCGTCCGTGATCGCTTTAAGATCGCTCGTGTCGTTTCAGCCACGTAACACGTTCTCGCCTTGGAAAAACCGGAGGCTGAATAGGTTGTTCGTCTCTTTGACGATCACACGCGATCGTTTCGTTAGATCACGACCTCGTTAGATCGTAAAGTGCTGAAAAGGAAGCGGCCAGGACGGAAGCAACCGAAGTCCTTGCCAGAAATAGAGCGAGCCGAGCTCCTGTCTGGCTCCTGAGCGGAATATTTAATCGCGAGCAGGCCCGAACGGCGATCTAATTCCCGCGCCACGGTTAACACGCACGGTGTCCTCGCTCGCAGAAAACGCGTGACTCAAGCCTCCGATTCTCGCGAGACGATACGTCGAAACGTTTCCGAGAAACTATTAAACCGATTCGAGGATCTGCACGAATCGAACTGTGGTCAAAGATGAACGTAATCATGAAATATGACCATCACGTTACTCAAGGCCACGTGAAACAAGTCGAAGTCGATAAACATTACGCAAACGATATTTCCTCGTGATACAACCACGCGATTACGTTCTCCTTCCTATCGTTCAATTTTTGGCAGTCACGATGACGAAGTGTTTCGGATCGACGGTTTTTCGTGTTACGAATCGTTCGATGATTTTTCTGACAGGTGCATCTAGCGATGGATTATCCAACCATCTCCGGCATTCCAGCACGATGATTCGAGTTTCCAAGAAGAGAGTCGGATGAAACGTTTCGACGACATGGTCGTCGTATTAAAACGTAAATCCAGGACCCTGTGCAACGAGCCGCGACACGCGATCACCTAAGAAGCTTCTTGTGACCCGGATTCGAAGTCGTGATTGCCTGTTCTAATGGGACGTTATCGTGATACGTTTGCCTGCCGAGATTACCTGCCTGGGAATCTGCCTCCCACGCGAACACCGTATACCTGTATCGGCGATTATGAAACGAGGATTATGCACATGATCGCCGGCAATAAATGCGCTCTCTAATTTTCGCAAACATGGATAAATAGGGCGCGTTTCAATCTAATTAAGATTCTCTAGGGTTCTTCGAAAAAAATTGCCGCGGCAATTCTTTGTAGGAGAGTCGATATAGATCTGGGGTAGTTGATATTGAGCTTAATAAATGGTTCTGCTTATTTTTTGAATTATAACGTTAGCGTGAAGAAGGAGGGAGTTGTTGGATTTATGATCTTGTAGGCGGTAATATTTTTCGAATTTTTCTGTGCAGGAATTTATGAGCTTATGGCTGGCAATAATTTCCGAATTTTTCTATAGTGATATAGTAGCGCATAATACCTATAAAAGCACCTGCACCGTTTAAAAGGATAGATGAAGCTGTCGAAAGTATAACTTAGTTTAAAGACAAACTTGAAGGCACAGATTCGACTTATTACTATATCGTGGAGTCGTCAAGAAAAATGTAAAAATTTAATAATTTAAAAAATAAACAAAAATTCTATTCAATCATATTCACAAACTATTCAATAATTAATATTTAAAAAAAACAGAATTTCTCCTCAGTATTTAACATTATTAATAAATAGATAAATAAATATATATATATATATACATAATAACATGTATATATATAATATATATAATAACATATATATATATATAATAACAATGTAAGAAAATATTGCAAAAAAGTTTCCTGTATTAACATTTTACGGAAGCAACTCATCTGGTAGCGTACATATCGTGTTTCAAGTCTCCTGCGGTTAGGGGTAAACGAGAAAAGTGCACGATTCCCGAGGAAGCCTGACGCGTCTGGCCGCCACCCTTCGGTTCGTTCATCAATAAAACATCTGCGAGCAAGATTAAAAGGACAGAGAAGGAACGAGACTCTCCTACCGTCGTACCTACGCATACCTGCACGAAAACGTGGAACAGGTTTGTGAGCAGGAGGATCCGCTCCACGATGTCATTCCAATGCCCACGTAAAACCCACCAGATTAGTATCATCGACTTCGCCAGAATCCAACGGCTAACAGATATACATAGAAAAATCAGGGGAACAGTCAAATCAAAATTCAAGATAATACAGCAGGATAAAGTGAAAAAACATCGAAAAACAACGCGTATTGAATTTTACCAGACGCAGAAAGCGTATCTTGACGGTTCTTATCTGCCAAGAATCGTCTGTAAAGACCACCTTCTCCATAGAGACGACCAGTGGAAAATAATTCAGCGGTGCTTGTACGGAACAAGCCATTTAAATAAAACGAACGTGATAAAACAGAAAATACGAGCCGATACTACGTTCGTTTCCTTAACTCGGTAACACCAAACGAGGCAACGAGACTGAGAAAAATTACCGAGATAAGCCACGAATTCTGTCTTCGACACGCTTTTATCCTGAGAAACGCACAGGACTAATCCGTGGGACTGGATAGGGCGGACGAAGCAGAATTCTCGGCTGGTCCCTTATTCCTGGCTTCGTCCTTGCGCCTAGACCTGCCACCTCCGTGTGTCTACGTGTCCCTGTGTATTCCTGGTAAACGCGTACACACACGCACAGTCCAGGGAGGAAGAGAAAAAAAGATCGATCCTCTCGGCCGTGGTGTGCCGCGGAGAGTTGGCCGCGTGCAGGATCGACGTGCCGTGAGCGCGCTCGCTCGTCTCTCCAGGGTGGGAGATACGAAGGTATAAAACCGATCTGGCCGACTGCTGGCAGCCAGTCCAAAGGCCAGATGTGGCGGCGGCTCTAGTCGCACGCGTGCGAGAGAGACGATAACGACACGGCGTGCGGTACTCCCGCGACATAGCGAAACGCTTGGAAAACACATACCGGGAATCACGTTCGACCCGTGAAGATCCTTCATGGTTCACCACGGCGATCACCCAGCCTTTCGTCTGTGAATTCGTGCGCATAATTCGACTCAGCCTCTGAGAGAGGAGCAGCCGAGAGAAAAGGGAAGAAAAGAGAAGTAGTTAACGTCCTGAAGGGAGAGAGACGAGAGGAGAAACAAAAGTTCGTCCTGCTCTCGGATTCCAAAAAGGGAGAGAGAAAGGACAACGAACTCCGCGCTCGACGGAGTACGTCGAGAGGACTCGGCTCCCTGGGACTTGGCCAGGCTGGTCCTCGGGGATTGGTCGTTCAGCCACGAAGAACAGAGTTGAGGGGGAGAATTCTTTCTTTCGAGGGTGATCGCGGTTTCTTGTGGAATATACGTGCAGCTAGGGATATCACCAGCCGTTCACGGGAGTGGTGGTAACCGGAGAGTGCGGCTCTTAGGTGCGGATTTTTCTTTGAGACCTAGGAGATCGACCTTCGAAATTCTCGAAGAGAGTGTATAGAGTATATAGGAGTGATTTCAAACGAAAAAAGGAGGCGCAAAAAAGAAAGGCACCCTGGAACATGTCTGGAATCCAAATCAACGTGGAAGAAGCCTCCAACGACGGACGCGAGGATTCTGTTCCTGATGTAAGTCCATCATGAATTACATGTTAAAGAATATACATGGTCGAGACGTTTCTTCTAGCAAATGGTGTTTTAGAAGACAAATGATAGTTCGCGGCTGTATCACGGAACTCTCGTGGTCCTTCTCTGTAACTATCTCTGCTTTCTCTACTCGTCGTCCCTTCCGCAATTCAGAAATCTCAATTCCTCTCTGTGGCCCGACGAGATTTAATCACAATTACCGAACAATTCCTATCGAACTTTCACGATGTAAATACAAAGCACGTCCTGAAGTTCCTTTGGTGGGAAACAGATGATAGAAAAAGAAATAGAAGACCATCCAGTGGATGGACAAGTTAGTCTTCTGGTTCAAGAGAAATAGGAGAGACTACAAGAGGAGCAGAGGAAGTTAAATCAGCTAAATTCATCGGGAATCATAAATCTCTCGATCTTTGGTTTCTAGTGATTAGCAGGTTTGGGCTGGTTACGTAAAGCAGGCGTAGATTTTGAGGAAGTCCGCGAAAAAAATTTCACAACGTTATCTAACAGGAACTAGATTCCCCGGATTTAATGCATCGGCGATAATTAACAACACTATGTTTCTCTTTATCTATTCTATTCTCTTTACCTATCCTGTTAATGAGAAACAGTTAATAATGCAGAAAGTTCAACGGACGATTATCAAACGAACGACATATAAAATGACACTGGTAAACAGGTAAACTGTTCTGATTAATCGAGGTATCTTGGTAAAAGGCGTCGAACAGTTTAGGTTCACGGGCAACGTGCGTGCGTATGTACACGCCGCGTAACACCGTTCACCGCGAATACTTAATAAGCCTGACACCCATCCCGGTACGGGTTTATATAACGCAAAACCGAGTACACCGCGACAACGTCGACGCACTAGATGTTAGTTGGGAAACGAAGGACAATATCGTTCCCAGATATTCGTAGAAAATAACGCGCACGAAAGCCACGCCGCGATTACCACGGCGACGAATCGCGAACAAATTACGGTACACGCGTATTGTGCAATAAAACCTGCCTGCTGCGACGCGTCGCTCGTGAGAAATTCGTTTGCAACTTTCCACGAAAAATCGAACATCGAGAACGCGTATTCCGATTAAGGTTCAACCCGTCCACTTATTATTTGTTTTGTAGCTACACTTTCTTGAAGCAGTATGGTTAATACGAAAAACAACGAGATACTTTACATTCCGATACGTTACATACAAAAGTCTTAGGACAAATATTATTAGACTGGAGACCTTCATGAATTCGTTAGGAATTTCAATGTGAAAAAAATAAAGCATTCATTATAATATCTAGAGGAAAAATCAGATGCATTTTGATGTATGCATAAAAATTTGAATTTGTATAAATATTCACTATCTCGTTGTTACGTTTCTTTCGAGATTAGAAGAATGGAAATACGATTTAACTTGGATGTTGTATGAATAAAGTGGTAGAATATTAAAAATTTAAAAAGATGTGTATGTAATTTAAAATTCATGATTTACAGCGGATACTTAAACTTCAGTCTCAGGAATTGAAATAAAATTTAAAATTAAAATAAAGATCCTCGAATATGATCCTAAGTGAGTAGATCATAGTTTGCCATATGACTCGATATTAAAAGTGGTTGTTAGTCGCCTAAATGAGAAAACCAGCAACTAGCAATTGTCAGTGGAATCGAAATTCAACGAATTGAACTTTCATGCCCGCAGCAGTGACTTAATTTTAAATACGATCTACCGAACAAGCGTTTGGTTGGTTATTATATTAAAAGGAAAAGAAACGAATAGAACTGACATACAGTAGAACGTGTAGGCGTTACGCGATAGAAATAGTGCTACACGGCTCGCGTTGAAAAACGATTTCCATAATTCCGTAGCTCCAGGTTGATTCTCGAGAAGCCGGTAACCAAGCCACCTGTAGGCCGTTTCTCACATTCGCGTTTCATAATTCCTTCGCCGTCCTAACGTTTACGAGCATGGACCGCGATTGCTTCTCGAGGCGTAAGAATCCTAGCTGGAATTCCAAGTTTATTACTCGAACTACGATAAATCTAGGATTTACTACTGTGAATTAAACTGATTCTATGCTAAGTGTAAATTACTTGTTAGGCATCGTGAAAGATTTAATTCTGATTTATCACGAAGACTTATATGTTTTAAATAAAACAACTTGAAAAATAAAGAAGGATTTTCATTCTTTGCTATCGTTCAGAGCAGAATTTCATTTGTCTAATTGATTACATAATAGGAATTCATTAATTCTATTCACTATCCGTGATCTTTCATTCTTATAAAATAGAAGTTCAAGTTCAGCCAAGTAAATTCAGTCGACGAGAATTCGTTTAATCGGACACTGATTCAACCTTCGTCCCAATAAATGAAGTTCGAATAAAAGAAACTCCAATGTATAATATATAAGACAAAAGAACGGAGCATTACAAACAGCCTATCCCACAATAATCAAGTTATGAATCTCGAGATCAAGTACAAGACAACTTTCTCAATTAGCAGGTTAAATATTGACCAGCTGAATACTTATTGGCAAGCAGAATCTTTTGCAATACATCCTTGTGTAACATTGCCGATTATCTAGAACTTTGATCGGCCTTATCGATATACATCAATATATATAGTTAATGTATACACATTAATTCACAAATATTAGGAAGGAACTTAATCATAGGAGGAAGTTAGCCTGATTTATGTACCGTGTTCACCTTGTACGGATTCGACGGTGAAACTCAAACAGAAAGCGGTTTGCAAAAGGTTAAAAACAAAGTAACCATTTTGGGAAACGCCGCGTTTAAATCAACGAGATATAATTGATCGTCCGCTCGAGATCTGCCGTTCGAATGGATTTCATGAATGCATCTCGTAACGCAGATTGCAAATCGAAGAAGCAAGATACGATCCGTGTCGATTCAGCCTTCGTTATCGATCATTTACATAACATCGCGATATCTCTCGGAACTGTGGCCGCGATCTTTAGCGCGAACCTACAATTTAGAACGTACGCGTTTATTTCATCATTGCACCGCGCGCGTACACCAGAACTTCAGAGTTGCAACTCGATTCGACTCGAGCAAAATGCCGCGTGTTCCACTCGCGTGATCAGTCATGCGCGACGATTAAAAACGGAAAGTTGGTGAACGAAATTAGTCATTTGAGAAAAATTCGTAAAGGTCGACAACGTATCAAATACTTTTTAGAAACATTTCCTGAATGTTAATCCGAAATTTTGCATTCACGACCGGTATTTGTCATATGACAAATTGAATGAAACGAAAATTGATATTTTTGACTAAAGATCTGAATGTAACAAAATTATGTTTTTAAATGTGTGAATATTACAAAATTGAGAATCAAAATATACGTTAGAAACATATTAACCTCTGAATACAGACAACTTCGTTCAGCAAATCCTATTAACATCGATAACCTTCGCATGTTAAATATGGAATTAAAATATTGGTCGACACGTTTCCACGGCGACGAATTTTTAATCAGAATCGTCCTTTATCATCCATGCGCGATTAATCGTCTTCGCATTTGTCAACCGAGAAGTGTTAGTGTCGTCAACAGTGAACAGCTATCGAGCTATGAACGGTTGAGTATCCGTGTCCCTGGAAGATTAGAGTACTAATCGATCTGTGTGTGAAAACAATTCTCAGTCGTTGACCTTAAGAGGAACTTACGCTGGTGCGGAATCGAAGATTTCACTTTCCATCTTGATATTTGGAAGGCTCGTTTATTCGCTCACCAGTCATTAACTGACGAAACGACATTGTTTATTAGCGGATTAGATAAAATTCGAAAATATCCAAAACTATTAAACGGAGTAGCCACGAATCTTCGTTGGATTTGTCAAGTCAAGGTTTGATACAAGGTCATCGATCAACCGAGGGGAAAAGCTGGAGTGTTTTCGTCTAAGGTCGAAGCAGAGAAATCGATTTTGCAATATGAAGTGCTTTCTCTTGTTGCATGCAAATGTCGCCTCGGGGAAGGAATTCACGAGATCGCGACATTGATTCGTGCAACACTCACGGGTGCTTTATTGTGACAGCGAGTTACTTTGAGAACAAGATCGTCAATAAAAACAGGTGTTTTTCTCATTAATTATTAAATAAAAGAATGCATGACAGCTTTACAGAATGTCAAATACAGGTTTAAATTATGGTGACGAACAATGAAAGTATTAAATATATTTTTGTGTAAATAAGAGATAAAAATTGATTTGCGATCTCCATCTATAATCCGAAAACAATTATTGGATAACGATGACAGCGACAACGGCGTAATTATATAATTCGTCTTGTGCTGCTTCATTAAGGAAGCATATTTCATTAGATTGCGTGATAGAAGCGACGCGTATCGAACTTTCATTCTCTATTTCAAGACGCCACGACGTGACAGTTTTCTAACGGGTCCTGCTGTTTCCAATTTACAAAGACACCTATCTGCTTGCCTAAATTTACAGGACCGTATATGCAAAAGTCTTAGATCATCCACGACAGTAATTTTGCAATACTAATTGATCATATTTTTAGGAAATATTAATCATTATGTAGGAGCAATATCCCCTTTATGGTATCATGTTTGTAACTTTCCAAAACGACTTCAGATGAGCCATGAGAAATAAATATATATGATAATTATTAATACTTTCATAACAAATATCAATCATCAATAATTCCTGAATTCAATACTTAACAAAGAATAAATTTAAGATTCAAGGTATCTTCACATCCATTCGTAAAAACAAAACATTTCAACTTCGTACATGATCTTAGTATTTGCCCAGTACTGTACATTAACCTAACCTACACGGCACCATTTATAGACCACTATAATTTTACTTTCAAAGAATGATCATTATAGAAGAACCGTAAGAACCAGTATTGCCATATATTCACACACATCACTCGCGTCCAAGCAATGATCACTCCGTGTCTGATCATGACACGCCGCTTCTACTTCAACGGTCACCGCCGCGACGTGTATTAGACGCGTCGATTCTCGAGACCGAAGAAAGCAAGAAGAAACAGACTCGAAGGAGGAAGATATATTTATAGGAGGGATAAGGTTGACAAACGTCGTTTGCAACTATTAGGTCTCACGACACGTGTTTGCCTCGATGTCACAATTTCGGAACGTACTCCTTATTTACGTTGTAAATGCAAATGGACCAGAATCGATCGTTTCCAAATGACCTAGAGAAGGTTTAGAATCGACCAGCAACAAGTTCCTCCGGATTCGGCGAAGCGTGCTCGTGACATTTCGCGACGATGACGGAGGACGTGGCGGCGCCGAGCATCATCATCGGCCATAGCTATTATCACGGAGTAAACGTACTCGGGATCGAGGCAGATCACGAGAAACGGCTGGGAGACGCGTAAATAATTTGCAAACAGAATTGCCTCGCTGTTATGAAATCAATGGATTCTTGACTGGTTTATTTATAGCCTCGCGCGTCGCGTTGATTTATGAATTTATACACAAGCTTTTTCTTTCAGGTAGAAAAGAATTTCAGAGAGTTGGATCGGACCAGGGTGTTCGATTGGTTTGCGACTCGGTTTGAGGTCGACGCCGCGGGCAGTGCTCGCGATAAATGAACGAGATCGATGATAAAGCATCATGAAGTTATCGATCGCGATAGCGATGAATCTCGCTTCGATCGATAATATTCCTTTTCGCAGAGAAGTAGAAAGCTGTCGAAAGTTTGGAATTAAAAACGCACGAGCAGGATTTCGTGTATAGTTTATTACTGGATAAACGAAATGGAAAGTTCCCGTTACGATGTGTTTGTTGTTTAGAAATATCTTATTTCTCTTGAGAAACCGACGATGATGAGAGATCGAGCGTTTAATTCGCGATTAAATATTTCATTCACGAAGCAGGAAGATTGAAAAATTGGAGTGAAGAAGATAACAACGATTGTTACACTCGCTGACTCTCCCATTATATGTGACAGATTATGTGGACGGTACTCGAGCGAAGGATAATGAAGACAAACGACTGGCGAATTCTGCTAAAGAAAAACAAGGGAAGAGTAGCCAAGCGTGCAAATTACTCGGACTAATTAAATTTGCGCGCGTACACCCAGTGACATAACGTTGACGCATCGCGACGAAGACAAACGGTGCCATGGTTCACCTGGAAAGCTTGGATTTAATTATACGCTGACGATGAAACAGAGGTTAAGTGTTCCATTCACTCACCAGCAAATCGACGATTCAACTAAAATCTGAGAATTTTTCAAGCTAAACGGATAGTCAGTCATTCTTCAACGAAGAAAGTTTGAAAATTACAGTAAATTATACTGTAATTATATGGGTCCCAAATAGTTTCTTAAATTGATTACTGTTCCAAACATATTCATCTTTAATCATGCATATTCAAACATTAAAATATTCGAAGACAATAAGTACAAAAATCATAAGACAAAGGTACTCGTAGGATAATCAAGAACCATTTAAAGCGTTCGCTGGGAACCTTGACCAACAATCGACGAACAATAGAACCTCATTTATTGGAACGACATTTTATTTCGTATCTGATTGAGTAAACTGCAGATTGAATCTATACACAGCGAAGAAAGCTTAGATGGTAAACGACACTAAATGACATCATAATTTTACAAGACAGAATTATAATTGACGAGAGCAATGGATATATGAATCATATTTACGACGTAGTAAAAACCATCTAATACAAAAATTACTAGTATTCAAGTACATAAGTATCACTTCGAAACTTTCTTTCTTCTCTTGTTATATCTGAATTCTTCTTAACCGAATGCCAAAACACAGGAAAAATCATATAAATTTCACTCACACAGTGGCTCCAAAGTATTTAGATATTTACACTTACAGATATAGAAAATTCTTGTATATTGAATGTTTTATATAAAATATTTTGAAATTTCATTAGCATTAGAACGAGATACGACTGCCATGATTGGTGAAATTTTCAACAACTTCGAAACTATTTTATAGAAGTTGCAAGACATTTACTGGAAACATATGTATATTCTGTAAAAAAAATTAGTATATACAGCGTAAACAGTCATCTAAAGTATTTATTTACTTCGATATAAACATGATAGCCCAGTCTCGTAACGATGCTAATGAAATTTCTAAATGTGTTTCGTACAACATAATACATATATCTATAAAAAAAATCTACAAGCGTTTCGATACTTTCGTCAGTCACTGTATACGTATAAACTAAATTCAGATAACCGGACAGTTCCCGATACCACCGTGTTCTTTTTACAAAATAAATCAGTGGTATCGATATACGAGCTTCTGTTAATTTCTTGTCCTCAGATATATTCCGAAACGGTGCCAGGCGCGTTACGAAATAGGCGGGTAAATTCGCAAACAAGGTCCCAGAGCTGGAGCTGGGTCGCAACTCGCGGAAGTGGAACGACGTGGCGTTTCGATTTTTAACAGTCCTTCGACTGCTCATGCAACAGCCACTACTGCTTATCCAAAGATAAGCGCGTTCGTTCTGCTGGTGAAAACCGTAGAACGCGTACGCACACTACGCTCGAAACGATTCGTATACGTGAAACAGACATTCGCCATCAGGAAACGGCTTTCTTCCTCTCCTCCGAACGCTTCTTTATTTTACAGACTCTCGAAGATTCTCTCCGCATAACGACTTTCCTTCTCACCGGTTACCTATTCAGCGACCGGTATTTGTCAAGAGCTCGTACACGAGACAAACATGCTTTCTTGTTATTGTGAAATTTCAACAGGGTGGAGGAACTAGTATGTTTAAAGGTTATTAGAGAAAAAAAGAACAGCAAATAATTAAATATAAGAAGAAATGTTCTTTAGCCACAGGTTACAAAATTAACCCTGAAAGAAATACAAGTATTTTATGTATGTCAATGTAGAGTTCAAGATGATTGAGAAACAATCCAGCATATATTGGAAACTTTCCAAAATGTTTGCAATTCCTTTCAGCGAGAAATGTCAAATGTGCAACGCAATGAATAGAGCGTAAAGAGGAACGTTCTTTTCTCTAAAAAAAATTGCGATAAAAGTCTGACTAGAAATAAATAACTATCTTGACTTCCGAAATAGGCATACGCATCTATACAAGGTATAAAATCGGAGGATGATTTAATTGTTTGTAACCTGGAAAATGAGCCTTAAACGACATTTTTGTACAAGAACTTTTTTCACTGTCACGAGACATTGACATTTAATCGGTATATTATGTTATCTTTAAATTATTAGACTCTTTACTCTATTAAACACTGAATTTGCTGGAACGACTGCAACAAATATCCCATAACGAGATCAAAGGCGCTCAGTCATGCGTGTAATTATAATAATGACAGGTGTATCTGATTTCGATTGATCGACCTATTTTCGATCGGTTTGGTATCTGTTAATTGGCAATCGAAGCGACCTCGTGGAAGGAGGAAGGTCAGAAGAACGCTTTAGATCTCACTAAACGATTCTTGTTACACTTTTCACGCTTCTCCGAGACACGAGGACAAATCGTAAAAAATACTTGGGACATAGAACAGAGACCTTGTCATCACGGAAACGACCTGAAACCGGCGATACCTGTACGATGTTCGGAACTAATTACGTCCGGGATCATTAAAATCGTTTGAAAGCCATCCCCGTAACATTGCACCAATGAATATAGTGAATATAAGCGACGAAATAATTACTTCGCGATCGCTATTCCATCTAGATAGCCGCCAAGGCTATTAAGCAGGCTCGCTAGAAATCGGTGTAGAAGCTTCTTCCACTCGTCGATCATTTTAATTCTCGGATCATTTCGCGTCAAACATTTCACTTTGAATTCATTGGTTCGCTAGGAAAGTGATACAATTATTGCGAGAAGATTTTTTTGAAGAAGTCGGTTTGAAATGGAAAGTTGTTAATTACCCAACTATTTAGCAATGGTTAGCAAACTATTTTAGCAAAAAATTCGTTTCCTTTTACAATTTATAATTTCATTTTTTTAATAATTATATAAATTCAATGAATTCTATCAGTTTTAAACTGCAAGAAGTATTTGCACCACGTTTCTATTAATCTCATTAATTTAATGAGCTTATTATTACATAAATTGTAATATTTATTGGAGCCTATTAACATGATGGATAATTGACTGACTATTTAAATGCTTCCACAGCCAGTTCTTGCAAATATCTCCGGATATATCACTCTTCTATCAAACCGATAATACACGGAATTCAATACGGTCTCGTTAACGAAGTCTCTAGAATCTATTCTAAATCCCGTATATTATTCGCCATGAATCTTCGTCTTCGCTGTGCACGACAGGAGGCGCGCAACGATTTCACAGACGGTAGAATCTCCCTTCGTAACGCTCGCTCGAGCTCTTTCATAATCCACGAGATGCCCGCGTTCTGTCTAGTTTAGAGCCAACAGACACACGGAGTCTCAAGGACGAGAATGTTCGACCACTGCAAATGATTTGATGGAAATATCGAAAGTCAATGCGTATCTCCAATATCGATGAGCAGATTATCATACCAAATATCAAAGATCGTGATACAGTGAGGGCAGCGACCTCTGTCCTTTTTTTCATTCGACTTCGCCGTTGTGACTTCTCTTTTCTATTGGAAGAACCGCCGTGGATCTCGTGGTAAACAAAGTGAAGCATCGTGCAATAGTCGATGTAATGAGCCCAGCTCGCGAGTTGCAAAATATGTAGACGATCGTGGCAAACGGGCCTTAGATTTATGTTTTCTGTGAGGCAACGCGGCGCGAGATCGGCGTGAAAATGGGCCGCGCTCGAAGACGCCGTCGCGGATGGAAATGAGACCATGTCGAAACTTGTGTATTATTAAAATTATTACCTCCCTAGGTGATCTTTATAGTGGCAAATAATAGGTTGTCGGCTGGGCTGTTTTTCCGATAGGAATACGAGTTCTGAGTTTCCCTTTTTTAGTTCTTTAACGAGATAAGGAACTCTATTTTAATTTCGTTCGCCTTAAGAAAGAATGTTGAAACGATTAATTGGTTACGAGATGATTGAATTGCAGTGCAGATGCGTCTTAGGCCATTTCAACTAGTAATCTCATAATGATCTCAAAACGATCGTACTTCCAAGAAATATTTTCACATTGTGTGTTTAGATATTCCATTTGTGCTAATACCAACTTCTAAATTGCGAGGAGCGTAAAGGTAAACTAATATGCAAAGGGTAACAGATCCAAGTCTTCGTAATTTCCTCACTACGAAACATGGAGATGTTTAAATGTCACGTAACGTTCTAACAGCATAATCGTAACGTAACACTTAGCTCACCTGGTGACACGTAACGTGCTCGTAAATACATACGTATTAAAGAGCAATAGAAACTGCTTTAAACAGGTCGCTGTGATTTGGTTAATAACAGCATTTACGAAAATTTAGAGGTATATTGAAGAAATGACCGATAATTATCGAAAGTTGTTGAGTCAAATATTATATTCTTTCGTTAATAACAAACTTTCTATTCGTTTGTTTATCAACCGTATAGACAATTTGTTGAGATACCTCTATCATTATAAATCATAATAATTCTCTCAAGAAATATCAAACTGGAAAATACTAAATGTCAGAATAAGATTTCGATGAATAGCGAAAAAAAATGAAGAACAGTTTAATTTTATTACCAGATATATTATACAAAATATTCAAGTTTGAATTCATCGAGGGTGAACGAGCGGAGGTGCAATGTGAAATCCGGTTCGCCCGATCGTAGGTGTCGAATAGAAGAAACAAGCTCATTCTATGCTCAGCAAAGCCGAAATGACTCAACATATTCATGAGTGCGTATTTTATTGAAATTCCTTGTAAATATCGTGCCTTTTCGTGGAATTAGCGGTATGTTCTTATAAATTGTCAAACAACAACGCTTTCTTTCGCTCTGAAACGTAAATATCCAACGTTGGGAATCCCGGGTGATTACGGAACTACTTTTAATAAACCGGGTTGTCGACTTTGAGTTTATAAAAATTTGCTCCAAAAAATGTTTATGTCTTTCCATAACGGGAAAAAGGTAGAAATAATCGAACTAGATCTCAGGATATCATAAAATACGTGGCGTTATAGAAACCTGGCTTGTAAAATTCTTTATTTCCTTCTTAATTGTCCCTGTTTTAATTACGTTATATAAATTTGACATGTAAATTCCATTATTATTACTAGTGATTTAATCTCTGTAAAAAAAATTTCCTATCTAGCCTTCCATTCTACATTCTCTGTATTTTTTTATTATCTATCTAATTATTCCTGTCTTAATTACATTATATAAATTTATCACACGAATACCGACACCTATTATTACCAAATATTCCATCGTTACAAAAAAATGAAGAAAGTTATAACTTATATTTTCCATCTAATCCCTCATATTATTTCTACTATTCTACCATTTTCGTTATAATTATCTCTATCTTAATTAAATCGTATAAATTCATCGTGCGAATTCCAGTATCATCACCGAATGACCAATTGCTCCAAAAATGAAAAAGAAACAATGTCTAAAGCCAGATGGCTTGAAACTTCTAGAACAGCCATTCCTAAACCGATTCGTTCCTCTTCCTCGAGTTTCACCGATGCGATCTGCTCGCTCGCGAAAGCGATCTGCCACGGGATGAACAAGGTCAAACCACGGAATCTGTTATCGCTACCTTGTAACATATATCTTTTTATGATCGTTCACGCATCCGCGTGCGACGCTCGTTAGACGCCAACTTCTCTACCCGTTCGCGGTATCGGTAACGAGAAAACGTACCTCGAGGTATCGACTGACGTGGCGCTCCTGGATGATGATCCTCGACCTGCACAGCTCGCGTTCGTACAACCGGTTAACGAATATTCAAGCGATATTCCAAGACCAGTGTTAAATTCCAACCGAGTCACTGGCTTCACTTGGCGGACGTATTTTTTGTGCAGCCGACAAGAGCCGGGAGAAACAAAACGTTTCCGAGGAAGCAATAAAAAGCACTGACTTCTTAATGTTCTATCAGAGTCTTCTCAAAATCGAAGAATGTCTTAAGGTTACTTAAAGATTAGGCAAATGAATTCTTCAAAAGAGGGGAACACGAGATGAGAGGGAACAAAGATCGATGACCGAATATATTCTGCCCTTGAAACGAGATAATTCGTTTTAACGTTTCTTTGAAAATATTTGCCGACCGTTTAGCCATTCTAGTAATGTTAAACAGTTATAATTAGTTTATAAAGATAATGACTTCGGAATATATTAACAACGGTCCGAGCTACGAGAAACCTAGACAGCCAACAGGTTTAGTAGAGAACCACGCATGATCAGCAATTATATTACTTTGTCATCAAATTATAATTATTGTCATTTTTGTGTGCTTAAGAAAATAGGTTACGCCTCTTCTGCTTCCACTGAAATACCAAGACAACTTTACGAAACACATTAATCAAAAAATGTGACATCAGATAAAGAAGAGTGGGGAATACCCAGAACTCAAACTCACATTCCTCGGAAGACGTTAAAACTCAAATCACCGAACGTATATAATACGATAAAAATATACTTTAATATATTGATATATCAAAATATTTTAACATGTTGCGATCAAGAAATCATCCCCATTTCGAATATTTATTTATTCGAAGATATTCACAACTTATCTTAAAGATCCTCCCCTAACCGGTCGTTACTTTTCACTACAACGATACTCTCTGTCAATGTTAATCGTTCTTGATACACGAAGAGGACGATTAATCAAAATCGTTCAACCCCTCGAGATGATACAGAAACAACGATGGGAGAACGAAAAAAGAGTGGCGAGTTTCAGAGTGTCGCGTTACCCGGTCCCAGCACAGGTGCAGCGCTTCGAGGCTGACCAGTGTATTGAATTCCACAAAAATTCTTAACGACGCCTCTCTTTGAGCGTCGCCCAGGCCATTCTCTCTGTCTTGGTCTCGGTTCCCGCTCGGGTGCACGGGTTTTTCTTCTTGCTCCGGCTCGAGTATCCGACTCTTTTGCCTCTCGCATCGTCTCGAAAAATTTCGAGATATACCAGCTCGGCAACGAATACCTGTCACCGAGAACGCGCCGTCGGGTATCGAGATTCAGTTATGAAACTTCGATTCCGACAAATACGGCGCCATTCTCCTCCATTGTCTAGGAGCTTTGCGCAATTTCACTCGTATCTTTTCATTCCAGCCTATGTAATTTCGCCAACGAATGTCTTTCAAGTATCTTCTATAGCGATTTATACGATATGTCGTATTAATTGTTAGGTCCATGTTTTGGTATCTTGCACTCTGACAATTTCTTGATACAATCGATCAGTGATCTCAGTAGTCCTTTGCAGTGAAATTTTTCGAAAGCAGAAAGTTATATTTCGAAATGTTCATTGACAACGTTAACGATACAGTGGTCATCTTCCTTTTATATCAGCGAGAACAATTTGCAAAATGTCAATGTTGCTAAAGAGATATCAGTAGATTATTCAGAGTTAAAATGGAGGATTCAAAGTTGCTTGACTCGATTATTGCAGTAAGTTTAATCCTAATAGCTTTATTCTGTGTTGATAATTCACGAATAATATCGTATCAGGGATCTTTTATCAAGTTTCCTATTCTACCTTTATAAAAATCTCATTGTTTTAAACAGGATCCTCAAAGGATTACTTATAGAGCAACTTAGTAGTATAATTCTCCAATTATATCATCGGCTGAAGAAACTATTATCTTTGTCAAATAATAGAACTGTAATTCTGACCTAACACAAAATGTCCCTCAAATCATTTAAGACAAAACTAATCCTCGTAAATCATGTAACATATGCATCTCCGATTGAATCAATTTCTTAAAGACCTAACAATGGAATGAACAAGAGACTCCAAGACTAAAAATACCAGGTGGTCGGTGCTCCGGCGAGTCCCGGAAGATCCGCGAGGCACCGGCGGCAAAAATGCGGTGCAAGGCTGCTTCCACGTTATTTTCTGAATCGGCCACGCCCGACAGGACACATAAATCGTGGGTCGGCTCGCGTTCCATTAGAGACTCGATACTTCGAACCGTATCCGAGTGAAAAAGCGACTCGAAAAAAGAAGCAAGCCGAGTTCGGACCTTGGGCGGTGGCCAGTGTGCGGCGAAGGTAGGCCACAGGTTCGGTGCGAAACGCGGCTGATTTACGTGCGAAAATGGCCAATTAACTGGCGTAATCGACGTGCGTACGCACGAGCCGAGCCAACGGGCCAAGCCAGTGTCAAAGTCGCGGAAATGCTCGCGCTGCTATCCCCGGCTTGGCCCTGAAAACGTTTCGCGGCCGTACACCTCCAGGCATGCTTCAAGAGTCGAGGAAACACACGACGACACGACGAGACAACGACGAAGACGACCAAGATGCGACCAGAGAATTACATTCGAAGCAACGAGCTGCACAGAGGAATTCGAGAGTACCAGCGTTGTGCAACGATCAAACCGGAATATCGGGAGCTTGGTCCCCCGAAAATCTTCCTTCGAGCTCCGAGTGGTAGCGCAATCGAGGACTCGTTCGGCTCTGAACGTTGCTCCATTGCAAAGTGCATCATTTTTGTTCGAAATGAGAGTATTATAGATGATGGCGTTTAATATTATTTGGTATACTCAGTAATAGTTTGTTAAAACGACCAAAACTCGAACTGGGATATGCGAGGAGCTGAAGTCTCTTGGTGCCCTTCTGAAGAAACTCATAATGCTACTAAGTTATTGACCGACTAAATCATATTTGGCACACAACAAATACGATGGTGTGTAAATCCTTCTTGTTAGTCAGGTGATTATAGAAAAGAACACATAAGATGACGTGAATGAGGGTTTGAAGAGCATAGGGGTAAATTAGAGTTTGAAAGCCGCAAGGATAAATAAAAGTCTAAAGAACAGAATAAAGATGAAGATTCAGTATAGAATAAAACATTTCTAGAAGGTATATGTCTGTTGTGAGGAAAATATTACAGAAAGATTACTCGTTCTAAGAACCATTCCTCGATAACCACTCCTCTTCTATTCTCTTCTTTCGTTTGAAGTGAACTCGATCGAAGCGAAGAGTGTACGATTTAGTTAGGTCGCGGTACATCATCCCCGCTGGTATTTCGATGCGGTGAAACGCGCGATACGGATACCCGCAGATGGGACCGAGCTAGAACAATAAGCCATTGCGACAGCCTTTCGAAAACAACGTTCTTTGGTATGTAAAACTTGCTTATGACGCGAACACAAGGAAACAAGCGAATGAATACAATACTTGGTTAACGAGAAAGTCTATGTGTCCAAAGTTCCCAATTGTTTCGTCGGTTAATTAGTATATCATCGACGCACAATTTACACGACTGTAAAATAGAATCGTATTAGTAAAAAAGACTAGATACATTTGCAAAGAACGTTCGCTCAGGATATAATACAGCAGGTTTAAACAGCTATTTAATCTGCTGATTGGTCAATCGAATCGGACCACGAGCCTGTTCGTCGAACAGATGAAACTCAGATAACGTGGTGGATACATATAGAGTAATGTTCTGTTGGCGTGAGATAAACAACACGCGGTTGCAGGTGGAGGACATGCGGGCGAGGCAGAAGCGTAATCGCCGCGACATTATCGCTTATGCAATCAAAGCTTCACGTCGATTTACGTTGCTTTCAGATCGAGGCGACGGCGGCTACGACAGCAGTAGCGGGCAGCCCGCTTTCCTGGCACATCCCAAGGCCGTCCTTGGTGGGACGAAGCGAGAGGGATAGCGAAAATGGTAGCTGGGCTCATCATCTGCACCCAAACTCGCCATCCAGAGGATCCACCTCGTCGCAAGGATCCACTGCCAGTACACACGTAAGCGTGCATCGATAGATCATGTAATTGAAGTTTAGAAGAAGTTGAAGAACGTAAATGAAAAGCTGGTTGAAATTAATTCTTGGTACCTTAAAAATTATAAAGTAAATGTAACACACCTATGACTACAATTAGACTTATTTGATGAGTGAAGATTTATAGCAAATAATATTCATAATTCTTAGTCAGAGTCACTGGAAAAACAGTTATGAGAAAATAAGATAATATAAACTGATACAATTGAGGAAAAACATGAGATCCTTTGAAGGAATATTGAACACCCTACCTTGATATTTTGACGGTTAAATTATCCTCATGTAAACAGATTTAGATTTCTAAAGTTGTAAAAGAATTCAGAAATCCTAATAAATGTTAGAAAGAAGTACAATTAGTATAATCAATAAATGTAACCATTGAAGCTAAACAAATAAATGAAAAGATTAGGTATCAGAAGTCTCGAGGTTTAAGAAGCCATAACAACCCCACAAAATTAAATTAATATAATCAATAAATCTAATGAATCATTAAGTGTAAGACTAATCATTCAGGAGACTGAAATTAACCAATTATTCAATTTAAAGTAGAAAGTTCAATAACCGAGCGATTAAATAACATTCTTGTATTACAGAGTGCCGCATCGGGCACGTTACTTCTGACAGCCGCTAACCTAGCCAATCTCGCGGCGATTCATCCGCCTACGGTGACGGCGCCGAAACAGATGGACACCGCATCGGTTGCGAGCAGCACTCACTTCACCGTAGTGAACGGCCTAGGCAGACCGACGACCGTTTACAGGAAGTCCTGCTGCGCGAGAAATCAGCTCACCGTGCTCGTCTGCACGATGAGCTTTCTATTCATGGTCGGCCTGCTTCTCGGGATTCTCTACATGGAAAGTGAGTACTACTCGTAGTGATGTTAATTGATTCAAAAGCTCCACTTCAGAGGCTCTTCAATCTTTTAACAATGCTACCCATACCGAATGTTTTTAAGTCTAGTCTCCACCAGTCTCCGGTGCTTTTTGCTTCTGATTACAGTGAGAATTCGCGACAAGTACCACTAGGCCTATAAAAATTGGCGAATGCAGCGATCGTGGGATCATCCTGTAGAAGACTATGCTAACGACGAGACAAAAGAGTGCAAACTGCGAGTCAACATTGAAGAATGGAATCAGGGATGAATCGATCTCTGCGAATCATTTGATATTAAGATTGTCGATTACAATCGATGGAATTATTCGTATTTATAATGTATATGTATATTATCACTTAGAGCGTTAGGACAACTCGATTAGACGTTCTCGGTCAGAGACAAAGTTTCAAAGGCTGTATTGCACCGTATTTGACGTGCGGTACGTGAAAACTCAGTAATTACATTCATGTAATGAGCTAGCTTTAGGTAAGGCCGTATAAATAGCACGAATGCGATCCTAACTCCTAAATTGAGCCACTCGATTATCTGGCGAGGAGGCCGATCCGCGTCCTTCGAAATTCGATCAATATTTCTTCTACTATCCTTCCCTTTCTATAATTAAGATCAGACGATAACGTATTAAATAAAATGTACGAATCATCATTTCTTTGAATCGATTTGTGAAAATTATTAATTTAAATTAAATTTAAATTAAGATGTTTCTGAAATGTAAATTTCTGATTTAAATCTAATTTAAATTAGATTTAAGGACGATAAGATTGTAAAAGGAAAATATTAATTGTAAGCTGGACAAGTCGTCGTCCAGCGAAACATTTAGTAAGTCATACGCACAAGTATTTCTTCGATTAACGTTGACGGTTCGGAACAATCGACGAGATGGGAGTAAGATAAGCGGATATGTGTTAATTTTTAGGGGTCGTTATTTAATTGTTACTAACAGAAAGAACGCTTGAATCAAACCTGGATTCCGCATGCCAGGGTGTCGTGTTCCAGGGAATGTACGGAAAAGCAATGAGCAGCGATCGTGTCGATCGCTGACCCGAAACTGTGATATTACTTGCGTATTAATTAATCGTCGATTCAACAAGAAACTGTCGAACCATGAAGAAAATCAGGATGTGTTTTATTTCACCCCTGTCCCTTCTATCCTCCTAATATTATTATATATTGCGATACTCTATTTGCTTCTTCTCTTTTACTTAAAAAACAAATATATGTAGAAAGATATTTCGAACACTGATACACGAAAAAAAAAGTACTTTCTAAGACTGCATAACGCATTATTGTTTAGTTATTATCGTATCGTTAGATATTCGAAAAAGTTCAGTTCTAAAAACATACGGTAAAATATAAAACAAATAAATTAGAGCATTTTATATTTTACGACTTTTTCCGGAGTTAAACGTGATAATCTTTAAGAAAATAGAAGGTTATCCTACGAAATGGTATTAACAAATACATTACATAATCCTAAATATAAGAGATTACAAGATTGACTTCCTTTATACTGTGTATTAATAAACATTCTGCCATTTTGATGTCAAAAAAATATTTCAGAGAATAAGAAATCGAAAATTTATTTACATGCATGATATTACTTACCTCCAAATCCTGAAGTGTCTGAGTCCATCTGTAATTGGGCAAGTCTGCGCCATTTCCACTGTTAGGCCGAAGTTTGTTCTTTTCCTTCTCATCTTCTTCCTCATCTTCTATTTCCTCATTTTTACCATTATGCGCATTATCACTATTATGCTCATTATGACCATTATGCGCATTATCACCACTTGGACCAGGAACAGCAAGTGATTCTTTTGCCGATTTCTGTAACCAGAACCGCAGAGTGTAATCAAAATAATTTCTTTAATATAACCTCAATTTTGCTAATCATAATTGCATACCTTATTGTCTATCTCTTCTTGTAACTTAACAGCCTGTTCATCAGTCAGTTCGACAATCTTTGACTCTGAGTAGAACTTTTCCTCCTTAGCCTTTTCTTCTTTCTTTCTCTTTTCTATTCTTTCTTTGCGACGTCTCTCTTGCTCTGCACGCTCTGCCTTTTCACCAGCTGCTTTGGTAACAGCCGTAGCTTCGTGCTTCTTAAATTTGCTCATAACAAGCTACAGTCAAATACAAAGATCGTAATGTGAATTATAAAATCCACAAGAAGTGATGAAATCATTTACAACATCACACGACATTGTTTAAAGTCATAGACGAAGAACAATTACCTTCTCTGCAGCTCCTTCCCCTCCTCCCGTGTAGAAATCCGTTTTCCTCGCAAGAAAACTGAAGATTGTATCTAGGAGCTACAAAGTAAACGGTATTTCATTAATAATGGGAAAGTTATTTTAAAAATAATGATGTTTCTCCAAGTGAAACATAACCTAAGCTGGCGACGAAACAAGACTCACCTCTTGCACACCGCCTTCGTGTTGCTGAGCCATAGCCAGCAACATTCCATCAAATTTCTCCTCGTTCTTTGTCATTTTTCTTCAAGATTAGAAGAATATTTAATTAATATCAACGAACAAATCACACGAAACGTCTACTGACGTTGAAAACCAACGCACTTCGTTACCACGTTTTAATGAGAAACATCTCGAATTATCGACCAAACATAATTTTGAACGGTGATACACGTGACGCTCTCTAGCGTAGAATGCTGATATTAAAGGGAATGCGTCGTTCTCCAATGATCTATGGGTCATTTAGTTCTGTGTATCGATAAGGCGCAACCTTTTTCTACAGTAAATTAAAGGATTAATATAACTAATTATTATAAAAGATATATCTCCTTCGACGAAACTCAGATGAATCAAGTAATTTACATATATGAAGCAAAAATTTCAAGTTTAATATTATTCGAAAGGAACTGGGTTTTTAAAAAAGAAATCGATGTTATATGGAATGACAATTCCTTATGATCGCTGATACGCAACATTCCTTGAATGATGCAATATAAGAGATATAACTTGCAAAACACTCAAGTCGTTCATCGTAGAACCCTTCACTTTCATTGCAAGCGCGCCCGCGAATCGTTTTCAATTTGATGCAAACGATAATCTCTTACTTCGGCGTCAAAACGTTAATGGGTTTCGCGTAACGAGAACGAAATTATTAACTGACCTGACCGAAAATTTATGCAAGGCGAACGTTGTAAAAAAGTAGGTTAAAGAAGTGAAAACAGCGTCCTTCGGGCGCGAATACATCGTCCGTTACAATTATTGCAAACAAATATAATGTTTCTTGCACCAAGATGATTCATTAGCGAAAGCAAGTGGATCTTTAAAATATGTGGAATTCTTGACGGAGTAAAATGAATAATCGGACTCCATTAGAGAATTAAAAATTTCGATTGACTGGATTCGATCGACTTTCAGCGCAGTTCATACGCGTTCCACACGTGCAGCTAATTAGGTTACAATTTCTACTTCATCATCGCTGTATATATTTTTTCTTAAAGTTATGAGGGAATGGCACACGATAGAACAAAAAGATTTCCAAAATTAATTACTCAGACACCGCCTAAAATTGGACCTGGAACTTACGATGTATCGGACTTGCCAGAGCCTAAAAGGCATCTTGGTACTATAATTAAAAGTAATTCACGGTGTTTCAAAATCCTAAGTTATGACATGAAATTATTTCCACAGCTGATTGCTATCCCTTTCTCTCTGGATCAAAAAGGAGAACTATTGCTATATCGAGAGATGCCGAACGATTACCAGGGCCTGGCACGTACAATATAAAAGAACCTCAACGACATATACCAGAACGTAGTTTCTAAAAATTAAATCTATCGAGATTGAATTCAGCTAAGTCTTTGTGATGAAAGAATGATAAATTACAGGGCGGAGTCAGCATCGATTTTACAGATGCTAGATTTAAGGAAAAGATACCCGAAGGACCAGGTCCAGTGGATTATCACGTAGCTGCAGATTTAATTAAGTCACGAAAAATAAGATGTCATCCTGGCACCTGGAGAGGACCTGCAGGAAAAGTAACATATTTATTTAGTTTCTAAACTTGTGTATCTTTGTATGTCTTGTGCATTGTGAATCTTGTGTATTGTGTATTCATTTTATTTTGATAATAAATTGCAGCTATGGCTAACTCGACCTCCTCGTTCGATTATTCCAAGTCCTACATCAATTCCAGACAAAAATTACACGGCGTACAGTATCAACGAAAATGGAAGCTTAGTAAGGAATCCTCCTTTCAGAAAAAAAACAACTTTCTTTTACAACGTCCCACGAGGAGTAAGAATCTCTGTATTTTCCTTTACAAGTTAACGAGCCAAATAAAACAATTTGTAGAATAAAAAAAATATTCAAAAAGAAAATATATAATTTTTAGGAAGCAAATGCCACCACATTGCTCTACAAAGGAAACTTTTGGAGCAGAATGACAGGAAGAATCGAGCTTCCGCCCTCACTGACACCAGGCCCTGGAGATTACGAACACGAAGCGAAGAAAACAGCCGCGCAAGCACAAGATGAAAAAGTAAGAGAAGCGAAGAGGATGAGTTCTTGGCAGCCTCGTTTCCTTGATACAATGTGCAGAAAAAAAGCCCGAGAGGTAATATCATATGGACATAAAATTATATTGAAGTATGTTTTTGAAATACTTCGCCAATTGTGATGTTTGGAGTACACTTTTATAGAATTTTAATTTTATAGAATTCAAATAAATATAGAATTTTCCAGCCCCAAATGCGTATAACGTAAAGGGCAATTTCGAGAAATTCTTCAAGATCGATTGCAAGTGTGACCCTTATGTCACAGAACCACCCCCTTTTGGTCAAACTGCTAAGGTTCGTTTTTTGGAAACAATTTTATCAGAAGATTTTCGAGTTATAGAAATGTATACTTTATTACAGAGATTCGAAGATAAAGCGGAATCAAATGTACCTGGTCCAGGTAAATACGATTCTCCTGTTCGAATAAAATGTACAGGCTCCATTTACCCTGCGCCATTTGGCACCTGTGTTGGTCGTTTTCCAAAAATTTCTGACGACACTGGGCCAGGTAAAACATTTTTCCATTAAAAAATTTGTTCATTGTTATTTATTCATTACTATAAAATTTATTTATTATTATTATTTCTGTTATGTTTTCGACTCAGTCACTCGTCGA
Organism: Bombus vosnesenskii; assembly: GCF_011952255.1. Taxonomy (NCBI): domain Eukaryota; kingdom Metazoa; phylum Arthropoda; class Insecta; order Hymenoptera; family Apidae; genus Bombus; species Bombus vosnesenskii. Next base: position 4,534,058 of record NW_022882938.1, read on the forward strand.
AATTGTTAGCATCTTATCGAGGAAGCGCGTTTCTGTTTTAGGACCCAGCGATTACCATTCGAAAGTCGGTAACTTGGCATACGAGTCAGAGAAGCGTTACCGGTACGCTTATTTAAGACAGCTGCAGCCACGAATTTATCTCGAGACAATTTCCTATCCAAACGAAGAGGATTATAATAATGCGTGTTCTCCAGAGAAAACTGAAGAAAAGAAGAGTGCTGTTTATCATGCTGCTTTCAAATCTAAAACACAGAGATTTCCTAAAATCGAAAAGGTAAAGATTCTCTATTTTCTAAGTCTTACTAACTTCATCCGTTAATATAACTCGTAACAAAATAGTTACACAATGATAATTACAAAACTATGACAATCGTGAAAGAAACTCAATGAATAGTATCATATTGAATCTAAACCAAACGATGTCAGATCTACTCAACGCGACAGCAAACACAGATGTCACCACCATTACATTCACTCAGCCAAACCACGTGAACTGGCAAAACCAAATTCCCCAAACAATTATGATATTAAAAAATACTCAACAACACCTACTAAACCGAAATCCTTCTTCATAAACCGTCCCCAACCATCTCTAAGAAAAAAATGAACAAAAGAAGAAACCAATAACCCTTCCAAGAAACTCTACCATAACTTACCCTCCACCCACGTGTCGTCGCCATCGAAAAAGAAGACCAAAACTCCCTTTATCAAAGTTGAGTCAGACATCAGAAAGGACCAAGCACTTTCAGATTGAAAATGTTAACCAGGAACGGAGCAATTGCTTTAATGAGATCGTAGTGTGCGCTTCGAGAGCGAATAGTCACAATAAGTCTGCGGTCAGACCAAATTCAGGGGATTCTTTCGTTCGTTGCCGGAAATCCATGAACCAGCCAAGGTCCAGGTAATCCTCGAAGCGCAAGGTAATCAGGAGAGGTCGAGGTGAAATTAATGGCGGTGGATCGAAGCGATGCATCTGTACCCGGGGCGGTTCGAGACCAGGATCCAATTTGCCCGTTAATCGAGAGACCGTCGAATGCTGGTACGACGGTGTAGCCGCAGATAGGCCAAGATAGGACGGGACATAGCCGGAACAACGCGTGTTCCTGCCTCTGTCGCAACCGTCTCCTTTGAAGTAGCCGCGTTCCTCCACACTGAAAGGTGGAATCCTTCTGTGAGCCTCGCCTTTTGAGCGGCACGAAGTTCGCGTTTGACAAGTTGACACGCAGAAATTTCATTAAACACCGTTTTTCGGAGCCACTATGCGCTCGGATCGAAGAAGTAGCTTGCGGTTTCCGGTCCGTCCACTTGGCTCGCAATTACGTTTAGAGGAAGTATCGGACTGAGATTAGAATCTCCACGATCGCACCTGCAAATTCGTGGAATTTAACGAGATACAAAGAGCGATACGAAGAACAATACTGCCGATAATTTTCTTTCATTTATTTATTTTTTATATTTGATAGAACTATCAAGTCCACTATATAAAAAAACTTTTCAACATTTCTTTTTGACATACGAAGATTTATGTTATGTGTGGATGTATCTATAGGACCTAACAACCTCACGATCAAATCTTACGAATATCATGTAAAGAGCTACACGAAAACTTATTTATTCTTAATTTATAATGATCGAAAGAGATGGTTGATGTGATGAAAAGGAAATAATTATTTTAGTAATTAAATTACTGAACTTATTATCATATTGAATTTATGGGTTTGTTACAGTTCTGATAGGTTTCCTAATGATTTTTCACGCTTGCTTCAATTTTTCTAACTGTCCTAATATTCGTGGACGAGGGTGTATGTACGCAGTACGCATCATAGTATTCGACAAACAGATCGGAGGAATTTACGCTAAATTCTAATAAATTCCGCGTGAATCTCGATAAAAGTGGATTTTGGAAGGGAAGCAGGTTCGTTTTATACGGACCAGAAGTTATATGTCGCTTTTGTCGTACGAGATTATCGCGACAGAGCGATAAAACGCAGGAAGAAGGTGTCGTCGCGAATTCTTACGATCGTCGGATAAGGATGTCGGAGTGGAAGGAGGGTGACGATGTCGTTGAGATTCAGGGACGACGGTATTTACATAACGTAGGGAAGCATCGTAACTCGACAGCGACGGAAATGACGTTCTGCCACACTCTGCAGGTCATTTCCACGTAGAGGCGCGTGGCCGACGTAGCCCAGAGAAATCACTTCCGGCTCGTTGAGCCGGAAATTCGAGCCAATCCCTGGCCTGGTATGTCGACCCACCCTTGAAACGCGGAACGTCGCTAGTATCGACCTTTAGTATTCATTTCTGAATCTCGAGAGATCGTTCGTTGTCGTTCGATCGAATTATCGTGAAGAAGACCGACGGTGCTTAATTGACGAACACTGATCAAATACTGACAGGAAATGAATTTATGCTTGGTGATTCGAGTGTAATCGATTATGGGGCAATGGTAAAGATAACTCGACGAAGAAATGCCAGCTTTCGCGAGCAAGTGCCCGTGAAAACCTTTACATTATCGGACGATTATCGGGAAATTCTTCTATTCTATATTTCTGTACCTTTAAAACGAACGATACTTCTGGATGAATTATTGAGAATTGATCTCTTTATACGTATATATATATATATATATATATATGTCCTCCCGTAGATGAAGATGGAATAGCATTCGAAACGATGTGACTTACGTATAAATCTAATCGACACCCTCCCTGATTCCAAAAATCACGGACCCTTATTATTCAATATTTATAGACAGCTCCCGATTCCGGCGCTTACGAGGTCTTAACGGCTTTCAAGGCAAATCGTGATAAATGTGATTTCCTCTGTCCCCGATTAGCTCCTCCCTTCGGGACTCGCAGCAAACGACTGCCGAAAAGTCCGCGTGACATCAAAGATATGCCAGGTATATACGTTAAATCAATGTCAAAAATTCTAGCAAAATTATTTTTAACCCATTAAGAACCAAGTAACAAAACAACGTTCGAAAGTTGTGTAAATTTTACAAACATTACTAAAATATAGTTAGGGAAACGTAAATTATTGTCTTGTCAAGTAACAGAGAAATGTATCGGGATAATAAAATTCATTGGTACTTAATGAGATGACCATTAAATCTATTATTGTGACAAATTACACAAATATAATTTTTACCAGATCCAACCTATTATAACGTGATCACTGATATATCGGAAAATGTGAAGGGTGGTGTGATTCCAGAATCTGAGAAGATTGCAGAATTATCATTTAGTCCGCCACCAACTCGCTACTGCGTAAGTTTTGATCTCTATATCAACGAAACTAACGGTATCGAATTATCGTAGCGTGTAGAAATGAAAACGATCGTCCTGTGGACGATTTCGAGGCCGTTGTTTTCATGGAACGACAACGTAACAACGAAACGAAAATCGAAACGGCGCAGCGGCCGGCGGATGGCTCGCGTATTTTCACGTCGAAATTTCTATTCCGTTCTGTCGGTTCACGTATACGGTATTTACTTTGTTGTCACGGTCCAGGATATTGCGTGCTCGGTGCGCGCGCGGGAATAATACCGGATACTTCAGATGGTGATGTATGAGCCGCGCGTTACGAGATGGTTAGATGGGCCAGCGTCGGTCCGTATTACCTCTGTCCGACGTGGTTCCACCGTGCACGAAGCAGGGTTCGTAAATAGCCCGAATTGAAACGGAAGTCCTTCTTTTTCCCCCGTTGGACGTCTTTCGCGCGTAACCAACCTGCGAGATGAATGTGTCGAGGGAATGGAAGTTCCGTGAATGTAAAGTTTGGAATTGTATCGTGCGCTGCTTGTCTGCCACGTCTTCTTTTAAAGGATAGAAAAATATGTTTCAGGTTCTATATATGTAATACACCTGGTGAGTAATGCAGCGTCTTCAGTTCATATGCTGGCAGACAAAAATTTTGAATCATTTTCTCAGTTTTATTTATCACGTCACGTCACAGCAATATAGTGATACGAGAATTAATTGAAACATTTGAATGAAATGAACAGTCGCTTTTATGAAATTTTTAATATTTTCAATGGTGCATTAACAACGTAAAGTGCTAAATGTACCAAAAACGTTTAAACAGTTTCCAATGTTTTTATGTTTTAATATGTATATATATTCAAATATAACGCGCGATAGTAAGCGACCGGCTTGACGCTGTAGACAAAACATAAAATTTGCATAGCGATCGATATGTTAAATTTGCTGTTCCTCGTTTATAAAATTCAGCTCCGAAAATAATTGTATCGCCTACAGAATAATCCAATAATTTAATTTGATAAAAAGACGCAGTTAATACTACTATCAGAGACTTTATTCTTTCAATGAATATCATCTTACAGATTCATCCTTACCTGTCGTCCTCCATTCTGAAAAAGTCGTTCAACGTCTCTTTGGGCAAACCGAAACTTATCAGAAATTGGACGAAACAGGAGGAAAGAAAGGAAGAACCTCATTGTGTCTGCAGGAGGAAGAAGCTTCGTTGGTTTGCTTCTCCCATACATCGACAGAAAAAGTGTCACACGTTTATTTTCTGATAAAAGACTACCTTCGTTTTATAAAGAACTGATTCTGTTACTTTCATGAAATCTTACAAAAATCTACCCAGTTTGCTACCAACAAATATACACTTCGCTTTTCTAGGAAATTCGAGATTTTAATTTTCCCTACAAAAAACAATTTATATATCTTTTTCATAAATACTAAGCACAGCCTCTCTGCTCTTCAACGCGTATTTTAATAATGTCGCTGCAGCAAATGTCCTCCAGTTTATTCGTTAATGTACAATTATTATCCACGTCCGCTGCGGATGACACGTAACCAACAGTCATCGAGCAGAAATTTCCAAGCGTGTAAATCAAACGCAACGCGACTCTCGCGGATAATAGATTCCCCGAAGATCTTCACGGTGAAGCGCGTTCAAGTCGAGGACGCTTGGGACGCGAGAATCGTCGACAACCCGGCGAAAAATCATGCGGATCAACGAAATATAGAATTTCAATTGTAATATCGCGTTGATGTCGTGGATTTTATGAATCGCATCTCACCCCGTGTCGCATGTCATCGACGTAAATTATTCGACGATGCTTGCAAAAACGTTGATCGACACCGGCCAAATTTATTCGATTTCCATGTGTAATAATATCACGACGCACATACACGAAGCGAAATCATTGTAGATGATGTGATATAACCCCTATGAATCTAAATACGACAGGAAGTAACGTCGATACATAGGTGTCTACGAATTTGCATAACAAATTTAAAGAGGATTTTTGATCCGCCAATGATATCCCAATCGATCCCGCGATATATTATTAAAATGAGATACAAAATACTTTTTAAAATACAAAATAGGAAATTTGTGAAATTAGCGTAAAATATTCTGCATGCAAAACTCTTGTCGTAAAGATATTATGATTAATAGGGTAATACCAACGTTATAGATTGATAGAGTCGGTTATGAATACTTGGACATTGAACCCGCCGGATTATGAGCCAAGTATCGGACGTAAATGGAGCGATACATTATCATCATAATGTATACGAAACACTAAAAGCCAAGCCAAGAAGCGTTGAGGTTCGAACGTGCTTGCTCTGGACTTTGATCGATCACTGTGAATGGAAACTCGGTTACTCGTACATTACCTTCCCTTATAGTTTCCTCAAAGAGCTTCTTACGCCAGCTCTGAAATGCAAAACCTGCTTCTTGAAATTCTATACACAAAACCATATCGTAATCCTCTCAAAGATCTAATAAAGATATCCTTACAATTCAATCACAAACTTTCGGTATCTAATATCATAGAAGTTTAATCTACAATAATTTTTAGGTCATAAATTTCGAATAAAATCGCAAAACTATAATCCAAAATAATTTTCAATAATTTTCAAATATACTGCAACTGTCGATATTTATAAATTGCATGTCAATATAATTTAATTTCTATCGCATTGGTTACGCCGCTATATCTGGCAATAGGCCCGTCCGTTTCTCCTTACGCGCTTTAATCCACACAGTCGATGACGAAGACAATATTTGCGGCGGTTTAGCATTTAAAATCAACGTCGACGAGAAAAAGTCGTAAGTCGGTGTTATTTCAACGCGTTATCCATCGCCTACTTCGTTTTCTGCCATCGTTGTCGGGTAATAAATACTTTAATTGCAAGGGGGAGAGTTTCTTCTTTTATCTGCGCGTGCAGCTCCCTTCGGCGAAAAGAATCCTTCGAGGGTATTTAAAGTCTCGTAGTTACTTTCGTAATTACTCTTCGTTTCACTCGGTACACCGGCAAACAGATGGAAAATGATAAAAAAAGAAAAGAAGGAGAAAAGAAAAAGAGGAAAGAGAAGAGAGAAATGAAAGGTAGAAACGAAAACGAAGATTCACCGTAGTTATAATACCTTTTCTCTCCCTCTGGGACTTGAATATTTATGTACTGGATGTTCTCACTGACGTATGCAATCTTCGGGAAGATCGTATAAAAAGCGCGCTCCGTTTCGGTCCTTTATCATCTATTTGCATTCTTCGCTTCGATGATATAATTTATGAACGGCCGGAAAGCGATATCCGGTCGTTGCTTTATTTTTAACGTGAACGTGGCCCGTGTCGTTATTTTCATATTTGCTTTAGTTATTGGTAAGACGTGCTAAAAACATCTTTGTCAGTCCAGCGACCGAAATTGAATAATGCTGATTAAAATGTTTGTTAAATACTTTAATTATGTTAAAGGAACGATAAATAATAGATTGTAATGCAAAAATGATGCATTTATCCTGTCTGATGATTAATTACATAGCGAACATATTTTTGAAATAAAATCATTTCAATTATGTTAACACTTTATTACATGTTATTTTGTGAAATTCAATTGAAAAATAAAATTTTCATTCTAAGAACGTAATATTGAAATGCTTTTCAGAGATGCAATGAATAATTTTAAATGCAATCTAAAAACGGTTTTACTCTGTTCACTGATTAATTAGTAGAGATATTCCTGGAATAAAATTATTGCAATAGCAAGAACGTTTTGCTGCACGTCGTCTTATATTGAGTCACGTTTAAAATTGGAATTATACTTTATTCTTTCAAGAAGAAAATCTTGAAAGACCTTTTTATCGCTTTAGATGGAAAGACTGTGATAAATCAAGACAGTAAAGCAATTAAATGCTTCATTCCCGATGTAAGGCGATTACAACGGTTTAAATCCAATTTGACAGACTTCTCTCTCAATCTCTCGGGCGTCTTCCTTCTGTTTTTATACTTTTCACAAAGTACGTTCTCGGCTTCGTTTTTACACTCAAGACAATCGCACGAAAACATTCATGTTCGAGGATTCGCATATTTGCGCTACGGTCGTTCGGTCTTTTTTAATGTTTGAGAATACACCGTGGACGCCCGGGAAATTCTTACGACGTTTAAACAACGGTTACACGAGTGTAAACGTAGACGTTGACAAAAATTATTCATCAACAGTCATACGTAAATCTTGAACAATCTAAAAGACATCTTTTTACATAATTCTCAAATCTCAGAAAACAAGACCGCACAATTTTCTGCAACCACTTTATAGAAGTCGTAGTTCATTCACAATTACCAAAACTTTCAAAACTGTCGGAAGTAATGCACAACGTTAGACCAAATACGGTCAAATAAATCTTCATAAATCACACTCAAATCTTATGAAACGATAATGTGCAAATTTATCAAGTCGTCCTGTGAATTTCCCAAACTGAAATGTAGATGTGGACAAAACGACTGATCGTGAATAATACCCAACACTTGAACAGATACAGACCAAACGCCTTCTTGAATCTCACAAAACAAAATAATACTACCTGCAGAATATTTTCTAACTATATCCAGAAGGAAAAAGAATGGCAATTCGTTTAAATTAATCAAGATCCACAAAGAATTCCTAAAACACGATCAACTGTCAAACTCTCGGAGCGAGAATAATTCGAACCCATAAACTTCTCTCTACGGGACCCTCGGTCGTCTTTCTGAACCAGTAATCGGAGAAGCCCAGCATTCTTCTCTTGCTCGCAGCATCACGTGCCGACGTGTGTATCAGCGCCGCAAAATGTAGCGTCGACGTCGGCGTATCATCGTCGACGACGTATCGTAGCCGCTAATTTCCTCGCGGAATCGTCACACTCCGCTTGTCACCGCGTCCGGGAAGCAATTCCGTGGATTCTTGCCTCGGAGGAATGTTCCCTTTGATCGTAGCTTTGCGAGCATTGCTCTTAACAAGAGGCAACGTATAACTCTCCGGTCCCGATTCTCCCGTTATAGCTACGTGATCTCCTTTGAAACACCTTCCTCCTTAGAGCAACCGAGGCGAAACACGACATTTATCAAAAATTCCGGTCGTACGGGCGCGATTGTCTTGCCGCGTATCGCCGAACGCCATACCGTCGTGTCGCCTGAATCGAGCGTAGTCTCACGCTTCGGCTCTTGCGACCGACGGCGATTGACGCGGGTCATTTTGCGGTCGAGCCACACAATGTAGCCTGGCAGTGAATCTTGTTGACGCGAGCACGAGATGTCATCTCGTGACCAAACGGCCGCGAACCCTGCCACATCGTGTACTTTGGAAATTGCGTCTTTGTCGGAGGTTCGTGATACGTGGGGTTGTTGCGGAAGATGTTTGTGAAGTAGTAATATTGCTCGAATTTTTCGACTGATAATAATAATCCGACGAAGTAATGTTCCTGTAGTTAGAATATAAGTACTCGCCATCTTTATAAGAAATAAAATTTTCAAAAAAGGGTTTGATTAATAATAATAATCATATCAATAATGATAATTATAAATAAATATTGATAATCGGAGATGAAATGTGAAACGTTGTACGGTAAAAATAAAAATTTAGAAACGCTTATTCAATCATCACGGTCGAGCAATATTAAATAACACTTGCATTATACAATTATCATATTCACAGTTTCCTAATAAATACGAAGATCGGCGTAATTCTTCATTTACTTTTGATAAAATATGATCTACATTTCCGGAAGGAATATATTAATGCTTGGATATCATCATGGGATTAAATTCGAAGAACATAAACCAAGTAAAAGAGAGAATCATAAACATTTTATAAACATGTTTAATTGAGAACGAACATGCGAGGCAGGAGCACGTCTTCTTTTTCTTCTTCTTCTTCTTAAGAAATATTTGTTCTTAAGAATCGTAATAAGGAGATCGATGTAAATGGTGATTTTCATAATTCTATGACAGCAGCATGTACATGGATGGCGACCAGAAGCGCATCCAGGCCATGTAGGCTCCTTGTGAACAATTTCGACAGGATCGACACGATATCGGAGAGGACTGTTAATCGGCGGATCTCCAGTCGGCGTTGATAATGTGGCGGGACTCGCAACGAGGACGACATTACCGTCGCAACCCCACATCGGACAGGACCAAGGGTATCAATCAGTGGTACATGAAAGGGGCGCGGTTCGGCCACGTCTGTCGTCGGATCTCGCATTGTCTGGCTGCGACAGATAGACAGAAGCGACGCGAACTTCCGACGTATCTCTATCTGATGACGCCTCTGCGCCACTGGAAACGCCGTCACGTTACTTTGTTCGCGATCCCCTTCGTCGACGCCTCCAACGTGGGGTGTTAATAAATTTTCCAAGGCCTGACATACCGACTCGCCGGATTTCGGAGGAAAACGCTCTACCTCGATTATGTATATACCTACACAATTTCCCCGGTCGACCATTGCATTCCGCGTTTTATAGAAATTAGAACGTCACTACTAGGCCTTTCTGCTGATTCAACTCTCGAGCTTTGTTCGCGAAAGAGTTTCGAGACTCCGTTTTCTCTTCCGTGTCGTTCGACGAACTACAACCAAAAGGATTGTCAAAGGAACAGACGTTCGCAGAAGAGAAACCGAGAGATTGGAAAATTTCCATGGCGAACTTTCCAAGTTTCCTCGCTTCGTGAACAATGTCGCGATTCGAACGTTTTAATCTGATGATTCCAAAGAGGACGAAGGATGCTATTATAGGGAACATTCAGAGGCGCAGACGAGCTACGGAATTATTTGTTTCTTCCGATTTAACGTAGATGTCACTGAGGACAAAGGGAGGGAAGATGTTCCTGGGCGAGACAGGATCCTTTCTCGTCGAAAAGCTTGGCCCCTGCAAAAGCAACCGGCTGCACCGTGGAAAACAAAGGGCCTTTCCATCTGGGTGTTCTTATTTTTTGTGTTGTTTGTTCAAGTATATGTGAGCACAGACGCGCGTGTATGGAACAGTCGCTCGCAAAAACCTATTGTTCGGTCGCATGGCTACGGACGCGAACGAAAATTCACCGTAGGGAAAACGAACGAGCTAACGTCCGGCGATAGAAGTAGCCGTAACGGTACCTCTGACTTCTTTATTCGCTTTCAGAATAGAGACACTCGACTCCTTGAGACGCACCACCTGACGAGAAGCTTCCGCCACTGGGCCACGTCTCTCTGTCCTATGCGTCGCGACCGGCGACTTGACCTCGCGAGCACGTCTCGAGCTGCATTTCGTCTGCATTCTCGAGTCAACATCAGGCTGCCGTCTCGTCACGAAATAACAGTAGGCACGCGTTTGCTTGGCATTGCTCTACGCTACAGTTACTCCGTGACAAGTGGACAATGCGCTCAGAGCTGTATTAACGTCTATGGAACGTGAAGGTTACTTCTAGTCGAATCACGTTCCACGCACAGTTTCATTTTTAATAAACTTGAGAGACACGAGCGAGTTTTAATAATAAAGTTCATCGACCGTTAATAATTTGCATTTTTTTGTACCGTATGTGTTATATGCATTTCATATCCTTATTATTTTATCAAACATCTTGATTCGAATTTAATGACATAAATATCAATAGTAGTATATGCGAGTTCAATAAATTTTTCACGTAGATATTTTAGAGCTTTCCCAAAGTATGTAATTTGATGACCGTGCATCACACCAGTCAGATGAAATCATTTTCCAAATTTATAAAATATCAACACCTATTTTTATTTCACAGTGAAGCATACCGGTGTTTGAAGGAATAAAAAAAATTTTTCTTCTTTAATCAAGCATCGTCTGCTCTTTTCTCTTACAAGCTACACAATGATATAATTCAACGTCACAGGTTGTATACGAGAGAAGATACAACGGGGATCATGCGGGAGTATTTAATTTCGCGCGACATAGAAGAGGAGCTGACGCCAGATTTTTAGGGAAAGTGAAACACATCCAGAGTTATCCTTTTGAATACGTTCGGAGAGAGGGTGTCGCAACAAAGGTGAAACACGGTGTTCTCTCGCGTTTCCGAGTGAGATCTGCTCGGCTCGGCGGATGCACACGCATGAAAAGTCGACGATACGGGGTGGAACCTTTTTTTTCCCTTCAACCATGCACGCCATGATCTCTGGCCATTTAGCCAACGAGCTGGCTGGCTGTGAGTCATCTTCCCCTTTCGTCGAGTTCTCCCTTACTCTGCTGCTCGATGCATTCGATGCGTCGTCGTAACTCTTGTCCCATTCAGTTCGAGGCGACCGTAAAATCGAGCGTTTCTTCGAGCCAGGGCGACCGACAATGGTGATTTATGTCGGCGAGAAGTACCGCGACGTCTCACTTCCGCCGATCCACGGCCACGTTTCCCGCCGTCCTCCTTGTACGTACGTCTTTGCGACAGATCGAAACCTAGCAAACTGGTTTCACTTTATTACCAATTCCTATTTTACACGTCATGAAAATTTTACTGTCTCTCATAGATATGTGCATTTGTCGATAGTAAATGGAATGAATTTGATTAAGTAGCCAATAGTATATCTGCGCAATTAGTATTTCAATTTGTACGTTTCGATCAAGATGCTTCGATGTCTCGTAAAAACATTTCCCATATAGTCAAATCTATATGTGGCACCGCGCACCTACATATAGCACCCGCGTAATGTATCCTGTCAATTTATTCGTTACGTTTTGTTCATATCGAATGTTCGTCCGATACTCGACCGCATATCATTCATAACTCTGTCACTCATCTTGAAATGTATATGCACATACGCAGTAGCACAGTCATAGACCTACTATTTTAAAGATATAGCTCAACAAAAATAATTATGAGAGTCGGAACTGTAAGAATTCTGCGTTTCAGAAACATTCTCCGCTTCCTGCACGACATGATTTAATCTCGCCCACAATTTTCTCTCCACCTAGGACAGAAACAAATTTACAAAAATTGCAATAAACCACGGTGCTCGTATATTCAACCGCAAAAAAAAAGATGTTCAGAGAGAGTACGCCTTAGCGAAGGAAGCGATAATCCAGTACGATATGTCGCGAAAATACGAGAGAGGCAGTCCAACTCGAAAATAACGCTCGACCGTAACCGGACCGGATATTAATATCTCCAGGATGGCGAAATCTGGAAAAAGAGGAGCGAACAATGGCGTCAGGTTGAACGGAGGTCTGGCCTGGACAGGCTCTCGACGTAGCGATGCTTCGTCCAGGCGTTAGGTACTTTTATCTCTGGCTCGTGGGCGCGAAAACGTACTCGCCAAGTATCCGGTGGCGTATCCGGCTTTCCCTGCGCCGAAAGGGGTCGAAGAAGACCCCTGCTGGTGGTGAGGTGGTGGCCGCGTCTGTGAGTTTCGGCTCTCTGTTATCGGCGGTTGCCGCTCGGGGCTGGGAAGTACGGACATTTAAAATGCAGATTAGCGCGTGCACCAGAGAGAGAGAGAAAGAGAGAGATTCGAGTGCCGTACGTGAACGTAGACGTGAACGTAAGAGCGTCGGGTGGCTAGTGTTTTATTGGGGCCAGCTTCCGTTTTCCTTTACCTATCCCTGGCCGGCCACCGCCGAGATGCCACCGCGAAGATAAAGTCACCTCCGAGCTTCAACCAGTCCGCTAATTTATTGATCAGTGATTTATTGGCTGGCTACGCCCCGTCGCGGCCTTAATTGCCGCGCAAGAACTTCGATGGGCTCTAATAGCGGGCAGAGGCTCGCTAGGAGGGTGGAATTTCATGGACAGGGGAGTTTTTTCGAGACGTGATAAGACTAGAGATTGGAGAATTTAATTTGGCTACATGGCTAGATAAATTAATATTTATGATTATGTATGACTGGATGAGAAGATAAATCATTGTCTAGCCAACTTGATCAATGATCGTTCAAGTGCACAAAAAGGGCTTTGATATTTCAAGAACATTTGTAACATGAAATTGAAACCAGAGATCGCGCGTTAATCTAAGGATATTTATATCGATTTTAACAATCGTATCTCTGGAATTTATTTATTTACAGCTTTTAAGCTGTATAACAAGGACTTATTCGTATCTTCATTAAACTTAAAACATTTGTTAACAATAGGAAAATAGTAAGTAGTTGAATCCAAGAAACACATTACTATCCAAGAATTCCATTATCCAATCCAAGAATTACATTACTAAATCCTTTCTAACTTGAGGAAATAAATTACAAAGTATGTTCGATCGAATACCCGAGCTATAAGGTCGAAAGCAATCCTCCGCTCCACCGTGGTGAAAGCCTGAAGAACAGCGTTTACGTAGCCTTGACTCTTTTAAAATATTACCGACCGATCTCCAGCTAGGAGAGCAAACGACATCGGAAATCCAGCCTAGAAACTTGTCGAAGTTTACCCGACCAATCGGCACGAGGACGACGATCCTTTCGCGACTTATCGAAGCCGAAGATCAAAGCGGGACCGTAACTCGAGGCAAACCGTCGTGATTCCGAGGTAAACCAAGAAGATCCAGTCTAACTTGAGAGAGAACCGACTGGTTCGGCTGTGTAAACGCAAGACCCAGCAGGTGGCAGGTGGTGGCGTTAAGCCGACTCCAGAACTTGTCGATTTACCCATGGTGTAACGAGCTTAAAACACGAGTCGGTCTAGCTATCCTGCCACCCCTTTAGTCCTTCAACCCTCGATAACGTCGTCGTCGTCGTTCAACTATCACCCCTCCGACTCTAGCCTTGTGCTTCATTCTTGTTGCGTCTCTTTCATCATTCACGGTTACCATCTATCCATCTATCTGCAAAGTCTCTCTCCGTTTCTCTTTCGTGTCGGAAGCCACGAGCGTTTGGCAGTTACATGAAATACGAGGGTGAAACTCACTGGATGCGCATTGTCCGGTTGCACCGTTCGAAGCAGAGCTAGTAACAATAGACGGGGGTGACCTCGGCTCGATTGTCCTTTAATTTACGGGAATTGCAATCCCCTACCGTCGACTACGTTCGCGTCCAGCTACTACCGTTGCCACCGCCACCCATCCACCCCCGCGCAACCATCGCCGCAAGCACTCACGAATCCCTTCCATTCCTTCTCATTCTATCCTGTACCGCCATCCCCATCGTGACCAGTGGCGGGAGAACCCTCTCTTCACGCGTCAAGCTCGTTGAACGCGCGAACGCACGCCACGAGCTTAATTCGATCTCCATAATCGCTCGGGCTTTACATAATCGGGGAGTGCTAATACCGATTCCCGCTACAACCGATTCTCGCCATAGTCGGGCCGCGATTGAGCGGCACGGATTACACCTGCATGCCGATCTAGCCACCTAACCAACCACCCACTTTCCGCGAGACTCCAATGTTCAGGTGCAGCACGATCAGGCGTCGTTGGAGAAAATCGCTGTATTAACTGCTGGATACCCTCTCGTTTTTGCCCTGTTTATCCATCTAATATCGGATCCGGATTATCGAAAGAGTCGGTAATTAAATTTGCGCAGGAATGTCCGATACATAGATGTCGGCACGTCTGTTGTTCTACGAACTCGGCCTTCCACAGTTTTCTTTAGATGGAATTATGATTAAATTCAAATGTGAAATTAAAATCATTTGATACTGATCTTCGCTCATTATTTGGTTATGAATATGGATAATGTGTGATATATAAAATATAGTGTGTCTCGGGAGGGAGATATTTCTATTTTGATCGTATTATTTATGTATCTTCGATGAAATATTCAAAAGAAATTGCTTCGCTTTCGATCGTACTACATGTAGTTTCAATAATCCAAGATATAGTAGATACTATTCTATTATTTACGATGCGCTTTGGACCAACTTATCCGTAAGAAATTTGTTCTACTTTCGATCATACCAATCTCCGAATAATCCAAAATATACTGTATCTCCGAAAGGGTGCAATTGTATTTTTTACTTCTATTATATTATTCACGACACATTTTGGATCAACTTATCCGTAAGAAATCGCTTCACTAACGATCATACCAAACTACCAATCGTCTGAACTGTAATACTTCCGTGAACTTGCCATTTTTACTACTTTTCTCTGTGATATTATTTACGACGCATTTTGGATCAACTTATCTGTAAGAAATCGCTTCACTAACGATCATACCAAACTACCAATCGTCTGAACTGTAATACTTCCGTGAATTTGCCATTTTTACTACTTTTCTCTGTGATATTATTTACGACGTATTTTGGATCAACTTATCCGTAAAAAATAGTTCCACCCACTTTCAAGTGCTATAGACGCACCAATAGGGGTGCTTCAAAGTTTACTGTCGCAAACAGAAATGGTATAGTGAGTCGGGTCCGCGGGAGCGCAACGGTGGCAAAACCAACGGGCAAGCGATCGGTAGGTGGCATTTCGTGACTGCGATCCGGATGATCTCTGCGCCGTCGGGACGATTTCTTTGAGGGATAAATCCTGAGGATGGAGGAATTAGGATAGATGGGCGCGGTCATGTGCGTAAATGTAACCGAAGGATGCTGTCGTGTGCGGGCTTCCAACGTCGAACAATCGTTTTGCACCCTTCGCGCGAAACGGAAAATGTATCTCGCTTGACAGAGCTTAAACAAAGGGTAGGACAGCGGCGTGAGGGTCACCCCTTGTCATCCTCCTATTTCTACCCTCTCCTTCTCTCTTTTCTTCGCCTCTGTCCTCTAGTTTCCGCTCTCTCGCGTGACATTAGCACGACAAATAGTCGTTTTCGAACTGTCAAAGGATTAACGTAGCAGCTTCATCGTCACGAGTTAACGTACCCCCATTAAAAGACAAAACTCCGTGATTCGGACAGTGAGACAAGCGATCTGTTGTCGGTGGATGAATTACGATATTATATATTCAATCCTTCTCTGTTGACACTGTTGGGTCATAGGTCAAACCGACATTTCTTCGAATTAAACAATTTTGTTTCAGCGTACTCCTATTGTTTTACTAAATGTTGTTGCATTATTCTCTCGTTCTATATCCAATGCTGCCTGTAATTCTAAAATTATTTCAATCATGTTCTTCCCTTTAATATCTTGTTTCGCTGAATTTGAAATGTACAATATTTCCTCGTTTTTTCATTATCATATTAAAGACTAATAGCGCTTTATAATATACAAGTTTGATTATTCTGTGCAAATTTATGGATAAAATTGATTAAAAATGTTGAAATTAGACACAAATAACCCTGTTTTACTCCCTGTTCTATATTTTAAGCGATAAAAGTCATCGATAACATTTGTGATAATATATTTAATATTAGCGAAATTAATATTCTAGAGGTAAGAAATTTTCTTTCGTAGTCGTCTATGACATAATGATGTAAGTTGAGTTATAATTCTTCAAGTCTGACTATCTAATTACTCAGTTAAGTAATTCTGTTTCTCCTACTTCTACTTCTCGTTCAGCGCAACAATACGCAATTAAGTCAAAGGATTACAATATCTCTTTGCCAGAGTATTTTGTCGTTTGAACACACACACGGAAGATTCCCTTGTATGAACTCGTGCTCCATGCACTCGCACTTGCGATTTGTCACAGGATTAACGTCATACCTCAATCCTCCTATATCCATTTGGTCTCTTATAACGAGCAAAGTTTTCGACATGGTTTGCCCGGAAGTAGTTTGTTGCTGAAAATGAACTTGTATTCGGTAAGCAGTACCCTGTCTGCATGGACCAATTAAAACATCGGGACAAACATCCACTTAGATATTCAAGCAGTTAACAAAACTTATCCTTTACATTCACACATATTTCACACATATTTCACGTCTTTCTTTCTTCACCACGAAACGTTGATATCGATTTTCCAGATAATCCATCGATATTTTAACAGAAGTGTCCGACAGTTTATTGCATCTGCAACACGTTTAATAAACGAGAAGTTCATCGATGAACGTCAAAAGGCGATTCAATTTTAATTGACACTAATACTCGACAGAATTCAATTTCGCGAATTAATTGACATCGGCTCCAGAGGCGGGATGTCAAACACGGGCAATCCGAATGCTTTCCAGTGACGCGCATTTTAGTTTCACGAGCACGGTTTTTCGCCATCGAGCAAAAGAGAGAAAGAGTAGACGAAGACAAATAACAAGCCACGGTATACCGCAAGATTTCCCATCTACGGGTACCAGCGTCGCCTGGACTTCGACAAAGTAAACACCAGCTTCAGTCTCGTGGAAAAGACCAGCGAGAAAGCTCGTTAAAAACTTTCCAAAGCCAGATACGTCCGACGCTGCGACGTCGTGACGGTGGGACTCGGACTCTCTCCGGTTTCGTTACGAGAACTTGCTCGCCAACGGAGCTTTTCGTGGTACAATGTCGTCTTTGCTCGACGCTTCCACCGCGACAAGAAAGGTACGTTAAGCTCCTTCTCGGTCACCGGGATTAGGTCCCCGCAACTCGCTACTTTGTAGCGGGAAAATTGAAGATTTCCTCGATTACTTTTAAGTATTAGTGCATTGTATAGAAGAATTGTGCGAAGTAAAAAGTCGATGGGTTCTGGAGATTGTTGTGTAATTCTTCGAATGATATTTGTATCGTATGACACATCCACATTTTAATCTGCAACTATTTAAATGTCAAAATATCTAAGTAGCTAGATATGTCGATATCTCAACAAGCCCACGTTTTTCTATTTTTTAACCTTTACGTTACTCGAGCTAAAAAGAAGTATTTTGATTAATCTACAGTGTTTTGTTAGAAACAAATAATATTTTCTTAGCTGTTAAGTTAGTCTAACTCGCATATAACTAATGTTAGCGATATTCTTTAAACGTTTCAAAGGATGACGAACACGCTGAATTTTCCGATGTTCATACGCAATAGAGAATTAAAATAATGAGATTGATGAAACAATTTTACGCTTAAAAATAACTACGAAAGGTAGGAATTCGTTGGCGTTTCTATAGAGTGTCACAGTTCCAATTGGAACGACAGATTTCGATCGTTGGAGGTGATCGGCTCGCATTGTCGATGGACCCACTGGCAGTCGCTACATCCAGAGGAGTTTATCGATCTTGTAGATCTCTTAACCAGTCGCCCACGCTTCAAGTTCACGCTGACCACGCTCCGTCCATTCTCTTTGCGCATGTTTTGTCTTTGTGTACGCGTTTCTCTTTCCTGTAATAACATCGACCGATGCGATGCAAGAGCCAGATTGTCGGAACAAATTTGTATTTGAGAGCCAGGCTAAACCACTCCATGTTTTTGTAAATTGAATTACGTACATTATCGCTTCTCGTTTTATTAGAATAATAGAAATCTGTTTACGTTACGCTGTAAATGCAGAAGATTTAATGCCGTTTAAGAGTAGTTTAAGTAGAACGTTACTTTCTAGCCATATTTTCTCTCCTCTTGCCTTTTTCTTTTCTTGCAAACTGTCTCAACTACTTTATAACGACTAAGAAAATAGTAATTTTTTTACATATGCAAATAAATGTGTTACAACATATAGTCATATAGTTAATACATTTCTATACGAAAACTGTCTGAATGCACTTCTCTCTCTACTCTCCTGAGAAATAATAAAATAGGACATGAATCACTTTACCTCTCGCATACATATAAAAATAACCATTCCAATCTCACCGTAAGACAGCATCTATCTCCCGAAGAACGCTGAATGTGTAGTATATTTGTCGTACGCTTTGTTCTTCTCTTTAAATGGCCTTTTAAATTAATTAATACACCGTGACAGCGAAATGTACGATTACCGGTTCAGCAACAACGACGTTACTATGAGCACACGAATAAGCTTAGAAGCAAGCCACCGTGTAGTGGATCAAGGAGCAACGATTCCAAATGGAAAACGTTACATCGGCGTAATACTCGTTACCGAACACCAGCGTCGCATCGAAAGATATACGAGATGGCATAGGAATTTCATTTAATCCGAGGTTCCGCGCGGTCGGCCGAGATTCGATTTATGGTGTAATCAGGGCCTGCGCGACTCCTCGCTCTTCCCATGGAGCCTTCTCTTTCGTGCAACGAACACACACCGGTCGCCATCCAAACACGCTGCAAGTCCTTTTGTACTATCCTACGTTTCTCGTGTCCCCGCACATCTAAATGGTTGCATCGAGAAAGGAAGAAATGGAATTCCCGACATTGTTCCCGGTTATGGTTATGCTACTCTGTCTCTCTGTCTCTCTCTATCTATCGTAATTTGCAACGTCTTCTTCGCAAGATGTACGAAAGAAATTACTGCGTTGAAATATGTTCGTCGAGTGGTTCTCTGTTTGAGAAATCGATAGGAATTTTCGCAGAATTATTTCTGGTATTTGAGTACTTTCAAGAAATATTGTCAAGATCTTTTTAGTTCTAAAAGGTTCTTTATAAATAAGCAGATTAAACTCTCACTAATTATACATTCTAATTTTAAAAACTCGACAGACTCGTCCGAATATTTCAAACACTCGTTGTCATTTAAATTAAGTGTAACATAATAAACGACTTCTCTAGAAACAATAGCAAAATAACAAATGCAGAACATTTTATATGTTCCCCAGGAATCTTCTACTTGCAATATAATTATTATTGCTTTCTTTTTAAAAGGATAGCGAATAATTGGACCAAATACAGAGAAAGTACGACACACAGAAGAAGTTAAACTCTAAAAACCAAATTTCCTTGACTCGCGGTTAACCTCTAGACAACGACTTGATTCTCATGGTGAATCCATCATGGTCCCAGGGAACGGTGACCGCGATACTCGCATCTCGAGCGTACGTCTTCCTACGTCGCACACGGCGACCATTTTTTCCGTCCCCCCGGCCACGACGCACAATTTCTCTGCTGTCCGTCGCACAAAGCGTCGTTCTGCATTTCACGCGGCTGTATCCTCGTCAAGAAGAAAACTGTTCCACGGGACATCGTCTCGCCCGGAGGACCGAGACGATCAATCTCACGCATGACACCGAGTCTCGCGGAGTTAATTTACCGCGGGGGAAGCTTACGTATCCGCGTCTAATTGGAGTACGCTTAAAAGAGCCACCTCAGCCCCTCTTCACCTTTTCACGGTTTAAAATCCAAAAGATCCTTGACAAAGCAGGATCTTCGTAAGAACTGACTTGTAGCGATTCGTAGACAATATTATACATGCATTTGGTTCCAGCTATTAGCAATTATTTCTAACGCAAGATGCTGGAGGTGATACCTCTTTCTTTCTCTGAAAACTAATCCATTTTAGAAGAAGTTTATGAAGGAAAATTATATTTAATACAATTAATATGCTCTTACTCTTTGAAGGAGATTTCTCATTGATTATATTAATTACTAGAATATTACTGAAATGTTACATCACTTCGATCATGATTGATATATCTATAAACTCTATCTTGTAGACAGTTCGTCCAAATACACTTTAGATTCGAATCTATAAAACACATTAAATTCCGGGAAATACAGATTCATTCAGAAAGAAATTAATCCATCAGAAGAAAGGAGAATCAACGAGGACATTTTCATCGAGTCTCGCAAGGTAATTAGAGGGAGTAGCGGGCTTGACTTTCTCCGCGATCTATCGGCGGATCGAACGGCATCATTTACCGCAGACCTTCCGCTGAAATACGTTTCCGGGTGACGGCTTAATGAACGGGCCGAAATAAAAGTGAAGAAGCGAATTTAGGGGACAACGGACAGGGAAGAACGCGAGACTGAACGAAGTCTCACGCTGATCGATAGGATGCATTCTTTCTTCATTGATAAGGGTTGCTTCCATTCGAAGAGAAACCTTGATAGAAATTTCTATCCTGTCCTTTTATCTTTTCTTTGGCGCTACGATTACTGTGAAACTTTTACAGTAAATGTAATTACGGAGATCCTAAATTCGCCATGGAAACGCTAGTTTGTTGAAAACAAGCGAACGAGGCAATCGCTCGATTTGCATAATTAATGGGCATTTAAGCAACCGAGTCACGCGTTTTCCCCGGAGATTGCGACCGCTTCCCAATGTTATTCTCCCGGCCCAAGGATAAAACGCGGACAAAATCCTTTCTCAAGCGCAAAAACAACTCCACGTAGAAATCGTAAGCTGCGTGTTTTTATTCCAATGCGCGATGGCGACAGTCTTGACTGTTTCGATCCGGTTTCGATACGAATCTCCGCCCTTTCGAAACCAACTTCATCGTTGGAATGGCTCGGTAGCACGGTAGGACAGCGGCAATAAAGGATCTTCGTCCCTGGCAGATGAGAATCTGCCTTCATCTATCGTCACGGAAGAAGATATCGTCGCCTCGTTTCTTTTCATTGACGCTTCGAATTAACGCTCGATTTAAGGATCTTTCAGTGTATAAATGAACGTGAGATACATATCTTTTTAATCATTTTTTTTTTATATCCATTGTTATAAACCATACTATTTATTTGCATTTCGAATAAAATTCTCGGGTTTGAATTGCACGATCATTTTTATGGGACATCTCTTCCCGATCGCGGTAGTACGTTCGTTAAACAATTCCTGGAATTAATTCCGCGCGCGACACACGGCGAAACAGACAATCTATTTGCATATCGGTTACATAACACGAACCGGACGCAGGATTCAATTAATAGCCATCCGTATAATAGACTCCCATTGCGCCGATGATCCAACTAATCGCGAAAACGATCCTCTAGATAGCTTTACACACGAACTGGAAAATTGCGAGCAACCATTTGCTCTACGGTATACCAGGGAAAAAAGCGACAGAGAGGAAAAAAAAGGGAAATTTTATACCCCTCCAATAAAATCAAACTCATGTTGAAATTTTATCGTTACGGTTGTAGATTTTAAATAAAAATATTATATTGTTAAATAAAAAAGCAAATTTTTTCTCTTTGCCATCGCATGTTGGTCGATATAATTACTCTTCTAAAATCCTTTCCTACTTTTTATCCTAAACTTTCTCATGGGGATTCCTTTAGACGTCTTCAGTATCTTTTCTTGTTCCAGTACATTCATACTTGTCTCTCTATGTTCAAGCATCTTTTCTTCATCTCCATGCAGCCTCGGGAGTACATATGTATGGAGACACATGTTATTCAGGATCGTGAAAGTGAGAATAGATTTTCTTCTGTAATTTTTCTTTCTGATACGTTCTTCAGTTTTATCTTTTTCTACTATTTGCATCCATATTTTTGTTATTTTAAATCGTGTTTAAAGTCAATTTTTAAGTCCACCTTCTGTTTAAACATAAATCGTACTTTGCTGTTAATCCATTTCAGTGGGAAAATAAAATGATCAAATAATACTTTTTAATCGCATTTAAAAATTCAACGTCGTCAAATTGGATTGGTTTTTTTTTAATATTTTTACAATTCAAATGACTTTGGATTCTTCATGGCAACGTCAGTTGAATATTCAAATCTAAAGTGTGTAGATGAAACAGCGTTCAAATATTGTTATACATTCATCGGGCATATAGAAACTTAATACAGACGATCACTATAAGTAAAGTCGATATCGCAATACCTGAGAAACAATTGTAAAAAGCCTATTGTTTCGTGATTGACAACTGTACTCGACAATGGAGACGAAAAGATTAAAGAAGTCTACACACAATTCTACGTTGAACCACTTTTCAGCGGTACTTTCCTGACCAGGATAAAGTTGTCAGAAAACAAAGCAACACCTGGTACAGTGTTTAATGGAGCAACACCGGCGATACACCGACGACGATTCAATAAAACAGCTTAAACCGTCGATCACGTGGCAGTCGTTGACCGAACTGGGCCGGATCTACGGCGTCTCTCGAAGACGGTGATTAACGAGCGAGAATTAGGCAAAGTCCCTGATGAATAATTATGCGCCGTCCCGGCCCCAAGCGACCGAGAAAGTCTGGCGTGCACGAGCGTTCCACGTGGAGAAAAAGAAGGACCACCGTCAGCCCCACGACGATGAGGAAACGAAAAGAAAGGACAAGAGAAAAAGGGAACGTTAAGGGGAACTGATAGACGCTGCTCGAAATCGAGATTAATCGATGTTGATTGAAAGAAGCTACGGAGCAGCAGTCAGTTCCTCCGACAGAAAGAAAGGCGAAGAAGAAAACTGGCAGATGCATAACAAAGCTACTGGTGAATATTAGGATACTTGTCAAAAATTAGGGGAACTTGAATGATTATTAAGAAATTTTTAAGAGTGATTATCTCACTTGAAATCTTGTACTAATTAGATTTGAAAGATGTCGTATGTTCGGTAAGTTTGGAATAAAAATTTGTCATTTTTACAGATACAATATTAATCATTCAATATAATAAATTATCTAATTTATAATTTGTTGGCAAATTTATCATGGACACACGCGTATAAATTTAGAAAATTGAATAAATCGATTCTTTACGTAATTCGATTTTTCTTTCGTATCTGAATCTGCCGGACTATTCGAAAATTGTTTCCACTAACAAGGTATTGTCGATTTTCTTGTTATATTTATTATCATTTGATCCCATGAATACTTTGATGGATTCCGCAAATTTCATTGTAAAAGTAAACGGCAGAAGTCTATAATATCAGTAATATTATTAGATAGCAAACTATTGCGCAAGAGGTCCTTGAAAATATTCTAATACTTAGGAACGAATGACATGTAAATCTGCTAGATTCTTTTAAATTAACACACTGTGCGATCAGAATGCTCCTAATAAGAAAATTGTGTCGATCTAAGACGAAACAACAGTATCATCAATCAGTATCCAAAGAAACAAGAAAGTACCGGAGGAGGAAGGATTTGGGAAGAAGTTTTGGAAGCTTGATGGATGGAGACAGTACGGTCAGTCACGCAGTCGATTTTGATTCGTAAAGTGCGTTCTCATGCTGTACAGGGTTCCGGTGATCTTGTTGTCGTTTGTCAGCCGTCTTTCCTCGGTGTCTGGAATTGTGTCCTCCATACCATCAACCTTGTTTCCTTTTATTGTTCCTCTGTCCTCGATCATAAAGAAAAATTGATACATTGTACCCTTTACATGGAATAAATCCTTCGTGTCATGTAGCATTTAGCTAATTTACATCAACGTATATATTCTGACTTGTAATAAATAAATAGGAAGATAGAAATATATGTATTGATCTTATAATTTCACAAGGACTCGTCTAGGATTCGGTGATAAAACTTGGAGGAATCGTACGGAAAATTTTCACTCGATTTATTAAATACATGTGATTCATCTATTGTCGTCCCCTCTTTCTTTCGTGCTATAGAGAATGAAATGTTCGTGTTTTATCGGAAGAAAGCCGCGCGGAAACAATTTCGAGCCGCATGAAAAATACCACGAGGCACGCGCGCTCGGGGTAGAATCGTGGGTGGTGCGGATAAGATGATCAATCGGCGTGGCGCCCGAGCTGCTAAAGGGGGAGCAAGAGGGCCGCTGGGTAGTAAACACATCCAACTGCAAGACACCTGAACAAGGAGAGATATATGAGCGCACTTTCACCGAGAAGCGAAAGCACGAGAGGCCTCGAGTTTGAAAACGCTCGATAAAAATTAAGAAGAAACATTCCGCGAAGCTGAATTCTTTTCGAACGAATCCCAGATTCGTGTGCTTTGGTCTAATTAGTTTGCTAAATTAATTAAGATGGGATTTGTGAAGGCTGATACAGAAATTCTTTCTTCGATCTTAAATAAAATAAAGTTTAAAGTTGAAAGTTAATAATAGAAAGTCTCTTCGATCCTTATGCACAATAATTTACTAATTGATGATACTAGCGAATGGAAAAGTTCCGAGTTATAGATTTGATAAATTTTTATAGTAATTAACGTACGTATGGTAATCAATGTAACATGATGATTAGACCGCGGATTTTTGTTGTACTTATGGGAAATTTGACAGTACACATCGTATGCAAAAGTATATAAAATATCCAAAGTATAGTATTGGTTGTAACACTAGCAAGAAATACAAGTTTCTGCCTAAGTGCCATTTCTTTAATCATATTTATAAAAGTATGAATTTGCATGAATATCCGCAGTCTAGTGATGATATTCGTATAGCATCATGCCGGCAGTAAGATCATGTTCTAGGTTGTACAGTTCGATAAAATCTTGTAACGTAGAGGTAGCTGATACAAGATAGCCTATTGTTACACCGCGAAGATTTGAATCTGTATCGCGGGTCACGTTGTAGATTGAAAGAGACGGTGTCTAATTTTAGAGATGGAAGATTTAATGGAAACGATGTCTTGCGGTCGATGGCATTTTTGAGGTGTCGTTTATGGAGGGAAATGGAACATTAAATTTGTACGCGGACAGCTGACACGGAGGGGTGTTTTGAGCGGAGAAATTCGAAGAATGGAAACGATGAAACTTTGAGAATATACGATTGTTAGGGACCTTCCCTCGCGTATCCCTTGGATTTCTGACAGCTTTCAGGTAACACGACACGAATACAACGTTGTATTAAGCTTGGTTCAGCACTTTACGATTATTCCGCCTTTCAAAAGTTCCATTATAATGTACTAGCTCTTAAGGTAACATTGTAGTATTTCTTAACTTGTTGTCTTTTAAAGAAACAGGTATGTCGTAGTCGCTTTTCACAAAGGAGATTCGTTATCTTTCTTTGAATCTTCTTTTCCCTTCATTATACATTTGAAACTACACTGGAGGTTTCTTTCCATGTATGTGACACACTCGTTTGTTAACTTTCACATAATGTTGAATAAATATTCTTCTATAAATATGCAAGCGTTACAGTCTTGTAAGAAGATGGAGACATAATCTGCCTGGTTTTCTGATTATCTTTAACTAACTTTATTCCTTGTAAATTCTTAATCGATCGTTGTCTTCGAGAGTGTTTGAGACAATTTCATTAACAGTATCATTATAAGGAACAAAAATATATCTATGAAACATCTTGCATTTTTCTATCATCTACGAGGCTCTAATCATTGTGAACGTCGCCTTACACGCTGCCCGAAAGGGACGCGAATTTATTTCGTACCCGGGGATAAAGTAACCCTATGGGCTGTGAGAATAAATTATCGTAATCCCTCGTGGGCTTACGTCTCCCGCTACCTGTTTCCACGGATTTACATTCGAATTTTTGCGATTTACATTTTTACAGGGCCCAGGTTGCCAAAAGGAAAGATGTTTCCGTGACTACTTTCCCGAATCATCCAAACGATTACAATCCCTTGTGATCCCGTTGTCTTTCGTCAAAAGTTATTCACGACCATCTTTTAAACTTCACTCACGTATAAAAAAGATGAAAAAGAAAATCATAAAACAAATGCAAATAAACTGCAATGTCGAATGTCAATTAATTATATCATCCTCACCGACGTGACTCTCTTCGTTATTAATCCACGTGAACCCATCTACGTGAATCTCCATTTTGTCACAGGAATTTAATTCTCTTTCTCTCTGTTTTTTCTTTTTTTTTTTTTTTTTAAGCGACTCGATCCAGCCACGATCGTATAAAATTCAATCGAGTCAGGAGCAATTAACGAGGCAACCAGGCGAGGCGTTAGCGATACATTCGCGTAATTTATACGAAACAGCGAGCACACGCGATACAACGGCGCGGCATGCATACCGAAAAAGCAAACGCTACCTGCTCGCCCCTCGCTCTCTAATTATTTTTTTCGCGTGCAGCGTGACGTCCACCGGGCAATCTTCGATCTAAGATTTTATGAAGACACGTACCACGGTGCTCGCATGCTGTGAATTTATGATCGTGGCCTCGTCTATACTGGCGGACGACTCGCGCCAACTGTGTTCCTTTGGAAGTTCGTGTTTCCACCTACGTCTCCGGCTGTCTCTCCCTCGCCACCCGCCACGCCGAACGGGACGAGACAACGAATCGTCCGAAATGACATCGTCCTCGTGCTCAAGCAATAATGCCGCCGCTCCGGATCCTACCTACGCGTCCCTCTCCCCTCTTTCCTCCTCGTTCAAGTCTTCTTCCTGCGTCCTTCGAGCCACATCCCGCGATTCTTCTCGATTACCGGCTTCTATCGAATTATGCTAACGCACCCCGCCACGCTGAAACACGAATTCTCGACGCGATACGCTCATTCGCGGAATGAATTGTGTCGTTACGAACCCATGTCCCAGAACCTCGCTTCTTTGTCTGTCGCTCCTTTGTTTCGCGAATGAGTTCATGCTCGGCCAAATTGTTGCAAATTGTTCATTGTAAAAGGTAATAGAGACGGCGTAGATTGGAAGTTCTAACTCTACTTTCTATAGAAATGTAAGAACATGGTGTAATTGTACAATGACTTTACTCTCCATGATAGGAAAGTATTGTACCGTAAAATTGATTCTTAGGGAGTGATATGTAATAGCAAAAATTGTTAGACTGTGTGAAGTTATATACAGATAATAAAGAAACTAATACACATATAAAGATACGTAATTAATTGGAATCAATGATAAGATCGATCAATACGCCGGCAAATTATATTCCTGACTATAATATACATGCAGCTAATTTAAGTCTGATGAACAATCTAAACTTAGTGTCTCCTAGTCCCATAAACAATAACAAAAATTACTTGCGATTACTAACTATACAATTAATTTCGTAAGAAAATGACACGAACAGCCTCTGATTATTCATTTACAGTTAATTTATACATCTTGGCGAAACTCATATACCATTATTCCGTAATGTTATTTAAAAATTAATTTACGATTAATCTGTACGCTTTGACAAAACTCACGCTGTATCGCTACAAGTGCAACCAGATAGTGCAGCCACTTATAACCTGTTACCGAACTATCGGGATATTTACGAGAAAGGATGCATTGCAAATAGTATTAAACTTTGCCAAGTTAAAAGTTTTGCCAGCAGAAATGCCGGAACTTTTACAATCTTGAAAATATGAAACGTGAGCGAAGTTCATGAACACGTAAAGCGATCGAATCGAAAGTTACAGAGGATTCAAATCTTTCGTCGTCCAGTCAAGGCGTTTAATTCTTCTTCTGGCTGATTTCCTATGCCTGTCGCGATTCGTTCGCGCTGGAATCAGAGACTCGCTCCCACGGACTGTCTGGGTCCCCGGAGAAATCATTCGGAACACCTGCGCTTAGAGTGCCAATAACAGTGGAGTTTACTGCATCATCTTTACTCATGGAACCTCCGACGCAATTCCTCTACCCTGCGTACTCGAGAAAGAGAAAGCTTCCTGTATTATTTACCGATGTCTGCTGGCATCGTATGCTTTATTAAAGGATGCGTACGCTTTGATGCAACGTCTAAAACTCGATCGAGCCGACTTCGCCCCTCCATTATTTATTAAACCCCCTCTCGGAGGGGAGCGTATCTTTCCGTATCGATTGCAAACAATCTGCATTGCTGAGCAGCGCCGTGGAACGAAACGCTTTTAAAAGTCCCAGATGCATCTGCCAAATGCTCTTTCCTTTTTCCTTTCAATTCTCAAGACAAAGTCGCGGGGAGAAAATCCGTTTCGACACGTGGCGGATATTTCCGTTTTTGAAATCACGAATCTTCTTTGCGTGAATCCGGTAACTGGCAGACAGATTCAGAACTAAATAGTGGCGTAAGAAAGTTAAATAGAGATCTATGATTAAGAACTCCCTGGGAGTCAATTTTAATTCAAACTTCGTCCGCTCTTTCCGCCATCTTCATCCCCTTCTCCCAACTATTTCTACTTATTCCCTTACTCCTAATAACTAACTTAATAATCGTACAGAGTGTCTTCTTTTTATTCACGACTCGCAGTTTTGTTTACTTTCTTCTTAGATAAAAGAGTTTTCATTATTTTTGAAGATCACTTGGGCGAAATTACGAGACGCAACTCCCAAAAGCATCCCGTCGAGCGCGATCCGAGTGATCCTGTCGGTCCGAGGATTACGAACGCTGGTTATTTCGACGAGATGGCCAGAGATAAGCAAAGAGGTACAGGATAGAAAGGGAGGAAGAGGGTGAGACCGCGGGGAAACACGGCAGGAGATGGCGCGCATACGAAGTGGCTGCTAGTCGCAATATTAAAGTAACTCTTTCTCTAACAAGGAAAGGTCGGCAACGGTCCGACTCCGTTTTGGGTAAAACCTCGTAGCCTTGAAGAACAGCTAAAAATATTACACGAAGTGTGTACTTTTTTCTAGCTACGCTAGCTCAAGTTTCAGAAGTGAAATCACCCTGCAAAATTCTGCATTTTAAAAGCTAACTCAAAGACGCTTACTTATAGAAACAAATTCTATCAACATGGTTGACGGTACGTATTATTTCCTGATAACGATGCATTTGTATCATTTTTCAAGCTTTCAACTATAAACATGTGTAAACGTGTAATACAAAATTTCGACGTCAAACATTTATCACCGCTTAGCAAGGGTAAGTTTCTGGAAACGATCGCGTAAATCGAAATCCCGGTTCATTGTTATTCACCGTGAGACTTCGACTTTGCTCAGTTTGAAACCGGTCGAATTTACGTCATCCTTTGTACTTCCAATTTTCGTTTCTTCCCATCATGCTGTTCCTCGATCCAATTTAATCCAAACCAAGGAAAATTCCCAGTGATGTCAAGGCGTTGCGTCGTTCGATATCTCGAGTGATTTAAGTCGTTCGTGGGACGAACATGTTTAACAAACGAGGATTCAGAGTCCACAGGGTGCACTTGGACGATCCTCGTCACCCTTTCCGGAGGGTGGCCGCGAATTTCCGGGATCACACCCCAGCTCCCTTTCTTCTCGGAGACACCTGAGCCACGGAAATCAAAGCATGACTATCGCGAAATGAAATCACGGGACTGTCGCCCACCCTCGCCGAATTACTCGGTCACTGTTCGCCAGGCTTCATTCGAACGGTTGGAATAGAGTCGAGTTATCATGATTGAAGCGTATTACGCTGGTCGAGGGAGTCGAAGTTTCGCGGGAATATCAGGTAGGGATGGAAAACTTGGGGGAAAGTTTGCAGAACGCTTTGTACCTTTGTGCATATGCCTTTTTCCAGATTGCCTTGTGGATCACAGGAAGAATATTTCACAAAAATATACGGTCTCTATTCTTCCTTCTAGAGTGCTTTCCGATTGAGAAAAATCTCTGGAAAATATTTTTCATTCCTCTTTCCACTATACGATGTAGGATATTCGTAGCTGTTGAAATATGTATTATTTTATCGACTAATATGTAGCATAACTTACTTTCTCCGTTGTGCAAGATGCTTATAATTTTAATGTATTCATTTCTGACTAATTGATATTAGAATTTCCTCTATTTGTATGTACAACTGTTCGATTATTTTCACGAGCCTGTGTATAAATGTAAATAGGACTGAAGAGTAAGCTCCGGCGTGAAAGTAAAAAAAATATCAAGTTAAGAACCTCGTAAAAAGTTCTCAAGTACTCCGAATTAACATGCGCACGCACATACACATACACACACACGATCTTCATATAAAAGAACAGAATAATCTGCAGTCCTTCGTTCCGCGGAGAAAATATAAAAAAGCCGTAGCACGTTGTTGCAAAATGCTCGAACGCTAGGCTGGAGAGGCGTGAAAACGCGAGCCACTTGAAAAATTAAGGTCGGCGAACTTTAAAATCGAGCAGGAGAAAGGGCTAGAAGCCCAGGCATGGCAAGGTTATTAGCGAGTCGTCAAGTTCCCTCATATTTCACGCGTTTGACGAAGAATTCTCGCATCAGGGCGAACGTTGCTTTGAGGCGACAATTAAAATATCTCCGAGACATAACCGTGTCTGCGGCATGAGCTGGCGCCCGGGTGGAACGGCCGTGCAAGAAGGAACCTCGAGTGCCGGTTACACACCTCCGAAATAAAACGAGCCGAATTTCTGGCCACAGTCTTCAAAGAATGTTCTCCGTGCAGAGTGAAGGGCGGAGTGAACGGCGAGTACGGGTGAAAAAAAGCCACGGCAATTAAGCGAGATAGAGCCACGGGGACGCGAACTGTTTTAACCCCGTTTAATTGTTCCTTTAAGCGTTCTAAATATCCCGAGCGGAGAACCGTAAACAAAAGTAAAAGAATAAGGCCGAGAAGCATGCACTGTACGTGTGCCGGCCTCTGGATTCTAATGTAAGTCGTTCGCGCGATTGTTCCGCGGTATAATAACGTGGAAATTGCATAATGGAGCCACGTATGGTACTTGTCTTGCAGTGCAAGTTCTGAATAGCAATTTTTAATGAAATTACACAGCTTGTTGCTGCTTTCGTCGGTTATGGTATTTGAAGGGTACAACGTGAAGGGTTATGGTATTGATTTTAAATAGAGATTTTTAATGTTATTTACCATTCGTGTACTTATTGATGATATTAGCTTGTCTTACACAAGATGAATCACATAAGTTCTATTAAAGCTTGGATATTTGTCACATGTACGTTAAATATAGAGTTTGAAGCTAATCAAGCACAACATCACTGATTTATTGTAAAAAGGGGAATTGTATGTCAAAAGAATTGTACAAGTTCAAACTACGATATAGCGCACTGAAAATGTTAATGGTATTGGCATTAACATAATGGTTGAAAATAATTATAACACTTAAATTATATGGTCATTTTGATCATCGTGAAGCAAGATTACGATTACTGAATTTAAAATGAGTACATTGAATCTCTCGAGCCGTACTTCAGTTAATATCCCTTTTAATAAAACTATAAATGTCGGAAGAACTAAATAATACGACTTATAATAGCTGCAACAAAAGTCTTGAAACAAGTCAGATTTTTATCTACTTCCACCTAAATATCTTCCGAGGCTGATATCGTATCGTTTTATTCGCCGTTCAACCTGTTCGAAGCATACGACGCATAAACTGAAAAGCTGTGCATAGTGGAGCACATTCAGCGGGATTGCTACCGATAAACAAGCGTAACAATCGTCGATATTAAAGGTGGATATTGAAAGCGTGAAGGTGGAGACGTTGGGAAACGTAGGCGCGAAGAAGAAAGAAAGGGGTTGGAAAGGAAAGGCGCGCGCTCGCTTCATACGTGAAAACAGGCGAAACGCATTTATCTTCGTTTCAGGTGAATCGAGTACGAATAACCCAACACCGATAACCATGGTGCACCTGGGACGTCGATCGACTTATTTCCGACAAATCGGCAGGAATGGCGTCGGGTTTTCCATTGATCGAACGAGAGAACCCTCGCCTACGACGGCGAAATCCTCCCTGGAGGATTCTGTTTCTGCTTAGACTTCTACGACCCTCAACGTTTCACGTATCTTTCTATCATGCTTTGACCCTATTGGTTCTCTTATTTATCGTTTGGAATACGTTTCACGAGTGATTGACCTCTACGGTTCACCAGTTTCTCACCTGACCCCTTTTTGACGGTTTTGAAATGAAATAGAGATAAATCAAGATTTTCGGTTATAATTAGAATATACGTAGCATGCAAAAATATACAAAATATAAAGTATAATATCCATGATAAAACATACTTGCTAAGCGAAACAAATTCCTGACTAGGACCTACTCTTTTCACTTGTATTCATAAAAATATGAATTTCGCAGTCTAGTTACAATAGTAGACTGACATTTATCATTGCATATAGTCTATTAGTAGTTACTGATACATTCACGTGCAATCTTCTCAAATGAATGCTCTTTCACATACTAAAATGTTTGTTTATTAAAAGGTTAGAAAATAAATGAGACCAAAGAAGCACAAAAACTTACATATTTTTCCCAACTGACAAAAACCATGGATCCAAGTAGATTCACCTACTGATTATGATACCATAAATCGATCGATTTACCACCAAACGATTCTCTAAGGGATATAAAGCCATTTTCGGAGTCGATAAAAGATAGGTGGAGAATATACAAAGAATATTGGATGCGACGTGGCAACTCATCGGATAATTTTTCTCCCTCAGTCCGGCGAGTTAAATGTACATAAAATATACATAAAAATATACGTAGAAATATACATTAAAATGTACATAAAATACATAAAGATGTCATCCATTTGGCAAAGTTTATGAAAATATGGAAATTTTTGGGCTGGCACATAAGTCGGTGCGCCGCTCAGGTTGACAACTAAGTCGTTCTGCCCCTCAGGTTGGCAACTAAATCGGTGCGCCGCTCTGGGTGGCAAATAAGTGAGTACGGGTTTTGTCAATACCGACTAATCCAGTACCGGCGATCATCGTGTTTTATCGATGGTGTTTTTTAACAGGGGAAAAAGCCGGCGGGACATTATATTCCTGGAGATAGCGGGTCTTCGCGTCGTCGTCACACGGAACAGCGTCGTATAATTTATGCACCCCGCGGCCGCGTTCATAAAGCCCAAATATTTTAAAACAAGAGGAAAAGAGCCACGCGGAGGTGGATGAAGGCGGAGAAGGAAAGACAGTGGCGCGCGTGGAATACACGTTTCGTGGGCAGGCCGCATTACCAAAGGAATCAAGAGCCCGTTCCAGACGACAAAGGGCCAAGAACGACTTCTTCGCGACTCGTTTCCCTTCCTCGATGCCAAACGAATGTCTCGTCGTCGTCGCGGATGAACCGATGAATCTCCACCAACTTCTTCCTGCCGCTTGGATAGAGTTGTTCTTTGAGGAAGAAGTTTCTCTTGCGAGCGTCTGCGGATGGAATTAAAATTAGGAGTCGCCTCTCTGGAAAACCGTCTTTCGATGGCGATATTTTCCTAAGCGTTGTCGATGGGAATCGTTATAGAGACGTTGGAACGCTTTCGAGCGTTCTGAAACGAGAAGTCTGACGGAAGTAATTGATTCTTAACGATAGCGGGAATGGCCATCGCTATTGTGAACCGAAGGAACCAGCCGTGCTCACCTTGCCTGTTCAATTATTCCGCGTGAAACGTAATATAATAACCGGGGGTTGCTATTCAGCCGGCGACAGGTATTATTAATCGACAAAGTTGCTTGGCGAATTAAAAAGTCAGCCGGCTATTAATCCACCACCGGCCTTGCCCCGGTTCTCCCATTTTTACGATGCAACAGTTCACGACGGGTGTCGCTGGTTCCAGCCGCATGGAAAACTTTTTTCCGCGTCGGGGCTGAAATGGCGACAGAAAGGACGTATCATAGAAGGAGATACAAATATATATATATAGAGAGAGAGAGAGAGAGCGAGAAGAAGATAAAGATAAAGATAGCCGCAAGGGAAAAGGAAAGGAAAACACACCCTAAATCAGGCTAGTGAGCGTGTACTCGCGGCCGGCCAGTCAGTTTGCAGAAAATCCGCCATTGTTTTCACTTTAGCCGGCCGTTTTAAGCGTGGCCCACGTAATAAATATTCGCACTCTCTCCCGTAGGATTACGCCCGGCAGGAATAATATTCCTCTTTGTGGATGTCGGCTTCCTTTGTTACCGTCCTTTCGCGAACGTCGACGGTGGTTGACGTCGTTGTCGAGGTAACGAAGCGCCTTTAGAAATCGTCCTCTTTGTTTCGTCCGCTAACCTTTGTCAAAACCAACTCCCTCTTTTCCAACCCCTCTTCCGTATCCCCAAAAACTGGCTGATAACGCCCTGAATTATTACGTTGAAGCTTGTAGTAACCTGGTCCAGGTTATCGTTACTACACGAGTTTGCCGCCACGCTTGATCCCTTGCGAGACAAACTTTCGATTAAATGGTGACTCCGGTTTTCTTAAACGCGGAATTAAACGCGGGACAGTGTATTCCGCAGAGTTAAGAATCAGAAAGGGCATGCTTCTTTCTCCCTTCCCCTTTCCTTCTTTTTCTTCCCTGCCACGTTTCCTCCGTCTTTTTTCTTCCCTTCCTTTTACTTCTCTGCTTCTTTGCCACGCAGACCAATTTACCGTCTTCATTTGTTCCATGGCTTTTAATGAATACTGCAACTCGCGCTGTTCCTGCCCTCGTTCCTCTCGCAAATGGCTGGGCGTGACTCGTTTATTTGCGGATGGATTTCCATGGGCAGGAAAAGGAAAGGGGTAAAAAAGATAGAAAGGGATAAGAGGGTGGGCCGTGGTGGAAACGCATTCGCGCGGAGGAACGACCGGTTCAACGAGTGGACGGACGGCTTTGTGGTTCTTGAAAGAAAATTTTCAAGATGGAGAGACCGGCTAGATCTGGAACGATTAATTTGCATTCATTTACATGGCATTTGTATGGCAAAGCGGCGCGATACCCGTGCGAAATGATAACAGCGACACGGAAAAGTTATTACCACCGAGTTGCCACTGTCTCTTCTTTGTCGGGGATCTCTCATTTAACGAGCAGTTGTTACCGATACCCTTGCAACACGGAAGCTTCTGATGCTGCTCCTTGCGGTTACTTTCACGAGTAGTTCGCTATTTTTCCGGTGCTTCCTTTTTTCGATTCTACCTCTGTAATTTATTCTGTTGTCTTTCTGTGCTTGCAGCTCCTTTTACACACATCTAGTAACGTTATTCTCTTTCATCGTGGCTTCTTCTTTCTTCTGTGATTTCGTTTGGTGATATTTAATACTGTTCTACTTGCAAATAAGTAGAACATTAATGACTTTACTGAATGCCATATCGTGCAACTTGTGTGGGTGACGAGTGGTTAAAACCCGAGTGAATGTTTGTATCAGAGTACTGGTAATGAGCGAAGATTTGTAGAAATTTGGCATGCACTGTATCGCGTGAAAAATATAATATGACCGAGAAGCTTGGATGTCTTACAAAAATCATGGAAGAGTTTTTGGAGTTCATATAATCGGCCACTAACAAAATTTTGTTGGAATGAATTAAATTGATGTAAACAGAGTTCTACTGCAATTCACAGTACTACAGTTGTACCGTAGTTTAAGAAAATCGCATAATACTGGTTGAGACTCCTTGTAGAATGAAATGCTCGCTGTATTCTCAAAATACAATTTTTACATCTTATTTCTACAATGTTTTTACACTTTAACATTTAGCAATACTTTTACTGGCATTCTTCTAAAACATTTTTCCATTACAGCATATCAAGCTTACTAGGAAAATTTTAAAAATCTGCAACACGTTTCACGTCTAAAGTAAACAGGTTATTATATGACGACAACAAACAACGAAGTCTGGATAATTGACGATGAAACTCGTTTTAAAGCTCAATTATCGATTGCACGATGAGAAAGGGCAAAGAGGCATGGTGACGACGGCAGAGAAAGCAATTTTCGAAGTTGCTAACGCGGCCAGACAATTTTTCCCCGCGTGGCTTTGGCATAGTGAACGCAGGTTGAAAACTCGGCTCGGTAATACCACGGCTGCCTGCCCATCTATTGTAACAGCCGGCCGTCACGAATCCGTCGTTTCAGAAGGCCTTCATCCGTGTAAAAGCCCCGGCGATTCGCCGCTAATTATGAGTAACGACAGCCTTTAACGCGCCGCGGCACGCCAACCCCTTTCACGTAGACAACTACAGGCTTCCCTATTATTTTTTTCGCTAGAATTTCTCCGACTGCCGGGCACCGCGCTTATTTTAGAACTAAGTTGTTAGCGAGATTTAAGAACGGCTGCATATTAACGTCGAAACATCGTTAGGGTTGGATTTTCTGCATGTTTCGATGGTAGAACCGACCACTTTTTGCAGTGCAACCGACAATCGCTTCTGCACTTTTGAGCAAGTAGAATTTTAAAGTTCGAGCTAGTTTGCGAGAGTATAGTTAGAGTATAGTTTGCGATATTTAACCATTTTTATCGTTACACGGCTAGGTTTATAAAGTTTATCAGTTCGCGTAACTTCCAAGTAATCTCGCATGCAAATATAGTGACTGAAACTGTTATCATTAAATGATATCGAGCTTCGAATAGTTGATCTGAATATAGTCTATTTAATCGGCTTCACTCTATAACTGTGGAATAACTTTTACTGCCAATGATACGATCCGATGACCTGCCATAACTTCTAGATGTCTTTGGAAGACTTTGGAGCATATAGTTTTAAATAAGTTTGTTCTTCAGTGGTGTAAAGAAGTAGTGTAAAGTAACCTTGTCTCCTATTAAACTTACCTTGCTTTTAAACTCGATTATTAATTACAAAAATGACATAAAACTTATCATTACGTCGTATAATCGCAATTAGCAGAAGTAAGTACCAGAAAGCTATGCATACAACAATTTCTAATAACACTTTCATTCGAAACGACATAATTCCAAAGCTGTTTGCTAATAGTCCACCGATCGTGGAATAATCTCTCGGCTGCTTCAAGCTTGCCGGTAGAAAATCAGCGTCGGTCTCGGTGTCGCGAGACACGATATTTAATCCGTGTAATCAGCAAGTTGACTCTCTGAGAAGCTACACGGCTAACGCTGGAATTAATTCGGCCGGCAAATTTAATTATCGCTCGCCGTGTTGGCAGGTGTTAGAGAACCAGTTGTCAGAGACAATTTACCGCATATTGGGTGTTCCGTGCGGTTTCCCGGAGAGAGATAGAGCACCGGACTGTTTGTCGCCCACGCCTATAGCCGGATTCTAAATGCGAGCTCGTCCTGTGTCCCTGTAACACGGACGATACCCGTGGTCCTGCTTATCGATCGACCGACTCCGTGCAAGGATCTGCTGGCCTAATCTCGACGTTGATCGCGATCGAGCTTAATGCGAGCTTGCGAGGGCTTTACGGTCGCTCGTAAACCTGCGTAGCGATCGTGCAACCTTCTTACTGATTTACGAGCTGCGTAAAAATTAAGTGATTTCTTGCGACGTCAGGTTAGCCACAATGTTTAAGTGTCGCTCGTTACATTAACTCTTTAAGAGGCAAATCTATGCATAACGCAAAAGCTTAGTTTTGAAGCTTTGCGCTTGTAAATTGAATATTGCAACATTAAACAGCTACGTAAGCTAATGGTTGTTTTAAAATAATTATGTCAAACGGGTACATACGTCGAACAATAGTATATGGTTTCTCAAGGAATGAAGCAGTATTATCATTCTATTAATGATAATTTTTAAGATTCAATGATAATGATCATTTTCAGTTTGTAGATCATGTTTCTCAAGGGGATTGAATATAATGTGTTTTATATTTATTTTTAATTGTAATTACATAAAATATTGTGTTCGTAATGATAATCATAACACAGTACGCGTTGTTTATAGGAAACGTTCATATCCGGAGTATTGAGTAGTCAAAGAGCCAAAGGGAATAGTATATACCAATAGTGCATACCGAATACATCGCAGACGATTATATAATGCAAATGTAAATCCTCTATTAGCATTCTTGTTAAACACATCATACACGATTGATATAATTGAAGCGGACTAAAATTATACATAAAATTCTCGTTGAAAGATTTGGAATTCTAACAAATTACTGTGAAAGGGACGAATTAATAAAGAAACGCAAGCAGGATTGGAACAGCATTCGGTATTCGGAGGAAAACATTAAACGTCTTCTCCGAAGAAAGGATCTCGTCATTCGGGGAGGATCGTCCAGCGAGGAAGTTGACTGAAAGACGCTGATCGTCTTTCATCCAAATCGCGTTACGGCAACTCGTTTCCAGCGAGTCGGCGAAAATCTCCGCGGCCATTGAACGGGACGAGCGCAAGAAGAGGGAAACTTTTCGGTGGAAGGTTCCTGAAAAGGAGCTGCATTCTTCGAGGGGTCGAGCAAGAAGAATTCGACGACCGGGCCTGCCAGACGAAGGAAAAATCTTACGCGGTCAATCGAGCCTCTGATCCTATAGTACAGAACTCGGACGAAAAACGAAACGCGGCAATAATAACGAGGGTTTTTTCGCGAGCCGATTTTCCTCGTTTCCTATACCCCCTACAACATCGCTGGATCCATTCATACTCGTGGCCAGTCAGCAAGTTTGAAATTACATCGGCTAACGAACCCGCGCCACCCTTGTTTCTCTATCCACTTCGATAGAGGTTTCTCTTTTTCTATATATTTTTCCATTGACACAAGCAACGATGAAAAGCGAATAAAATTCCAACCTTTATTCGGCTCTGGTGCTTGTTCAAATCGTCAACAACATTTTCTCCAAGCAACCTACATGTATGTATATATAGAAATAAACAACCATCCCCATTGATTTCGTAGAAAGGGGCGCAGCAGCAACGGGATATTCGACGTTTCTTTTTCCGGGGCAAAAGAATGCGTGCTGTTAGGCGTAGTGAGGACGAGATTCTCTTTCTGTGTTCGCGAACGATCGGAAAGGGGGAGACTGTACTGAGAGAATAGAATTGAAGAGAGACCTGGGGGAACTGCAAGACAGGAAAGAAGGCATTTGCGACGGTAGCAGAAGGAGTCCAAGGATCGTTGGCTCCGCATACGATCTCTCTATGCAAATTTGTATACTGAGCGATATTAAAATTAACTAACAAATTTGCATCTTAATAATGTAAAATCCTTCGTTCTTTGTATCAGGGATGTCGTCAAAAAGCATATCGTTTCTATGAGGAAATTCCTCACATTTCATTTCCTCTAATATCTTCCTCAAGCTTCTTCTAATCTCCAATCTCTTCTCCTTCCATGAGCCTCCAGCCTATAAATACAGAAAAACCCTTCACCTTTGAAATAAAAGACACCTCATCCTTACAAAGTATCAATTATACGCACTAAGAAAAAAATCTTAAACAACTTGATAAGAAACACTCCACCTTCTGTCATCAAAGTCGACGTTCAATCGCATTGTCCCTAACTCTTAAGCCTCCTACTGCGATCACCTTTAAAATCGACCCTCGTGTTTCTACCATGTACACACTTACAACAACATACAGTGAAAGCAGATGTATCTGGTGTCGGTTGGTTCCGGTCGCGAATCGCTCGCGAGATCGGCGAGTGCCCTCGAAACAATTTATGCTGCTGGGCGCGCGCCACGTCGGACGTGCCTTATCTGCTCGCAACGTCCTCGCCGATAAGACGGTCTCGCACCAGTTGCCCTGTTCGTAAGAGGTATGGAGGGCAGAGAATCGAAGGACGTGACGTAAGTGCGTGTAGGAGCGGCTCTTTATCCTGTCGTCGGCAGACACGTCGGCTATGATTCTTACGCGTCGTAGGGAAGCGTTTTCACCGGAGTATTCCGAAGAAAAAAGGTGGAGAAGAGGGAAAGAGGGGAGAGATGTGTCACATCGGGGGTGGCTGAAAGTTTCCTTTCGTAGCTTTCCATGGGGACGAAGTGACGGTAAAACGACCTTTCTGGAAAAGGTGACCGTACGTTTCTGACAGATTTCCAACGTGAAACGATCGACGACGTCTCGTTAAAGCGACGTTGAGAATCGAAGCCCCAAAAATGGCTTTTACGGTCTTTTAATGATCGCTGTGACACAGTCGCGTTAATTGGATTCCCGTGTCCCCGAGAACTCGGCGAAATTGCCGATTATTTGTTGTCCAGTCGCACTTGGTGGTCAAGTCGCTGGTAAATCATGGAGACATTCGCCGCGATTCCGCTCGATAGCTTGCTTATACGACATCGCAGCGGGCAGTCCAAGAGAATTCGGCGCCTGCTTCGCCTAACGAGTATTTTGGGACACAGAAAAGATAATTGAAACGTCCCTGGGTAGAGTGGATTCGTCGAGGTGTACGTACATTCCACGGGTTCCTCACTTATGGAAGCAATTTCTTATTTAAACACGCGAAACTTGGTTAACGTGAAACCCAGAGTCATGATTGAGTTGCTCCGAAGTCATACTAATCAATTCAACAAATATAAAAAGAACGAGGAGGGTGATGATATTACTCACATTTGTAATAAATATACTATTGTAAAAAAGTCCAACGTAAATCACGTATATAATGAAATCGTGAAATTTTCAATTCTGACCTTCTGAGAGCACAGTTCGTCCTCCAATTGTATCTATTCTCTAAATCTTTCCGTCAGAACGCAATCTTAAATTGTATGAACTGTCCATTCCCGAAACCTCCCAACTCCTGTCACCTTCCTCGAACTCGGGGCCCTAAATAAAAAGCATGGAAGCTCTTGGACCGCGTTATCTCGCGGAATCGTTGGGATAGCTCGCGCCATCAATCACCGACCGGTCTCTCGTAGGCGTGTCTCCGCGAGGGTTTTGTAGATTACGCGTCCCGGAAAGGGCCGAGAAGGAGCATGCGAAAAAATGCCAGAAACCAAGGGGGTGGCGCGCAGCGGACGGTTTATTTACGACGTTATTTCCGAGGAATTCAGCGCGCGCAGCCCGCGCAGTGGCAATTTGGTCGCTTGGTCGTGTTGGTCGCTCGCTGGGCCGATGTAAATGCAAATACAAATGCGTTTAA
Organism: Bombus vosnesenskii; assembly: GCF_011952255.1. Lineage (NCBI taxonomy): Eukaryota > Metazoa > Arthropoda > Insecta > Hymenoptera > Apidae > Bombus > Bombus vosnesenskii. The sequence continues at coordinate 4,575,372 of NW_022882938.1, forward strand.
ACTGGCTGCCCTCGCTTCTTCTTCCTCTCTTCGCCCTGTGTCTCTGTTCGTTGCAAAGCACACGAAGCCGTAACCGTTAATCCGTGCCGCAACTAACCGCACTCAAATGTGTACACGCCGGGGACACGTAGACGAGGACAGCGGTTCAACGAGAGCGCTGCCTCTTCCGGGGCTGACGCGCTGTTGTTGCCTCTTCTTCTTCATTATACCAGGCGGCTACGCGCGTACGACCGGTTATCCTCCTTTTCTCTGGAACAGCGCCGCGACGCGTTTCCTACCGACCGCTGCGTCGTCGTCGCCGCCGGGAAGCCGGCTAATTTCTGCCGGTGTAGTTTGTCATTTTAATTAGGCGTTTTAATGCCTTGTCCGCGCCGCCGTCCCCGGATGCCACGTGAACAAGTTGTTGCTGGGAATTTCTCGCCTCGCGGAACGATATTTCCGACCACGGGCATGAAATTATTGTCCAGACTGGCGAGTTCCTGGAACGATATTTTCAGCTATTCGTTCAACTGTCGATCGTATAGTGTGATAACCATTCTATATTCGGTGCTACACCGTAGAGGAGTATCTGATGCACAATGTTTTAAAATAATTGTTGAAACAATTCGTTCGTACAAGTGACTCTGACTGAACTCTTTGACTACTGTAGAACCTAATGATATATTGTATTCATTTGAGAGCAGTTTCAAGAATTTGTACTTCCAGATGGACCTCGGAAAACTCGTTCTTCACTTTCTATACTTAGATTTGGAAATGTTAACAAATCGAGTCAGTCTTCACGTGTCAGCCTTCTGATTTCGCTGTAATAGCCTTGCTGACTCACCAACAGATCTCACTAAGAAACATGTTGTTTAAAAACCGGAAACTAATGATATCTGATGTTAAATAACTACTCTTTATTTCCATCTTTAAATGTTTCAAATTTTCTTTATTAAGAACGACGATCAAGAATGATGAAGGAAGGAAATCTCTCTTTAAAAGTTAATAATACGCAACGAAACTAGGAACGTAAAACCAAGCTCAACGCGTTATTTGAATCCTAAGTCATCCTACTTGAAAAAGAAGGAGAACAATCGGCGCCAAAATCCTGGAACAGCACCGGTACCAAAATAACCAGGGAGTAACACAAAAGCTTTGGAATCTAGCGGTGCATAATCTCTCGCGTCCCATTTTCACGGCCACCGAGGGAAACGTTGAATCGGTCGGTAGCCATTCCGCGCGGCGTATTTACCGCGTTTAATTTGGTATTCAAACGGCGCCGCGTTTGTAGCCACTGGAAACGCACGCGTTTCCTCAATGAAAGCCGTATTATCATTCGAGGCATTCAAGCGACGCGTCACCGTATTCTTTCGCCGGTCTGGACCGGTGGATTTGCATGCCCCGCGGTTCGAGGAGGACGAAATACCGTGCCCCGAACGACGGCTTAATCCGTTGAATACGAAACGATAAATCGCGTTCCTTTGACGACGCCGCATCGTCGAGAAGAAGAAGAAGAAAAAAAGAAAAAGAATAGTAATTCATCGTTTCCCGTTGCCGTGCCGCGTATTTATCTTCGTTCGCGATCAATACACTTTGCCATTCGCTCGTTGAATGAGTCCGCATTCAATCAGCCGTTTCGTGCTTCTTCCGCGTTCTGCGCGGCTGTTCCGTGTTGTTTCGGCCGGATGAATGCCATTGGAAACCATGATGGAGAGAAAAATCGTGGAGGGCAAGGGGAGATCTTTGAATGGTCACGGGGGAAAATTGTAATTACTCGAGCGGGAATTACGCAAAACTGGTAAGATAGGATTATGAGATATGTGCAGAATGTGCACGCGTGTGGATGTTTTCAGTTTTTCAATTCAAAGCTTGTAAACGAGGTTCGGAATATTTCAAGTGTTTCTAAGTAATTGAAATCCTGGTTATAAAAAAGGAATGACGTAGTAGGAGAGCCGAGGAGTGTTCTAGAATTTTCCCATAATTGTCGAAAGCTCGAAACAATAACAAAAATTAGACTTGAACGGTCAGACTAAGACAGCCAATTTGCAAATGCCATCCTTAAATTTCTTCCATCTAATCTTTATTTTTATTAAGAAAGTATCAAATATGTATACCTACATCATTTCAGATACTTTGAATGCTTAAAACTATAGTCCAGTTCGCTGCATAGGAGACTAAACTTACTGAATATAAATTATTATTTAACCAACTAAACGATAGTACGTACACCTGAAGAATATTTTCTTAATAAAGATCTCCAAACGACGTGCTCAAAATAAAGTCTGTAATTTTATCCTCTGAACCTATTTGCACCACTAAAAGCGCTAGAATTATATTTCTAGACTACGTAAAGTATCTTACGATCCACTTATCTGAAGCACTAAACCCTTTCAATTGCATCAAATAATTCGGGATGCTCTTAAGCAGTGATTTCGACGATTTTCGGGGAAGCACGTCGATTCTCTGGCTTGCAAGAAGCAGCACCGCTAGTCGGACCCGGTATAATTTCTCGTTTGTATTCGAGGGATTAAGCCGTTCGTGGTATCGCGAGGTCTTGCTTACGGTCGCGCTGCCATGCAAATCTGGTCGAGACGAAAAAATACGATAGCGTCGGGCTACCAAGCCGTGCCACCGACCGTTACAAATGATAATACAATCGAGAGTTCCGCGGGATAAGGGGAATTCATTGAAGAAGCACTTTTAGTCACGAGTCCGGTTCGTCCCGGTGTGTTTGAACTGGCTAAAGTGCCCGTTATCATGCTTAAATTCACCACTGTGAAGGATCCACTAATTTTGCTCGCCCTCGTATCTGCTTCCAGATAAGTTACGTCCCGCTTAGGGAAATTATTTGATACCGTATCAGTTTTTACAATTTATTTCAATTTCATGGATGTAAACTGCGTTATTTAGGGTTGTAATATTTATCGCCGGTTATACCGAGCCTGACCAATTTCTTATGCATAGAGGCCTTGTATGGTGATTTATACTTCAACATAAATTGGTTAGAATGAATGTAGTTACATTAGTTTTTTTAATAGAAGTCAATTCTCAAAGTGGAATGTAAAATAGGCATTAAGATACCGATCACGTAGAGAGTAGTGGATCACGAACATTATACATATGTTCAGACTTGAGTTTTATTTCAGAAAGATGGAAATAAGTAAACAGGAAAATGCAAACAAACGAGGTAAAAGATAAACAAATAAGCAAACTTGGAAAATAAACAAACTTGGAAACTAATGAACAAAGAACATAAATAAACAGACACTATCCCAGATCGAAACTCTGCAAATATGGTAAATAAACAAACAAAAACATGGGAAAGACAAACAGTCACGCCTATAACATAACAATACGAACGTAGAATATAAATAAACAAACAGTTTATCACAAAACGAGATCCTGCAAACATGAAAAATGAACAAGTAAACAAATTCAGAGAATAAAAGGAACAAACGTAGAACTCAAAAAATATAAATGGAGAACTTACACGAACAAACTCTCCACCTCGAAACGCACCCCAATTATCATAAGAGCGGGGCTTCCGTTTAACCGCAAATTTCTCAAGAATCTACCTGAAATCTACCAGCCAGCTTGCCATCATTATCATCGCCATCATTCCTCCCCACGAAACCACAAAGGTACAAAACTCTCTTCTCCATCAATCTTTGAAAAAATGCACCTTTCTACTCCGCCACCAAGTTTCCTAGAGATCGAGGGAGAGATCGCAGCGTTCTGGCAATCGGCAAGGACGTGGCCACGCCGCGGCAGACCATCTTCAAGGTGGAGTGCACCGAGGGGTCTGGATCAGGTCGCCTCCTATCTGCTAACAAGATCAAGGGGCCTGATCTGGCCGACTCCTCGAGGCCAAAAGATACACGCGGCACGACGTGTCTGCGTTCGAGGTAACAAGAGCGTTATCGAACACCCACCCCCGTAGTCGCCTCTTATGGAAACGCGCCCATGCGTCCCGACGTTCTACATGCAGCGGGGGTGGTACGCTCCCTTTCACCCACCCTGTATCCGTATTTCTCTTTCGATGTTCCTTTCTGCTTATGGCCGCGTCTTTGTCGATGTTCCTCGTCGTAGCTCGCTCGAGATTCAAGCTGGAACCGATAGCACAGGCGACAACGATATCGATATCAGCCGGTAACAAAGCCAGCGATTTATGGCGGCGATTTATTGCCGTATTTATAGCGGCACCTTCAACACACTGCCCCCATAGCAGTCGGCCGTTCAAGTTCGCGTCGAGCGCATTCGGTTGCACCGCGATAAGGGAATGCAATTTTTGGACCACGTGCACGCTGCCTCCGGAGGAAGTTGCCTTACAGTTCCTTTATACACCGTGGGCCAATAAGTTTCAACTCTTTGTATATGTTTTCCCTTTTTGTTGGTTTTAGGGATCCGGGGAAATTTGGTCGGCTAATGTTATGGATAGGATTTTACGCATTTGTGGAAAATTTAAGAGTGCAAAAATTTGTAAAGTGCACGTTACATGTTAAAGGCTATACAATATTCAAGGTATAGTACCTGCTAGAATATTTAGTAAATGAAACGAATCTCTGATCGAGTCTTATTCTTTCAGCTGCGTTCATTAAAATATGAATTTGCATAAAAATCAAAATTCAATGCGGTACAAAGAGATGCCTAATTTCTTCATGACCTTTTAATTTTCATCGAAGACTGAACACATCTATTTTCTATATTTGTGATTCTCTGTGAATCGACGATCGATGCTAAACTGAACTGGGTTAGATTTCCCTGAACTTCATAATTTTACACATATGTAGCAAAAACATTCGATGCTGTTATACTTTTTCACATAAAAATCGCTCTATTTAAAGGATGATCCAATAAGATCTCTTTTCTTTGTCCTCAACCCTGTCATTCATCAAAGATCTTTCTTTGGCACTTCCTTAGGATTGTTCCTGATGTTTACGAATGGCCTGGTCCCATAGATTCGATTTTCATCAAGCCCACCCCAAGCTTTCAACGACAGCCGCGCGATCTCTCCGTGTGGCGAACGACGCCCGATTCTTCAACAGCCGAGACTAATCTTCGTGGCACGATGGACGGTACTTCACTGTCACCGGCCGTGACAATACAATACCGGATCGTAGAATCGCTGCTCCGTTTCCTTCGGTCCTTACCTTTCTTTCATCTGTCAGCATCAGATCGCCCGGTTCTTTCGATTATTCGTCTTCCCCAGGTGTCGCTTTTGGCGTCTAACGAAGGGAAAATTTTAATCATTTAATTTTCAATTATTAGAAAATATTCATGTCCCCCGCTTACTTCGTTATATTTCATTTTAATAATCTTAATAATTAACTCTTACTTTATCCTATTAAGTTTATTAGTTCTCCCTTAGTCCAAATATAATTCTCAAATTTATCGTAATTTATAATAAACGAGTTACTGATTCCTTTGAAAGTTATGACAATTATAATTTATAAGTATTCTCTTCATCTCTTTGGTACATGTTTCGTGCTTCGTCGGTAATTTCAGCGTCGAGGAAGAATGTGATCAAAAAGACAGAGCTTTTATAAAACACGTGCAACAGCAATAGACTTTAAAGAATATCCCAAAATATAAAGCCACGATAAATGTTCCCCGATAAACGTCCTACTTCCTGCATTTAATATCCCTGCAAGCACGTTCAATCCACTATCTAGCCTCGAGAAAGAATGTATCACACTTTTCGAGGAGCAGAAACAGCCGTAATAGATTTCCAAAAATATTTCAAAAAATATTTCAAAAAATAGCTAGTCGAGGCACTTCATCCTTTCGCTACTTCGCCTGGTATACGCTTGAAATTTCCTGCATTTAATGTCCGGAAAGGCACGTTACATCCACTATCTGGCTTTGAATTTACCGCACATACGAAATGGGATAGCTGCGCATAAAATATCGGTGCACATTCCCGTCCCATTGGATCGTCGTAAAAAATGTATCGCGCGAGGAACGATGCAAACGATCTCCGTTCGCTCGTAAGAACCGTTTATCTGGACGGTCGGTTTCGCGGAGAGAAAGAGCAGAACGTGGCCGACTCTCTGCTCCACCTCGGCCAAACCGAATTAGCATGCACGTGCACGGAACTTTAAAGTTTCAGCTGCACGATGTGTGCAGTTCGTAAGACACAGCGGCGATTCGTTAATACGATACGACGTTCAATAAAGAGGAGGGTAAGAGGGTAAAGGGACCGATTAGATCGTGACTGGCGGCCGAGGAACGTCGAAGGAACGACGAAGCTGAGGGAGGAAATTTACTTTCGACACGGGGCCAGATTAAAAATGAATATTCATGGCCACGCCTATTAAAATATAACCTGCTTCGATTAAGTATTTGCGGTTCAATTTGCTTCTGCCGTCTCGCGTAGACCGACCCAGTACACGATTTTTGATAGATTTTGATGACTGATACGACGTTTTGAGGAAAAGGATACGGTATTTTGTGAGGGAGAAGCTTTTCTCATTTTTATGATAAACTTTCGAGGGAAGATAGAGATTGAAAAATTAAAGCTAACGATTAGAGTGCAGACCTTTATGCAATTCCACATTTTTATTGGACTTGCTTCATTCGTTAAATATTATAACGAATACTTTGGCTTAGCTTGGATTTACTCCTTTATTTCTCCCTTTTCTTCCCCGCTGTGCTCATAGGAATATAGATTTGCATAGAAATGATTTACGCGAGATTCCTCTCAATCTGCATTACGACAGTATTGTTCTCATTTCTCGACAGCCATAAAGACCTAGCTGTGAGACCAATCGCTTAAGACCGGATCAAATTCGAGCAAAGCTACTGTGGTAATCAAAGTTCGATAGTTCGCAAGATAATTGACACACCGTCTAAATTGAGCGGCAAAACAAAAGCAAGCCGCGGGCGTAATTAATCTTGGCCGTCACGAGCTGCCGAGTAATGCGAGGCAACGAGATACTCCGTGGTGTCTCGTCTAATCGATTACTAGTGGCGAACAAAAGCGAAACAACAAGCTGCGACCACGCGTATAGAAATGGGGAGGAGAGAAAAAGTTTTACATGCTGATGGCAATCTCAACCTCTAGGAACCCTCCAGGTCCCATGGTTCGTGACGATCTTGAAAAATTGCCACAGATAAACCCATCCACCCTTCTAATTATATTCCAAACAATCGCCCCTGAAACTAGTCGTTATTTTTTAACCTCGAACCAACCGGCCAACTCGGTTAACCCTTGAACTTCATTCGTTCTCTAGAGAGAAGAAAAATATCACTTTATCATCACGACTCGTAGTGTGCCAAATGGCTGTGTCTGACCGTGAAAAAAGTATCGTACTCCCTTTGCAGATTAGCATCGCCTCGTGTTTGACTACTCGATTATTCTATATATTATTCTATATATATATACATAGTTATTCTATATACTTTTTCTAAATAATCCTTATAGGTAATAGTTTTAAGTAATTTTTATAGGTAAATAATATCCTAATTAAGGATCCTAATTAAGATAGTTAAGAAAAGAGTAAAATAAAAATAGAAAGTAACGAAAATTATGATTTTTCTCCCAGTCAGAGAACGAACAGCTTTAACGTATTATGGTCTGAGCAAAAAAAAAAACAATTTTTTTCTTCTCTGTAGAAGATGAATTTGGTTCAAAGGTTAATCGAGTAGGCTGATTAATTCGAGATAAAAAAATAACGACGAGTTTTAGGAGCTACGGCCCCCAGGGCTATTCGTAGAACAAGCACGAAGAACCAGAAGAGCCACGCGAGTCGAATCGACTGGACTCGTGGTTTCGTTTCTTATCCTCTGGCGAATCGTCGCGGTCATTAAGGCGGTAATCACAGTGGCGGAGATTCTCTCCGCCCTTTTTTCACTCTATTTCACCTTTCACGGGGCCACGTTGGTCGCGTGAATCTGCTATAAATCGTCGGCGTAGCCGATAGTTCGCCGTGCCATCATGGCAATGACGTACGATCGACGCGGCCCATAACTTAAGGTGGAATCAAAAGCCGATTACCCGTCTTCTGTCCGCCCCCTGCCCTTCTCATCCGCCTCGTCACCAAGCTACCTCTCACCTCCGTGGTCGAACCTCGCACCCTTCGCTCAACCTTCTTCTTTCTCTCCCCACTCATGATACTTTCCGTGGTGGTGCAATTTATCGTATTAACAAATTACCCTCTCACACCTTCGCCTTCTTCTCTTAATGCATGCAACACCGAGCCGGCGCTTTCTCTTCTCAGTCTCCGTGCGATTCCGTTCGCTCTGACCTTTCGCGAGCATCCACGATCTTTTCACTTGAAACACAGGAGCGTGAAGATCGAGTCTTGAGTAATTGTTGATTAGTAGTACCGAGTGGTTTATTGCCTTTTGTTGAGCGAGATTTAGATGGAAAGATAAGACAAAAGATCGTATCGGCATTGTATCGAGAAGAAATAGATTTCAGCTGATGGATATCGGTTTCAATAAGAATCTCTTAAACAGAACAGAAGATATTTTGTCAAGAAGTTTGGTACAAGGTGACACAAAAGTTGTACGATCGAAAATTTCTCTATTCTCGTATCTTTGCTGTTATTACATTAATATAGAAATCTTCTAGCGTTTGCAAAAATGTTTGCTCATTATGTTAGTAAAAATATTCTTATCCGCCAATCTGCTTTCGACGAGTCTCGTTCTGGCGATCAAACGTAGGATCACAGATAACACGTTGCGAGAATTGTTGCGTCGACGAAGCCTTGTCGCCGATCGGTTATTGCGCGAGGTGTTTCGTCGCTTTTGTCTACGGACTGCCATACTACGGACTGGTTACGCCCGAGCAATATACAAGAGGACTAGAGCGCTGGCTCGTTCGTTCGTGACAGCAATCAGCTGCGCGATCAAGCGAGCACCGAGCGAAGATTTGTGTTCGAGAGCGTGCAATACATCTGTCTACCGCGACGGCTACACGTGTAGGTCCGTGGAAAAAGGGTAGAAAAGGCCCCCGGGGACCTGCTCGAGATTCGAATCTAGGTCTACCATAGTATCGTGGTAGCGGGAGATATCTAGTCTGTTACTATTCTCTCGTTCTGATTTTTCTCTGCATTTTTTTCTTTGCTTTCTTTATTGACGCAGAGATTTCAGTTTATACGAACATGGTGCAATTCTCGATATCTGACTGAAATGAACATTTTTATTGAATGGTTTCTTTGTGAATATGGAAAATTAGTCGAGTGTGACAGAAAGAAAGTAAGAGGTTTTAATTTGATAATTTATATGGTAGATGGTAAAAACTTCTCGTTTACCATCGCTATACTATCGTGATGTATCGCTTGGAAAATTATACTGTAAGATAGGAATAATGCTGTAATTCTAGATTTCACTACATTAAAAAAAAAAAAAAAGGAATTTTGACGAATGATTAATAATCGTTGATATAAACACTTAAGTATTACGTTATTTATTAATGTATATATATTCTTTCATGAAGAAGAATCTTAAATATCTCTCATTAAAATCTCTAGATCAGAGAACCATCTCAACTCTTCTCACGCCTTACCCTATCTTCGTGTAAATCACCTCGCCACAAGATCCCTCGACTAATTCCCATATCTTAACGAAACATAACGCGTCTGCTCGCATTCCTACGTACTTTATGATCACCTGTCAGCTCTTCACGATGGTCACAGTGTAACGAGGTTGAAAACGATCACGGGGGATCATCCTCAGCGACGGTCCAGTCACGTGGCTGTAAAGTTCACTTAATTAACTGAACCACGGATTTAATTCGAGTCTGGCGGCCAATTTTGCCGCGAAATCGTCATTTATCGGGCGCACGCCGGGCCGAGCGTTATGCAAATCGTACGGCTGGCATAATTCAGCGGCGGACTCGCGGATTAAAGCCGAGCGTTCCCATGCAAATGTTCGAAAGCTAGGCGAGACACGGCCAAGAAATCCGCTTCAATTCGCGCTACGACGTCGTATCGAGGTGCATCGATACGGCGGGAATGGTTCAGGGACACGGTGCAAATTCGTCGACAGACGAGACAACCCTCGTGAACGGGCAAATACGATCGTGAGCGTGTAGCAGCGAGACGTCGCGCTATTTACGTTCGTTCGCCGGCTTTGCTCGTTCGCAGTGACTTGTAACCGACTGCATCGCAATTTGTAAAGTCACCGGAGGGGTGGAGACGCGAATGGGAAACTCACTGCTTTACGATCTTGCCGTGGTAACGTTGCCGTTCTAGCAACACGCCGTAAGAAAATGTATGCAGATTGGGGCTGTGTTTAGATCCTGACGAGCGACGCGGTGATCGAGGCTACTGTTCCTGCTTCAGGGTTGGATTATGTGCGTGCGCGAGATTCGAGTGGATGGAGGTGTTTCTAGAATCTTGGAGGATATAATTTTAGAGCGATGGATGTATTTGATTGTTGAGTTAGTAGAAAGTTGTTGTAGAATGAAGGTTCAACTTTTTGCTACTTGCACACATTGTTCATATTCTAAGAAAAATTTATACAGAATGTAAATAATACAAATTTGAAAGAAATTTATTTCGTACGTATTGCGAATGAGAAATTTTTTCGATTGCGTGAATGAATTAAGAGCTTGGGAACTTTCTGGGTGATTATCTTTGAAGAAACTGTATGTAATATTATGAACTTAAAATTTAATACCACGTAAAAAGTAATTCTCCAAACACGATGTTATATGCACAATATTTTGAACAGGGCATACAAAATGATCCCGAATAATCTTGAAAAATCAACATATAAGAGGTTTATGAAGTGGTTAGTAACGAATTGCACATTTAGCTAAACGATAAATTCATTTTGGCTAAACAAAATTCATATTCATAAAATACTTTTCTCAAAATTCTATTATGTTAAATTCTACTTGGGAAATTTGTTCAAATAACGCATAGTTTAGGAAATAGTTGTGTCTAAAGATTCAAATGGGACATCCTGTGTGGAAATTCAATGAAATTTGTATTTAGAATGGAGGAGAAGTATCATCATATTTGAGGTAAATGAGAGAAGTAATTGGTTTCCACGTGACAAACTATTGTTTCGACTCATTTGCAATTAATTGATCGATCCCTGAAGAGTTACCGCGCGGTTCTTGCTGGGACTGTACGTGCCTGAATGCTTAGCGTGGTGTGCAAAATGCGCGGCAAATTTACTGCCCTTTAGCCGCGGATGTCGTGGAATTCCACGACGGAATTGTTTCGAAACTATGCGGCCACGCTTTTTGTTTCCGCGCCGCGGCAAAAATCCGGTCGGACGACAGCGGAAAAATACGCCGGTTCCTTCCGACGCCGTTTTAGAGACGCTTTCGTCCCTTTTTTATTTCCGTATAATCCGTGTTTCCTCATGCCAGTAGTTTGCGTGATTCAATCGTTATTTTTCTCTTCTTCTACGGCATTTCTATTTTTCCTGCATATTTCCACGTTATTTCGCTGATGAAATAGAAATTTTAGAACGTGACAAATGATTTTTATTATGTACGCTATCTCACAAGAGTATTCAAACCATAGAATATTTTTATATTCACATTGTATACGATAAAACATTTTGAAGTTTCATTGACGCTGTAATGAGATACAGCGTTCGTTATTTGGTTCATATTCAATATAAGATATTGAAAAATTTGATTCTCCAAATACGTCCATGCTCGTTACAGATACGATTCTTGACTAAAGAATAATCCTCGATACGATTTCAATCGCGATCTCGTTCTTTACAATCTTCTTTTCATCGCGTCGGCAACTTCTCCCCTCTCGAAACGATCCCATCATTCTCCTTATATCGCAGATTCTCTTTTATTTCTTTTGCTAGCGAGTGTAATTATCCGAGAGACCCCTGGGCTTCTAATATTACATCCATACACGCGTATATACAGTAACACACTGATTGTATTTACTGCAGCACCCCCTTCTACCGGTTCCTCTGCTGCTCGTTAATTCCTATTCAAAGCAGAATATACAAAAACATCGACCAAATGACTACTCGATGAATGTGCCAACTATACATGTATCGATTTAAGTAAATCAAACTCATCGGGTCAAATTTCCCTTAACAAGACCGACCCTTCGACCACCGTCGAACAGTTCAAACACGAGTCCAAACTCAACCCTGCTTAAACTGGCTCACCTAAACCTAACCACCAAAGCACACTAGCCACGAAACAACCGAAGTAACACAAAACTCATCAATGTATACTGCTCTTATCTAATTAACCAATTACCACCTCGGTTCCGGTAATCCTTCCTGCATTATACTATACTCTATTCGTCAAGTATATCAACTATAGCCATGCAATGTTTACACATTAGTCATACACGATCGAGCAATAATCGGCCGCAATTACGGCAATTAGTTGCATAATTTAGTCACATCGAATCGTGAATTTGGGCAGAGAGCACAGATCGATTTCGGAGCTTGGCTCGATCGCGATATCTCTGGACAATTCATAAAGCCAGCCACCCTCCATGGTGTTGTGCCATGCAGTTTTGCACGCGCTGTGCGATGGCCGCGAGGGGATGGAAACGCGGGGCGTCGACTGCGTTCAGGGGTTGCGTGTGCGTGACCGGACCTTTCGCGTTAACGGAAGCGGGCGAAGCGGCCGCCGCCAATCTGATTGGCCCCATCCTTCTCGTAATTGCCTGTAGATCCCAATCGCGATTAGTCGGGGAAATTAATACGGTTCTGGATGTGGAATTTATGCGACTCTGACGTGGATTATGCATATACGATGGCCGGTCGGGCGCGGCAATAACCGCGTCGTTACGACGACGTTATCGAGGCATCCTCGTTCGCGGAAACCTCTCGCCCGCCACTTCTCGATTTTACCCGATAGGTATCCACGATTGGTTCATATCGAAGATTAATGACGCTTGCGCCCCGCATCGCGGTTCAATTCCGAATTAGACGCTGAAAGAGACGGGGGTTGTCTATTTCCTTTGGCGAGACTGATAGGGGTTGATCTTGAGTGTGTGTAATTCTAGGGATGTGGATATTGTGATATAGTTTTCAAATGTATTTGGTCGATTCTAGTTAACTCCTGCATGAACTATATAAGAGAACTTACATTAGACGGAATCTCAAACGTAAATTGCATGTTTAATCACGTACTTTACTTTCCTTAGTATTTCCTCTGTCTTATAATGAGACATAACGCACATAATATCCAAAAATATGCAGAATTACATTCTATCTAAATATGAAAACGTGAAATTGTATAAAAGTATTCGCAGTCTACTTACAATAATCCCATTGGATATAACAAAGTTGGAACAATAGTAACTTGCAGGACTTTCTACTATTCCATCACCATCCTTGATGTACTCGACAGTCAATAATCACCAGGGATGCGTAACACCGTTCAGCTTTCACAATCCATCACTCTCCTCCAATACATACTTTTACATGAACGCAAAGAAGACAGCCATCTGGCGAGAGTCGAACGAGCGACAAATCCATATTCACGGTATTAGCGTGAAAGGGTAGTTCTCCAGTATACCCGACGACGCAGGTTAACAGCCATTGTCCGCTGGAATTACCAGCAGCGGCCTTCCGTGATTAAACGGTTTCCCCCACCGCTGGTCCGTGGTCCTTGGAAGAGGGTTGAGATATGAGGGGAAGGGTAGAGGTAAAGGGATACATGCATACCTATATGAGGGCTGGCATCCACGCATACCTATAGCTCCTCGAAGCTTGCCAGAATCCCAGGACCCTCACTCCCATGTTTAGCCGGATAATGCCCATTGTTTCGAGCATCCCACGCATCCTTGCTCTTGGACGCGATACCTAGTAGAAACCCCGAGCTGAAATGCTCGCGACGCGATACGATGTGTTCGAATGGCAGCCAAATGGCCGGCTAAATGCACTCGCGACTGTATTCTGCTGGCACCAGCCTCACCATCGCTTCGAGGAACGCAGACTCTGGTATTCAGGTGCAAATTGGCCCTGTGAAGGCTCGTTCGCTACTTCCGATCTTCCTGTTGTATTGTTGCGGGACTGACATCTTACGGATCTTCGGTAGATCAGAACTGGTGAACTAGGATTCTGCGTTAGGATCGGTTAGCTTTAGGAGGCTGATAATGGCTGTTGATCAAGTATTTGAGAATCGTTGTAGTGAAAGATCTATACGAATGAGATAGCAACTGACGGTGTTGAAGAATAAATGGAAAAAGGTGTTGTTTAATGGAGTGGCCAGTACGAAATCTAAATGACAGAATTTTTTCTTCTTTCTTTTATTCAGACTGGTGTTTGTGAGGGATTAGAGATTTTGCAGATTCTTGAAGCTAAAGTTAAGAAGAATACTGAAACAGATGATACTATTAAGGACTGGTAGAGGTAAGGAGTAATTAGAAGTCAAGCCATACCAAGAAAAATTTTCATTGAACTTGTAGAAAAGAGTAATGCTTGTGAAGCATTGTGTCTTCGTCACGTACTCTTCATGGTGAGTGAGAAAGCCACCAAAAAAATTATACGGTCAACTCAACTGCAAATAAAGATAGGGATAAAAGGAATTTGTTACAGACCAGTAATAGGAATGTTTTAGGGTTGTAATGTAGTAAGAACCAGTGCTTACTATAAACGAGCTTTATGTACAAACACGGTCGTTGCGTCTATACAACGTGATTCTACATCGATTCCTCTTATCCATAATATAGACTTCGACTCTCTTATATGTACAAAATATTGTAAAATTGTAAACGAATGTTTGCTTAATGGGCAATGGATGTTAGATCCATGGACCTAGGCGACTTTCGAGGACATTGGCAGCGTCCACGCGTCCCATCAGTCTTAAATGATTCAAAAGATCCGCGAGAGCCGTAGCTTCCTGATGTTTTGCCTCCCAAAGATCCAAAATGTGCTCTGTTGGACTGGATTTTGTCGCAAAGTAATCAACGTATCTGCATAAAATCATCGATAATTGCAACCTTTTGCCTTTCTTCATCTTTTCACAAAAACAGTTAACAAACTCTCACCGATCTACTTGAAGTCTCTGCGCTAACATTCTCCAATCGTTTCCTCGCACACTTGGCGGATCGAGACACTGACACAACTGTCTTCTTAGCGTCTTAGAAAATCTTCAGCGAATAAAATTATCCAGAATTATTAAACTACGTGTAAATTAAGAAAATAGAAAGGACATCGAGTGATACCTGAATGGTCTGGGAACAATTGATTCGGTCGACCTGTTCGAATTTTTCCCACGCAAAACGATGGATGATTCAGACTTCGTGGCTCTCTTTCCACTAGAAGTATTTCTCTTCATCAAATCCAGATCGATTCTTAGGAAGAGCGCGTGCTCTTCGAAACCACATTGACAGACTCGCAGCTCGAAGCTGAGCCTTAAATCGCCAACGGTTTTCTCGATCCTGAAGGATCTTCTCACACTGGTTCTCGTCGACGACCAGATTCGACGATGTGGAACCTCTTGACGCTCGACGAACCCGCTTTCTCTGTCTTCTAAGTCGATTCGAAGTGGTGAACCACCTGCTCTGAAGCCTAGCGCTCCGTGGTCGATTCGGGAACCGCCTAATCGTCGTTCCTGTACGAAATTGAGGAATCTCAAGCAACACTTAATGATTTGTAAGTGTTATTTACAAAGTAAAATGGCGCCTAAAAAGAATTCTAACAATGGAAAATATGAATTAAACATTGTGTCATAAATGAAGTACCAAATAAATGTATGTTCCATTTTTCTATCATATTTTTTAAGTAATTAGCAAAAAATGAAAAATTAATTGATAAAAAGATGTGATCATGTCTGAATTAAATGAAACGATGTGTAGAAGCAAATTTGGGGTTTGGAAAGTGTCATTTTCTAAATGAAATGATTGGAGTTTAATCTAACAGTGAGAAATAATGTTAAAAGTCAACCTGTTCCACTACAAGCTTAAAGGCAGCCTTCGTGTCCTCCATTAAATGGCACCTGATGTGATCCTTCTCGCGAGACAGGAACACAGCAACACAAATCCTCTTCACTGCCAATCCAGGCGCGATCACAGAATTCTCTCCAGCGACTGCATACACACTAGGACTCTCAGTGACCAAAAGCACTCCAGAATGATCTAATTGTGCAAATGGTTGCCCAGGAAGATTTATAGGCTCGCCTCCCAGTGTAAGAATCTTCCTCCACATAGAACCAGAAGCGAGACTAGAACTGGTAGACGAATTGCTCGAGTTGTTAGACTTTGTCTCTAAATCAAGATCCGTGGACCAGAGACTCAGTTCCCAGTTTCCAGTCCTCAATTCGGCACAGTGTTCAAATTGGAGGATCACAGGCTTCACCAGGTCGATTCCATTCGGACCACAAGCCACTATTGCTGACAGTAGAGTCAAACCAGGTGGTAGACCAGGTCTCAGAGAATCGTCTCCTAGAACAGCCAAGTGTAAAGCGTGTCTTCTTCCACGAGAAATGGCTCCTTCTGAGATGGACATCGAAACTCCAACTTCTGGAACCACTAGAAGGGCGCCTTGATCATCGACTACAGCTCTCACGATGAATCCACCGGAATCTTCGTGGCTTCTGTCGTCTTCTCCAAGTCTCTCCTCGTCGTCGTGGTCGTCGTCGTCCTCGTTGTTGCTCTCCTGGGTCGCCTGGCAGGTGGAACCTAAAGACCAGATGTTACCAGGTCCGTTTACTATCTGTTTCTTGATCGTCGTGTTCGAGTTGATGGTACTCGTTTCTTACGAGATGATCGGCCTTCCTCGTTATCAGATAAGCCTTTGCCACGTTGGGAGTTCCTACAGGAGGACCTGGCGACGGAAGAACTAGGCGATGGCCTTGTGGTCGAGGGCAGTGAAAGCTGCGGCACGTCGTAGTGGTGCTCCGAGCAAGATCTGCGCACCATCAGAAAGACTTTCAACGAGGGACAAGCATCGAAATGGGTTTAATTCTTGAGGGTCGTTTACCTAGGCATCCTAGATGCGTTTGACTCGTCTATCACTTGTTCCAGCCGCCTGTCTACAGAAAGAACCGAACGATCGTTCTTCGAGACGACCGATTTAGCTAAATCTTCTGGGCGACGGAAGTCTAACCTGGCTATCCCATACAGGGCTCCCATTCGTTCTTTTCGACGCAAAAAGCGCAGCACGAAGATCATTAATACTGCCAGAATGATCGCTACTAAGCAGACAGTGATCCAGAGTGCCTGTATGTTACTATTATCGATCGCCCTGGTTGCTGAGGAAAACAACGACTTTCAAACTGATTTTCTATGGATAGAACTGTTCTGTGCAATGAAATTTACCTTCCTTGAAGACTCGCGGGTCGTCCTGTCCCAAAGCTGCATGCGATAGCACGAAAAACGTTTATTTCATGAACGGACAGACGTGATCTGAGAAAGTCTGAGGAACATGAGTAACTAGTTACTTATCCGCGATCTTTATAAGCTGAACAGTCGCGGTTGATGTACCATTGTTCTTATTTTCAGAAGTACCGCCAACTGGATCATAAATCTTGTACGAAAGAAATATAAATGAAGAGTATATGAAAAAGTAAAATGTAAGAGAATAGAAACAATATATATATATCTAACTTTCTTGTATACATTTCGTAGTTATCAGGAGATATAGTGATGAAAACTAGGAATATATATTTTCGACAATAAAAAAGAAACGTGGGAAATAATGATAGAATAGTTCAAAATGTCCATCATCTGCTACATAACACAAATTTCGAAAGTTCTTCTAACAAATTTACAAGGATAGCTCGTCTACCTTATCGTAAATATATGAATTATTATTATAATATCATGAATAGTTATTTCCAGTATAGTATTGTGACGGCCATGTAAAACTCTACAAAAAGCCATTAAAGTTCTCACGAATATATCATTATAAATTCACAAAATTTCTATGCATAATTACAAATTAATAATTTCGACCATTCTGTTAATTCTATTACAGTATTAATTCATCGCGTTCCACCCCGACAATTCATCGGCTGAAAATTTAATTCGACCTCTGCCAACGATGTGCCGTCTGTCACTGAACAATGGAAATATTTGCGTCCAACGACCGGTTAATCGAAGGAGGTTACAACGCACGCTTTCCGTCCTATTTGACCCCAGCAAATAAAGGACCAGGGTCTTTCTGCGAGTCATTATTAATTTAAATCGTATCTTTGCGGCACGCATGGAACCGCGAACGACGACCATCGGACGTGACGCCGGACAAGGGAAGTCCGTTCGCTCGTAATAAATTGTTCGTTGCTGCCCCGGTCACGAGAATATCAAGAAACAAAAAGACACAACGAAAAAGAAGAAGAGAAGCAACGAAAAAAGGAGGCAAACGCAGCTGGAGCTCACCATTACATCGATCCATGGAACAAGACTCGACGATGACGTCCTTGCCTTGACAGGGACGACCACCATTGCTCGCCGGGGGGTCGTTGCAGGACCTCCTTCTTACTCTGGAACAATCGGGACCGCATGCGGACCACGAGGACCAGCTTGACCATCTGCCGTCGACCGCTGAAAGCAACGGGTGAACTTGAAAATCCCGATTAAATCTTGGTTATCAGATGTATCCTGCAGCTAACGGGGACCAAATGATTACATCTCGTTGTGTTCTGTATACGCTTTTGACGACGAGGCTCGTCTTTGATCGTTTCGTCGATGGGACAAGAAACAAGACTGTTTTGAGTTACAGAGAGGAATTACATAGTTGGTTATAGAGACACAGGTATGGAGTAGTATCGTTGTAATTGTTTTGTAATTGGTTGGTTCTGTCGGTCTTACCGGGACAGGAGGGATTGCACTCGACCCTCTGCGTCAGTGGACCTGGACAGGCTTGACCTCCATTCATGGCCGCGGGATTCGTGCACGTTCGTGTTCTCTTTTGTACACCTCGGCCGCAACGAGTGCTGCAGTCTGACCACCCTGACCAGGAAGACCACCCGCCGTTCACTGGGAACGTTTTCAAAATGGGTGAAACGTTGTATTGGGAAAGGGTGTCGCGTTTGCAAAAAAAAGTGACGAGGTGAAATGGTAGTTGAGCATTAACCCTATAGCGTTTCAACCTGCTGCGTTCCATTGTTGAAAGAGTTTCTTCGAATCTTGACCATATGTAGTTTATATGCAGGATGATAGATATGTAATACGTATTATTAAATGATAGATCATTATAATTGTAATAATCATAATGATATTCTTAAGCATATTGAATCATTGACGAGTGAAGCAAGGTTTCATATCCAATTTTTTTTAAATTTAGAAGTATAAAAATTACGCGTGGGCACATAAACTAAATCATCAATAACTCAAGAGAAATTTCGCCCTCGAACTGGTTTGAAAAGAAGCGAACGACGTCTTACTAAGGTAGTGGGCGAAAGAACTAAAGCTATAGAATGGAAAACAATTCGTATTTACTCTTCTTACCGAGATTTCAGATACATTCTCCGATTAGGAAGTTCCGGAACAAACAATGAACGCGTTGGAACGTCAGCAAGCGTTTCGACAGAAGTGAACGAAATTACAGGAATCTCATTAAACTCCTTCAGGAACAACAATTAGCATCAGTCCTCTGCCGCGAACTTAGACTACAATCTCTCACGCAACGCACCACCGATTCCCCCTTATTGTCTACCCAGACACCGTCTCATTCTCCTATCCCTCTTCCCTGGCCCGTATCTGCGTTACGCTTAATTATCCCTCGATACGCGATCATCGTTTCTAATTACGTTCGCTCTGATCCGCGATTTAATGCAATATTCATGGGTCCCACGGAATGTGCAAGAGGTCTCACCATAAACCGTCAGCACTGCCGGTTCACTGACCCGCCTGGCAGCAATGTTCTCAGCGACGCACGAATAATTCCCCTGATGCCTCAGCTCGGCCTTCCCCAGGATCAGGTGTCCATCTACGGTTTGAACGAAGTTGTTGGCCGCTGTCACGTCGTTGGGGATGCTGTCCGCCATAGAAGAGACCGGAGTGGAGCTGGTCATCGTCTCGAGAGGCGTGCCATTCTTCAGCCAGTAGACTTTCGGTTGTGGCACTCCTAAGGGTGGCATGCAACGAAGTTCCGCGTTTCGGCCAGCTTCCACGGACAGCGAGTATGGCGGCGACAGGAAGTGCTTCTTCAGGTCTGCACACGAGGACCACCGCGCACCAGTGGCAG
The DNA here is from genome assembly GCF_011952255.1 of Bombus vosnesenskii. NCBI lineage: Eukaryota > Metazoa > Arthropoda > Insecta > Hymenoptera > Apidae > Bombus > Bombus vosnesenskii. Next base: position 4,595,436 of record NW_022882938.1, read on the forward strand.
GATTTTTTTAATATTCGTCCGGAAACACGAGACACGAGAACTCGACGAGACACAAGGGCGCGGGGAAACAGCAGCGAGGGAGCAGGCCACTCAGCGATATTAGGCCGCGTATATAAATGCAAGGGCGCTTTCATGGACCGCGACTCTATGCTCCGCACTCGAGCAGAGCCTCTTTGCACCGGTCAGGAGAAAGATTTTGCTCGATCCGCGAGGGTTGCCACTCTGGATAGCCAACAGCATATTATTCGCTGTGGATCCACGGAAAAATAGACGCTTTTATATCGCGAAGGGAGGGACTGGTAAGCAAGAGCGTGCTCCCGATCCACCGGTTACATTCTTGCCCTCTGTCAGACCGTCTAGACTACCTTTGACCCCGTATCACTATCAGGAATGCTTTTAGTACGCTCGTGAATGGGGAGTATGAACCGATTAGATGGAGACCGCGGTTGCGTTGTACGGGGCGTGTTATAATTCGTGGTGCAAATAGGGTGTGAAGAATTCCTTAATTTAAATTAAGTCGAAATTATACGAGAAATTGTTTTGCCTTTAAGAAGAAATAGAACGAATTACAAGTTCATATCCTTTATAATTCACTGAGTTACAAAGATCGTAATAACATTCATACAAGCGGAAATGAGACGATCTCGTGAATCAATCATAGCGTTTAATCATTAATTTTAATTAGCACACCATACTTCTTCGGTAATTAGATTCTCCAGCTTTGATTGTGCGAAAATGAACTACCATAAAGATTAAACTCTCTCATTAAAAGAATGCTTTGTTTTTAAAGCGAACGTGTCCGGACAAACTGGAAAGAGAATGATCTTGTTGTCAGATTTTCCGCGTAATTTCCTCGGCGATTTTCTTAGGAGCCATGCTCGCGTGTTGGTACGCGGTTTCGCCGGGTGTTCTCCAGGAATTTCAGCCGTGAAATTAAGCTGCGTTCTCGCGGCGAATCATCGTTTCGAGGCGTGCAACGAAATTACCGCAGGATTAATCCAAGCTCGATTTCCTCAGGTGGATCGCGGCGCGAAACGACGCCGTGTTTCGCGACGAAACGCCATCACGATCAATAGCGTCCCGCGTATTCAATTTCGAAAGCACGTCCGTTTCCTGTTTGCTCGCAAATACGAATTTAATTCTACGTCCTGTTTGTCTCTCGCGTGTTTGCGCACCGCGACGCGTCTGGCGAAAATTGCTCTTTCGACTCTTGAACTTCCGCCTGTGGCAACCCTCTGTTCGGTTTTATCTGCGCGCGAAGAGATCTTCGATCTCTGTAAAGGAAGCGCGAGGATGGGAGAAGCTTGGAGGTTGCTTTTGGAAAGATGATACTGGCTACTTCTGTTTGTTTGAGAGCATGACATGACTTCGTGCTCAAGACAGTATTTTAGATTCAATATAATGTTTTGAAAACGAAATGTGAGATTTGAATCCTTTGCACTTTAAAAATGTTTCTATAGGATTGGCCAAATTCAAGATATTTTTATAGCGAAGCCTGGTACTCAAGCAAATGTTTTAAATATAATATAGCGTGATGAAGAAAGAACAAGATTTTATCCCTTTGGACTTAAAAAATTATTTCGTATGATCAACAACTTCAACACACTTCTATAGCGAAGCTCTTCACACTGAGAAAGTCAAAAGGTTTGTTCATTAATAGAGTAGCCTTTGTCCATTTTTATTTTTCATCCATGATGAAAATCGATCTATTCATTTCAATCTGTGCATCCAATTATTTTGTAAACTATACGTCATTAAAACAAATGTTTCGAACGAAATACGCTATCTAGAAAAAGATATTTGAAAATGTCTCTAACATTTCAAAGTAATCTTTGCTTTCTTCGATGCAATCATATATTTTATATTAAGCTTTGAATATACCTGGTGGTAAAATGAATTCATCGACTTATAACATATATATTTTAAAAAATCATTCGGTCATTTACGGTCGTCTAAATCTTCCTCATATCAAATCACCAATCAAATCGCCATCAAAAGTAAAATCAGTTCAAAAATCGCAAGTCGTCTCACATTGTTATGCATCTGGCGTCATTGCGGTTCATGGGTTACCGTTCCAATTTGCATGGTAACAATACACCGTTGTTGTCTCCACCCCCACGAAAAAAAAAGAAGAAAAAGAGAAAAGAGAGGATAAAACGAAGGGTAGTCGGAAGGTAGCGCAACGTTTCTATATTCACAGGTGTTTGCTTTGCAATAGAATATCGATTAGATTTTGGGCTCGGTTTACGCGTCACGAGATATTCGATGAAAACAAGCGAACGCGGCATCCCTCTGCGCCACTACCGACTAACCCTCGCCGACAGCGAAGCTTATGGGAGTGAATTTCGCGGCGGGTATCTCGAAAACCCCTGTTCGAGAGTTGGCTCGCTCTAATCGGGTTAATGAAGTTACATTTTATGGTCGATTCCAGGTGTTAGTTGCTCCCGGCCGTTTTCTCTGCACGACCTAAGTCCTTCTTTCATCGTTCGCTCGAATACGCGCTACAATTGCGAGTTAATTCGTTTTCACCCTCTCTGTGTTCACCCACGTCGCCCCTTTTTATTTTGCATTACGTATCTTTTCTCTTTTTTCCGTCATATAATTGGAATTATGGAGACTATTACTCGACGAACGTTCGTTTCAATTACATCGTAACATGCTGTCTTTAATGGAACAACTCGGTGTAGCAGTAAAAGTTTAGTATCAACCTTTTCAAGAGATATATTTTCGAGAGTTTAATTTGGTAGTAAAAAGAAATTTTCTTTCTTGGAAACTTATTTTGGGAAGAAGATATCTGATTTGGACAAATTGATTGGAGGCTGTCTGATCTGTCGGACTCAATCTACTTCTCCCTATATTGAGCTGGCGCTGTATTTATAGTGGAATAAATAGGGGTACCGTGAAGAACGTCGAGGAACTGACCAGATTGAGGCAGGATAAATTTATTATTTCTGGTATTGAATCATCTATTTATGCGTTACTACCCTCGCGAATTACGTATTCGGTATCTACTGTACATTATATATCCATGCATTATATCAAATTCGATGAATTATATCCGATGAAATATGTCTTTTCCTATGTAATTATTCACAAAAATCCGCGGTCCATTCATAACCATATCTTACCAAAAGCAAGATTCAATGGAATCCCAGAGACTTTTGCAGGATTGAAGAATCAAGCATGGAAAGTGGCACATACATGAAATGGGACTATCGAAAGCTGAGTGACCAAAGAAAAGCTCGAAGAGGAAAAGAGAGAGCGCCGAATGGATAGATTGGAGTGTTCTCTACTTACAAGCGACCTCAACCGTAGCAGGCTGCCCTCGAATCTGACCTGGTCCCGACCATGCCACGCACTCGCACTTGAACCTCTCCCTACCGAAGTACTCCTCGACCTCGTTCCTCGTCACGTTCAACTCGACCTCGACGACCCTCGTTCCGGTACGAGGGTCGACAAAATCCTGGTGCTGCGAACGTTCAGCCCGGTCACCGTTACAGCGAAAATACACCTGCAATGCAGCACGGTTCGAATAAGACGACTAGAATAAGGTAGTAATTGACGGCGCGTGAAAAGGGTCAGAGACCAACGGTCGTCCACGTGGTGGGTAGAGGTTTTTCGAGTGGTTAATAAGGGTGAAGAGGAAAATGACGGGACGACGGCGCTTGGACCTGGCCTGTTTCGCGAACAACGTGCGAAACACGGAACCCACCGAGCCAAAAACCTTCTCTTGGATGCAAAAGCGACGACTATTTGCCTCTTTACTACGCCTCTTCGACGCTCTATTTTACGAATTTCATTGTGTAATGGAGAAGCTGTAACTTGGAGAGATTAAGGGGCTCGTTTATCGCAAAGGCGTTGTACGATGAACTACTGTAATTTTCAGTCTTCATGAAGGAATTGGAACAAATGTGGAAGGTGGGGGTAGGCTGCGGTATGTGCTGAATTTTTTAAAGTTTATCACGTTTTTAGAAGGTATGCTAGTGTTACGCGAGAGGAGTTTAATTCTTATCACTATACTCTATTACTAAGGGGAGATGTAGGTTCCATAAAGAAGAAATTTTTCTTCGCTGTGCTAGCAGTGAAATACGATGCCATCTGAAGATTTTCGATTAATAACGATATGTGCCTTCTTTCTCTGATTGCGACAGAAAACAGGTTTATTTTGCGTACCTGAAGAGCGTGTGCTGCGCGGCAATGAAGGGTAGCCGGTTTCCCTTTGACTACGAACGTGTCAACGGGTTCCGCTAGGAAGATCGGCAACGAGCCACCAGCGATAAGATCGATATCGCTGTTTATAGTTGCACTTTCGTAGTCACCATAATCGTAGTCATCTACGGAATAATTTTCTTCGTCATCTTCCTCCGCGTCTTCCTCCTCCTTCGTGTCTAGAAGCAAAGGGTGAAGTTCACCTGAAATTTACGTAAAATGTATATCATGAATCTTTTGTTTCAACAAATCTCCATCATTAACAATTTTAGATGCTCTGCGATATCAGTGGAATAGCATGACAAAAGTGGAATTTAAATGATTAATCCAATTATAGGAAGCCGAGGGAACTTCCCTTGAACCATGAATAAATGATTAAGGCGCTTAACTTTGGCCGCCACGGACGTGAGGAAAAGTGAAAGTTGAAAGAGAATGAAGTAAGCGGCAGTGTAAAGACAGGGACGCTTCTAATTTCATATAGTTTCATGAATCAACTAGTGTTCCCTTTCGTAATATAATTATTCTAATCAAGAAGAAATCGTAGAATCTTTAATGCAAAATCACACACTTCTCTACTTTTTACAGCACTTATAACCTCCATAACATCCTCTATCTGACTTAACAAATCTATCTAGAGCAGTTACTACATGTTCCTATACATTCAACCAAAATTATAATTCAATTCAATTCAATTCAAACAAAATTAAAATTATAATTTTAATGAAAAAATCCAATTATAGAGTATTAAATATGTAACCCCCGAATTTTTCAATAGAAATCTATAATTCTCTAATAAAAAAAGCTTATACCATTACAATCGCATGAATTTCATCTACAGTTTCTCCTCCAATTTCAAAGTACCACGTCCTTCAATTCTGTTGCATTTATGCAACTCTGACGAAATATTTCATTATCTGGTCTCTAATGAGTTAACGCATAACTCCACGTACAGCCGATAAAGATCGGACGTCGCAACCGAGTAACACGTGCATGGAGTGCAAAGCGTTAATTCAGCGAGTGAAATGAGCCATGCTCGCCGAGAGATCCATTCCTCCCCGATCATCGTGGCTGCGGATAACAAGCCAAACGATGTCTGTTCTCGAGCGATCGAATGTTTGTCCCACCTCGACCAAAGCGCGATTCTGCCCACGGTAAATTTAGACGTCGCGCGATGGAAACGGTAAAGCTCGGTTTAACGATGCGTACGGGATTTTACGTCGTGTATCAGTCAGCGGGATCCGCTCGCTTAAGATCTCTTAGTCTTTACACTTGGTCTCCATACCATGTTTCTCTATCTTTCTCTTTTATCCTCGTGATTCGTTCGGTCCGGCTTGCACACACTCTAAGTCACAGCCAGAACTTTATTACCCGGCACGACTAGGCGATCGCGACTCTTGTTTGACTCGAAGCAGTAAACCGAGAGACGATTATCCTCGCTGTCACACTCGCGGGAAAACATGTCACGATTTCGAGCCAGGGCTTTGTAGAATATCAACGTTGCACGAGTAAATTCAACCCGCGAATTTATCTCTGTCGCCCGGGGGATGTTTGGACGTGTCCGAGGACACTTCGAACGCGACTCTGTGTAAAGTTCTCGCGCGAGTTGTTAACACTGCGGCGGCGAAATGTAAAATGGACGAAATTGTTTCTTTACTTTTAGTATTTCACCACATACACTGCTAAACCAAAAGTTTCAGTACACTGTATGTTCTATGAAATAGAAGGATTTGGAGAGAAGTCAGCATAAAATACTGTTATCTTTGGGAATTCTTTTGACAAAAATTCAAAGCGTAAAAGTAGAGGAAATTATTATTAATACGTAAGATTACCAAGAGTAACAAGAATTTATATATATTTGATAAAAAGAAAATTATCTCCAAAAATGCACCGATACAAATATATAAAATTTCTACAAATTCTGAATATTCTGGTATTTTTTAAAATTTCGTATGCTGACTTGATATTCGGAGTGATTTTTGACAAATTTTATGTTTCTTTCGCGATAAAAATCACGGAGAATATTTTTTTATAGGTATTCTGTCGAGATTTTTATGGGAAACGTGTGATTCGTATTCGCGAATTTAATTCGCTCGCTTCATATTTTCGCGATCCTCTTTCCGGGATATGATTAATTGCCTCCGGTGTCGCGGACGCGAGAATCAACGCACCAGTTCATTTACATTCTGCTCAGTTTTTGGTTACGTGTTAATCTTCGCGCCCGCTCGCTGTTAAAACAGCGCATGGAAATTCGCTGGAATTTTTATAATTTCCTGAACTGTGAATTTTCATTATTTTCTTTCTTTTTTGCATTCAGTAATGAAAATTATAGTAAAACATTTTTGAAGAAACATCAGTAACTCTCTATCTGAATGATAGTTAGAAAAGTCGTATTATTCGACTGTTTTTCCAACCACATCAAGACGTGTCGCGATAAGCAAAGTTCTGGCGAAACACAAATGCAAACGCGACAAAAGTTCGCGACCAAGCAAACACTAACAATTTCATAACAATCGAACAGCCAGACCAAACTCTCGTACCTATGGACAAGGAGCGTTGTTTGATTCGGGGATTCCAAGCACGAAACTCCGAACTCTCGAGCTCGAATTCTCTATTTACCATGGACTCATAAGTCTACGATGAAAAAATGTTCCCGCTGCGAAGTTCGATGCTGTCTATTACAAACCATAAGCCGCGTGGTTAAAATAACTCATCCTTACTCTCGAGAGTGCTGGCGAGGCGTAAAAGCGCCAGAAGCAATATGCTGATCTTTAGCTCCATTCTCGGCTCACATCTCACTGAACCGTTTCCCCTCGACCACCGATGAACAAAAACAGCATACGACCACCTTACGCTCCAATCACCCTTCAATTACACGATCAAAAATCCATTCAACTTCATGAATCTTCATTAAAACTTTTATCACCCATTGTCTATCTTATTACCAAACTCTCTCTTCACATCTTCAATTTCTTTCTAAGAATTACAAATCAAATATCAAAATATCGGATAAACCATAAAGAGAGAAAGAAATTAACAAAATGTCAGAAGAATAGAAAATTATGAATTCAGAGAGAAGTTGTTCTTTGATCGTCGAAAAAAAGACACGGGCAAAAGAAAAAAGAGAAGACTGAAGCGGCGTTAATTGTTCGCAGCTTCGAATTACATGACGAATCTGCGCGCGGTACGGTTCGCTGCGCTTCCGTTCGAGCGTGCCGCGTTGTAGCACGAGAAAGATAGGCTGAGAGAGGGACACGTGACCGGCTGCGAGAGACCCCCCGGTGTGCGCGCGATCGACAAACGGAACGAAGAGCTATCCGAAAGGGGGGAATTCGGAATGGAGTGTTGGCAGCGCACGATCCTCGCCGCTCGGCACGCGGTAGACGACTGAACTTGCCGACGTGCGCGCACCTCTATATATATACATATATACACGTCTCGCTTCGATAGCGTCGCTCTTCTTCATCCCCTTGTCGTCGGGGGTAGTGGTGGCGACGCCGCTGCCACTGCCGGAGACGCGGAGGTGGTAGTGCTCCGGAGAGGATGCCGGAGGCTGCGCCTTCTTCCGCGAATGCCGAACCACCATCCGTCGCGGCGAAATCAGACGCGTGCTCGCTCTTTTGCGTGCGCCGGCCATCTCTAGCTCGATCCTTTTTATTTATCGGTTATTTTCTTTCGATGGACACAGGGGGTGCGAGCAATTCAAAGTCGAGGAGTCGTCGACTAACGTATCAGCGAGTCGTGGTCGTTGGTTTCGCGGGCAAAGTTCCAGTGAAGGTGGAAGGGGTGAGATGGAGATTTGATTTCGAAAGTAATGAAGATGATGCGTGGAGGATGTTTCGTCGAGTTTGAAGAGGTTTTGAGAGGTTGTGAGAGGTTTGTGAAGATGTGTATTGGGAAATTGGTGCTCGGTATTGGGGATTTGAGAAGGTTTTAGAGCTTGTTACTTAGAATGTAGAAGGTGGGTAATTCCAGGTCAAACGAGTCTGTTACGCGGATGACATTTCCCTAGGAATAGAAAGGGCGAGGTGGAGGTTCTAGCTGGAAAAAAAATGAAGTCGATATAAGAATGATACTTAGCATGGAACGAAGAGGCATTGGAAGGTTGTGAGAGATTTGTGAAGTTGTATTTGGGATAGTGTGTATCCAATCAGTGATTTGGATAGGTCTTAAAGCTTAATTTGTTGAATTCGTTTTCAGAAAGTGTTAACTTTTCCCTCTTAGAATTAGTTACTTTTCTTTTAAGATTGACCAAACATTAATTCTAAAAATGAATTCACAGATTATACAAGTTCATATATACGTGTTGTACATACAACATCTTCAGAGAGAATAACATTCCACTGATAATTCTTACTATCCAAAACTGGCATAAACTTCATTGAAGTTAGCAACGTGATCTTGACACATTGCGAGGATCCAATTTTCCACCCATTTGTCGGTAAAATAATGTTGTGCGCGGTCATTGTTACTGCGGCTTCGTGTGGCAGCTGATCAGGGCCGGTAAGGATCGAATGAATGTCATCGAAGAGGACGGTCGGGTTGCACGAAGGCGGTTGGCGAACGAGTCGATCGTCGTCGAAGAGGATCCTCGCGGGAACGTATGGGATTTCCGGCGGTCGATCATCGGCGATCCGCTCGAACGTGAAATCGGATCCAACCACGGGAACGGCGTTAGAGGCGTTGTTGATGCTCGTGACGTGTTCCTCGAAGGGAGGGCGGCATGTAACGGTAAACTAGCTTCCGAATCGGTTGGTTACGCGTCTAAGAAACCGATACCTGGCTTGGTGTAAATAAATCGCTTCGAGGGGATCTGTTTCCGTTCCGTCTTGTCCGCTGGATTAACTTTTGTCGATGCTTCACCGTGATCGTTCAACAGAATATCGGCTCAGGTTACTCATCATACAGGTTGAAAAGATTCCTTGAAAGTGAAATGATGATTGGATAGCTGGTAGAGATTCTTCGATTTACGATAGGGAAATCGGTTTCGTAATTTCAATGGAATACTGTTGGCAGAGTGGATTAACGTAAGGTTGCATCGATTCTTTCGACGAAATGGAAGGCTATAGAAATTCTTCGAATCATAATACAATAGAAAAGCTGGTTTTGCTGATTACTTCGAGGAAATTGCTAGTTGATAGACATTTTTTGAGTTATAAGAAAAGAAATGGATAGGAGCATGAATCAAAACGTATACGAACTGTACCGATCCCCTCTACATGTGTCTGTATATATTAGCACAAAATCTACTAAATACCGCAGAAAGATCAATTTTGCAATTTTGTTAGAATATAATTAATAAATTCGATCAATATAGTGTAGGGTGCACAGATTCCTCTGACATAAAGTAGGATGTAGTTGAATACCTGGTACAAATTCTTCGAGTTACGACAGAGAAATCAGTTTCGCAATTCGAACAGAATACAGTTGGTAGCGTGGATCAACGTCAAGGTGTTCTCGTGAAACGGTACTAATGGACTGTGCTGCAATCACGCTGCTTTTACTTAATGGAACAATCCCGGGCCATAGTAAATTACAACGGAACGCGGAGATTTACTTCATGTTTAGAAGACAAGAATGTTGCACCGTGGCAAATGAGATAGGATAACCATTGTTGGAATTTATAGCGCACTATTATGATTGCGCTGTTTCTCAGACGTTTTACGAGATTGTTTTAAGAACTTCGTCCCGAATTTTCTATCGCGTTACTCTTTTTATACGGGCTGTTGAAACAAAGCAGCTCCCTTGGGCGAGATTCTATCAAAGAGCCGCAATTTAATACAGGATATTCTCGACTTCCAAACTTAATTCCAGGAAAATTCGTTCTTGAAGTTAGCGACTGGATTACAGGATTAAAAGGAAAGGATATAATAAAAAATCATCAGGGATATTACATTTTGCCTACACTACCAGCCTAAGTTTAATGAAGTAATCAAATTTCTATTAGTAGGACCTTAAAGAACTACAACTTTTTTCCACAATATAATAAACGATTAATAAATATCAATGTTATGAATCACGATCTGATTCCCCAACAAATAATTCACCGAATTATACTTTGTATAATACCATGACAAAACCTTAGAGAATTACATTTATTCTTAATGTAACAATTAATAAATATTAACTTTATGCAACAAACATTCATCATCAATACGCATAATTTCCTACTACAATAAAATCCCAGGAAATCCCCGAGCATTAATAAATATCAACCTAACTTCATAACTGTGACATCAATTCATTTCTACTGCATATTCACTAAATATCCAATGACTTATCCCCACTAAGAGCTCCACGATTAACATTCCACATCACATAACTTTCTCAACCCTCCTGGAACCATTACAACACTTCCCCAAGAACAACTTGGTGCAATCTCCACAAAATCACACCCCGTCGTTTCCACGATTAATACTACCCTCGCGCGTCGGATTAGCGAGCGCGCGAAACACACGAAAGCACGAGTGTGCCCCACGTGATTCCAGACGAACACAAAGTTGTCTTAATCCAGATAAATGCGCGTACACGGGGAATAGAGCGCGTTGGCTGGTCGAAGCTTGACTTACATCGATTGCACTTTCTCGCAGATGGCTATCGCGCGCTTTTGCGTTCAACGCCGCCTCTTAAGCCATTTAACGTAAACACACGTAGCAATTTGTCCGATGGTTCATGTCGCCCTCGGGAGCGCCTGCGACCCGTCCAAGTGATAGAAGAAAGAAAGAAAAAGTGGCGGAGAGAGGAGAAAAATAGGGTGGTACAATGAGCATCCATAGTTGGGGAAGAAACGAAGGGTGAGTGACAAAGGAGGAATAAGGGAAAAACGGAACACGAGGGAAGGGTGATCATGGATCATGACGTTTTGGGATCATCGAGCCTCTTTGTACAACGTTCTCGCTGCCAAGTGAAGGATTTGTCTGTGAAAGGGGTGTTGACTTTTGGAGAACTGCGATTCAAGCGGAGGTCTGATGCGTAGGAGGTTAATTCTACTTTGGAAGTAGAATTAGTGAATATGGGCAGACACGGCGACCGTGTGAATTTTGGGCTATCTGTATGGATTAATAGAGATATTTAGTACTTTGAGGCTAAACTCTGGAGTCAGACATTGTGACAGTCTGAATTTTAAATCATTTGGTATAAATTTTGAAAGGCAGATATATGCAGATTAGGAAAGCTATCTATTAATTCGTCGTGTGTTAAATGTTGAAGTAACTTTAACGACCACCTAAATTTCGGAGTCAAATCTGGCGATAGCCTAAATTTTAGTGCCATTTATTATAAATTTTGGGAAGCATATGTAGATTAAGATACTTACTAATGCAGGTGTGTTAAATTTTGAAATTCGATCTGATGATCGCTTACATTTTGGGATCAGGCACTGTAAATTTTAAGCTCCGCACTTTGAATATTCCACATTAATGGAGCTACTATTTCGCTATGGTTTCGTTACATCAGAAAATTCTACAAATACATTTTTCTAAACCCTATAAAAGTATTTAAAGTAAATTAATATCCTCAACCTCACTACAAGTTCACACACTTAATTTACGCTTAATCTACACTCAATTATCCTCTACAAAATTAATCTAAAAATACAAAAAGATCTCAAATATACCGACCCTATCCTTCATTTTATCCTACGCTTATCTACACCCCGTACACTGCAAATATCAGGATCAAGAGAACTGAAAAGAAAAATGAAGAAAGAAGGAACTAGAGCACAAGGGGTAGCGACGGAGAGAAAGACGACACAAGGAAGAAAAGGGACAATAGAAGGACAACGGAAGAGAATAGAGGCGAGGGAAACAATCTGGCAGTACCAGCCCGCGGCTAGAACGCGGAAAACAACGGAAGAAAGCCCGTGCTCGGTTACTAGCCACGTTCCACAGCCGCGACTAATTACGATCGCTAATTTCGCGCCCGAGTAAGAAAGGAATACACCGTTGACAAAAGTTCTTCCATAGACGGACAAAGGAAGAAAAATCGCCGACTGCTTCCTCGGGAGGAGAGACGTTCGCGAGTGGGTGGCAAGGTGCTCGTGTGCACGCGTTTAAATAAATTACCACGTGCTCGTTTCACGCGCAGCATGTGATATATCATGTTAAATCGAGATAAGAGGCGGCCAGAATTATTAACGGGCGCGAAGCCTCGAGGCTTACGAGCGTTCGACTGCTTATTGGAAAGGACGCAGGACTCGGTAATGTCGGGCTTTGTTCGAAGAAGCCTCGTCGCCTACGCCTTGCCTCTTGCCAGTTGGTTGAAATATTCAAACGTGGAGTACATTTCCGGTGTACGGAGACGTCGAACGCTGCAAGTTTCGCGAAAGGGCTGTTGCGTGTCTGAAAGGGAAGCTGTTTGCCTCGGGAATGTGGAAACACTGCGAAGGGTGTACAGTGACCCGGAATGAATCCCTTTCCTGATCTCGTTTGATTTCCGCTCAGATTGCAAGTATGAAGGGTGGTTTTGCAAAGTTTTACTTGCTACCTCGTATTGGAGAAATGTTAGATTGTAAGACTTTTAATCACTGAATATAAAATAACAACTATATTACGTATGAGTAAAATAATAATATCTTCTAGGCAATTTTTTAAATCTTTTTTTAACAAATAAGTTTATCTTTATCATTTCGTGTACGTTATTTCAAAGTTGAGAATTTTCTGTTTCATATATGAATTGCAGTTTTATATTTACGTATATAAACGAATCTCCCTTTGGGTCCAGTGAAATATGAACCAGGAATTCCATATGTTACATCCTAATAATAAAATCAAACAGTACAATAACAATTCAATTCTACAACAACTCTCCCTTAATACAATTGGACTCCCTCAATCATTGTCTTTCTGAACTCCTACTCTCTTTCAATTCTTCAACGATTCACTTATTGTCAGAACTTTCTCACTTCTCAATCGTATCGTCTAGATCTATCTTATATCTTATAAATCTCACACGATAACACACATTCTTTTCAGATGCGGTCAAACTTCCACATGGCTACTATATATGTCAAATCTGCGTGTGTATCCTTTAAATTATCCCTTACTCGCTATCAACAGCTTAATACGAACGTTCATTTACCGCGCATATGAGTTCTCACTACTACAATAGCATCTAAATTTTCCTAATTTTTCCTTAAACGGAATAAAGTTATCCAATTATAAAACTTCCTAATTTCAATGTACCCAAAATTAATACCGGTGCCACGAAGCGGTGCCAGGTCGTGCTACGTAATTTCGCGCGACTAATTTTAGCCCATGACGCAGTTGGAAATTATGAAACAACCAAAATCTATTAACGCTTCGACCGACGTGTGCGAGCGAAGCGAAACTGAAAACGGCGGGGCCAAAACGATCGCAACAGCGAAATAACTGAAATCGGGTATGGCAGGAGACGTGGCGCGATGATTACGTGCAAACAAACGGTTTTATACTGTTTAATGACGTTCCGCGTCATTAAGCACACATATCGGCGATCTCGTTTAAATCGGATCTCGTTAATTGTGTCCACGGAACATGGAAAATACAAATGACAAACCGTGTAACGATCCGCTCCATCATTAAACAAGGATAATCCCGATCGAGTTCCAAACTCACGTTGTGGAAGGCGTGAGAGGTTAAAGACATTGTGGCGGTCTATCTATGAATCGTAGGAGCAACGATAACATTGACCTGCGCTTCGAAAAGTAGCACATTTAATTTGTCTTACGAAAAAATAGAAGTTTGACTCAGATGCGATTCAGAATATCATACTTCGTTTTTCTTCCCCGAGAGTAGCACATTTGTACGTTTTACTACGAAAGGAATACAGAATACAATGATTTTTAACGAAAAGTAGCATGTTTAGTGCTTCGTAAAATGAAATAAGTTAGACCTACTACTCCTCGTAACGCGGATGGAGTCAAAACATTAACAATTCGACTAGATATCCACGATAAATTTGCCAGAGGCTGAATAGCAACTATTGGCCCTGTTTCGTCGATAGGGCGCCACGATTGTTATTTAACTCGTCTCGACGTAGGTGTAGTCATGCGAATCAGCTTTCGTAATTCCTTTCTGAGAATCGTACCATGAAATAGGAGTGAGAAGGTTCGAGCAGCTTTCGCTGTAATTCGAGTTTCAGAACGCTTATCGTGACCGCTCGTGGATCGGTGCAATTTGCACGGAAATGGGGTAGAGGCTTATCGACCGCTGTTGGTATCTTGGAGTGGTCTGGTCTTTCGCGGTCTATCGATTTCTATATATATATATATTCTTTGATTTGTGTAATAATGCATCGAAGTCCGGAAAGCTTCAAGAAACTGGATGCACTTAATAAGACTTCGATGATTATCCTCGTTACTACTCGATCGGTAACTGTAATGTTAAATCCAATTCTGACTAAAATATCATTCCAATAAACGCGTCTCGAACAAACTAAACTCTACTGTATCACGATATGGACCACATAACGGTGGAAACTCATTTTTAACATCTTACGTAACTCAATATAACTCTTTGGTTCAATCATCCCCTCTGCACTCTGGATCCGCAACTTTCCTCAAGAGGTTAAAGAACGTTCCGCGAAAAGCTCAAACGTCACTCATACCTCCCTGTTCTTCCGGAAATAGTGCGAGCATTACACAAGAACGCTCTACTTTTGCCTCGTGCGGCGAGTATAGCCACAGCTGCACAAATACATCGATTTACCGACGACACGATGTATTATCGATCAACGAAGGAAGCACGACGTTGGTCGTGGCGTTCGATCGATTGTATGCCTCTCTTAGAGGGCTGGCGCTGCTGCCTCCCATATGAAACTCCTTAATATTTCAACGAGCGTGCAGCTGTTGTCTTCGCAAACTCGAGAAAACCGGCTGTTCTCTTCCGCGGCACGGTGACAAAACTGGATGGAAAGGAACTCCGTCGGGGGTGGTGATAGTTCACGTTCCGAGACGACGATGTACGCCCGTTTAGGATACGCGTCGCCGAATATTACTAATTCAACGACCGCTAAGAGGGGTTCGCGGTTTCGGCCACGAAACGTTACACTGGGACACTTATTAGCCATCAGCTATTCATGGCGAAAGTTCTTGCACGTGAACGCGCGAGACCACCAGCACAGTGTTGCATATTCACGCAAGAAGACGAACGATTAACAATCGTGTACGGTCCGAAGAGTAGAACAGTCCTGTTCCTCGAGAAACGCTTCATTAAGTCGAAGACTTCTCTATCTCTCTCTCTCTTTTCCCTGTGGGAGTGGAAGGTGGGGGTGGAGATTCTGGATTCTCGCAATTATTCCGCGGTATTGCTTTTGCTCTAACTAGTGTCTGAATGCCTGGTAATGAATGGTCTATGGATATTTATGCAATTTCGTATTTTTTGATTAAGGAGATGGAATCTAAATGGAGATTTGTTTCGTCGAGTAAATATTTCAAGATTAATTCAGCAAACGAATAAAGGAAATATGAAATACTCTTTTAAGAGTGATGTGGGAATTTTTCAGTGGTTTTTTAAAAGTATCGGTTTGTTACTAAATCGATAATGTAGAGTATAGTAAATGAAGTATGTCGGACAGTCATGAACTTAATGAGTAGGAGGAAGAAATAATAGACAAAAAGTATCGAAGGAAAATTATACAGGAGCGGATGAATAATGCAGAAGTCTGAGGGTTACAAAATTATGATTGCCGTAAGTACGAAGAACAATTTATGGAGATCTATAGCATCTATTATTGGTGGAATACACAACGTGTAAAAACTCGTAAAAAATCATACAACCTGCTTCGGGAAAAATATTCGACCCTAATTGAAAGTAATGAATAATGCACAAATATAAACCAACTACACTGTCTACATTGTGTACCTTACTAATACTATAATGCAGCAACGAAATACATAAATTGTCAGATAGATAGAGAACGATTATAAGTAACGATGAACATTATGCCGAATACTAACTGATAGAAAATTCAATTAAAATTGGTTTCCACCTTTTTAAAGAACAAAACGACAGAATTTTCCGATCGGCTCCCATATTTTTGGACGATAAACTGAACGGGAACGTTTTCGAAAATATCGCGAACACTTCGGTCGGTAGAGTAACGACGTCGATTTTAGTAGTCGCTTCACGGGCATTTGACGCTCGTAACTCGGTCCTGATCTCGTGGAGATTTTACGAGACGACCGTGAGGTTCACGGACAACGTTCCGGAACTGCACGGTATGCCGATACACGTTCATCGAGGGATATACGAGGGAAGAACGTGCACACTGCCGACACGGAAGTGAAATTCACGCAAGACGCCGGGACGGAAGGGTTACTTTTCCCCGGATAGAACGTCGTACGTTTGCATGACCGACCACTCGATTGCCTCGTCATTCATTTATTATAGCTGATACCGGTCTAAGTATATCCTCGGATCGTGCCTCTGCCTCTTGCCTGGGAGAGGATAGGGAGGGGAAAAATGCAGGTTCGAACGACGATCGAAGGGAACAAAGTGTCTGTCGTGCAACGCGATCGTTCAGAAAGGACAGAACGGGGTGGAGAAACGAGAGAAAAAAGCACGGAGCAGAAGGAACACGCTCTCGATACATCGGTCTATATTTTATTTACGCTGGTAGAGACCTGGAACGATTCTTCGTTCTAAATTTTCTCGCTCTAGCGTCATAGAAAATAGTCTTTTCAGTCACATTGTGCAATATTTCTTCCAAGCCTTTTTATAACTGCGTAATTTCTGCTCTCTCTCTCTTTTCAGCCCTCAATAATAGTGTAAAGATTAAGTACATGTGTTTAAGAAAAGTCTGTATGCGAGTTCAGAATCTAGTACTTCCACGAAACACAACCATGAATGAATGATTGTGAGCATATATGAGACACACATAACAGAAGCCTCGTAAAAGGCTTCCAGTCGATAAAATCATCGGATGTTAAACGTACAAATAAAAGTACAAGAGACACTTGATTGTCACAAATCAATCTTACCAACCGTAATGTTTATTAAAAAAATCGTGTCAAAAAGAAAGGTTTATCATAACATGCAACACAATCTTTCACCAAGACAAAAAGAAAGTGAAAAAGGTTCTTAAAACTTAATACAACCTTTCGTCAAACAAAACGCAGGGAGAAAGAGAAATAGAAACTTGTCTGTAAAGAGTCTGAAGGCTCTCAGAAGGGACCAGCAGAAAGCTGCGTATCCTCCCTCCATTTTTAATCTCCCCGGAATAGAGAGAATCAGCAGAATCAAACCGATATTAATCCCAGGGTTTCGCGAGGCTGTAGTCGCGCAGCGTAATCCTTTGACCTTGGTGAAGTGTCCTCGAGACTATCCGTGGGTGACATAGAATCGTCGAATCGGCTCGTAGATCTCTTGGAATCGTAGTGTTGATAGAGTCCTCGGTATCCGGCGACTCTGTCAAGGAGGCACAAGGGTGAATGTGGGTGGAAGAAAGGGGTAGGGGTGTTTCAAGTAAAGCGAAGGATAGAAGTCAGCAAGCGAGAAAGGAGCACTGTGGAAAGGGAACGCGGAGAGGTCTCGAGAGGATACTCCCGGAGGATTTTCCGGCATGGAAGGTAGAGGAAAGCCCTGCAGGCTTTTCCCGAGCAGAGAGGTCCTCACAATACGTCGTTACGTGGTGGCTAACCCTCCCCTGCGAGCGAGGGCTCGTCGAGTGGATAATCGTTTTAGGGAGGGCGCCACCGGGCCCCGGCCCTGGTATTACCGCCTTTGTGGACGATGTTTGAACGCCGCCGGCACTCGGGCAATCAGCTCGATTCACAATCAGCGTACTTTCCGCGTCGCGACCGATCGCCACCACGGAAACCACCTCTCTTCGTCGATTAAGTCGTCGTGGCACAGCGCACACGGGGATCCCCCAATACAGTGAATCGGTTCTTTTTTCTGCGCTAGGCCGCACGATTCGTGAAACGGGGGCGGGATGATTCTTGGATCGTCGGTGTTAAACGCGTAATATTTCCACGAAGGGTAAAGAAGAAAGGGAGCACGCCGCTTCTTCTCTATTCTTTTTTCCTCCCGTTCCGTTCTCTTTTTTTTATTTCGTATGTGCATAGAGAGGGAACGCGTCCCATTCGGATGCAAATTCTTTTTTGTTATGGACTGGACTCCGGTGAACAACGTTGACGGGAATTCGATTTATTCGATGGAACTCGGTGGAGCGAGGAGATGGTTTTTTGATTTGGAAACGTATGGAAACGGAATCAGAGGGTTTAGCGATATTCTCCAGTTTATTGGAATTCTTGAACTCGATTACGTGGCTGATAAATATGTCGGTTTTATTCAATGGCCTCAGACAGGACATTCGACGTGCGATTAACCCGTGAGAAGCGTCAATTGTCGCGTAATCGCGTCGCCAAATTTATTATAATTTATTATCGGGCGTTCCGGATGGCGGGCGAGAAGGTATGACAAACTGCAGCCGGGGCAAGAATAGCTCCAAGGCCTTAATCGAGATTCCAGACAGAGTACATTTGCAAGTAATGATTAATTCATCGGTTCATGAATTAAAATGTTCACGATCTCCATTGTAACGGTGAACGTTCCTCCTCCGTCCATTGAGTGAGCATCGCCCGCCGCGTAAATCCGCCGCGGGAGGAAGTTGCGTGCGAATGCAGAGTTAATTTCGGCCTACGCGTAACTGCCGCCAACCATTCTTCGAATTATGCTTCTATTAAAACAGAACAAACGAAAAGACCTATTCAATTTTTTGATTTATATATCAGCCTCTTACAAACCACACTGATTAATCTTTGCTCATTTCTTAATTTCATTACTGATATGCATAATTTCGATTCGATCTTTCATCAAACGAATTATATATTTCCATAAATTTATAATTTTGTTTCCAGAAATATAAAACTTTGTTTAATTATTTTACCGTCGATTTAAACATTCCTCCTTACCACCCCAAAACTGAACATCGTCGAACATCTCAGCATCCTTTTGTTTACCACTAATTTCCAAATCATTGGAGAAGGTTTACACGCGTCAAAACAGCATCGTAGCCGATTGCTTGTCATTATTCCGAAACAAGCCACCCCCATAGATCTAGGGGATGTTAAACCAAAATGTCCTCCGGTAAACGCGGGAAATTCTAGCTGCACAGTGTATAGTAGCAAGTTGGTGTACAAAAGGAAGGTCTGACACAGCCTTCCGCCAGTAGAAACGGAATCGCAAGCGGCAATTCCGCCATGTGATGTTCGGTAAACCACGACCTGGCTTCGAGACCGACGAGAAAATCGTCGTTTCGGATGGGCACGATCGTTCAATTATCTCGTATACAGCATTTACATAACGCGCATGGTCCGTTCGTCAGCGTGGCGCTTTTCACTACCAACGGAAGCACCGCCATCCCTCGTTCGAACGGTGGCTTGCGAGCATCGGCACCCTCCACGACGGCCACGAGCTCGCGGCAACCGAAGTAATTACAGACGCGTTTCAGAGAGTACCGACTGAATACAGAAATTATGCAGATGGTGTAATAATATTCGCCACACGTTTGCCCGGGTCAATATTGAACTAAGCTTGCTCGTAATTCCTCGCAGAAGACGCGCGCCTCGCAAAAACTCGGTTTACGACGCGGCCGTCTAATTCGCTCCGGGAAAAAGAGGAATTTTGTTCTCTTTCCCTAACCATTCCGATTGTCCTTGACTGTCTACGCTGATTCATGAAAGTGTTTGAGCGTTTACCATAGTACATTTTTACATCGTATGTGTTGTATAAAGAATATTAATGTTTCATTGTTGTTATACGGCAGAAAAAGATTGATTGAGTTATCATGTAACCTATTGAAAAAATCGAACGCGACAGGTGGATGAATAATGAATATCTATATGATCTGTAGAATAAGTATAGATATAAAGGGATTTTAGTATAAAAGTACGAGCGAGTCTTATATTCTTTAGTCTCTTTGTATTATTAAATTGTTTCCTGAATTTATATCGGGTCGCCCGGAAAGTTCGTTCCGATTTACATTTCGATTCTATGTACGTTTATTGAATTATATAGGTGACATTTTGTTCCACAACCTTTGTCCATCCTTCACGTAACTTGAATACTCCATCCTCTCAGAACCTCTCAGATTTTTCGGCGAAAAACTTTTCAATGTGATCTTTCGTGTCGACCAAATTCCCTGAAGATCGGAACGATCTTTCAAGATAGTATCGTATGGAATTGTGGCTTAAAGATTTACTAGAAATAGTAGGTAAATTAAAATTTCTACATAATAATCTACAGAAAATTAAAGAAGAGAGAATACCTCTCCTCTTTTTCGTCACACTATTCCATGATTGTTTCTGGCATCGAGTTGCAATATTTTCCAAGCAAAACCCAACACCGCTGCGTATGATTCCACATAAGGATTCTCCAGTTTGGAATCCAATACTCCTTTAAAATCTCAGTATCTCGCCATAAATCCGTGTCGATTCGACTTCCCGTGCCCGGTCCATTCGCGTCGCTAGCGCGACACAATCGTCGCGGCGTGTGCCGTGGTACTCGAGGCGGACTGCCGGCGAATCGCTCTATAAATCAGCCGTTAGCGAGTCAATTGAGACGTCGCGAGCACTCTTCCGCGTCCCTGGTCCGCGTCGTTGCAGGCTTTTTGTCGGCTGGCACGAGGGGCGCCGCGATGCCGGTCGTTAAACGCAGCCGTACTCGAGTACCCAAGTAACGATATGCTAAAACCTGCGGTAGAATCGTTCATCCCCCTGTGTTCCACCGTTCTGCTTTTCTCGGCCGTCAACGATGTTCTCTTTTTCCGCGATCTTCCACTCTCTCTTCTCATCTTCTTTTCTCACCTTGCGTTTGTATCGGTAGTTTCTCTTCAGTGGATATTCGTCTGTTGATTTCGTCTCTCTTCAACCACTGGGCGGGGAGATGCAGCGACCACTACCGCAACCCTCGTGGCCTGGTCGAACTTAACGGTGGCACAGCCGATGGCAAAGTGGCCTCTTGACGGTGAATTACGTCAAAAGCTTCGTTTCACGGGGCCGGTGACCATAACGCAGCTCGTTACCGATGCGGACGCCCCGGGAAACCGCAACAGGCGAGTGCACTCGTAAGAAAATATAACGTGCCTTGCGCTGGACGTGCCGCGCCACCCTCTCGCAACCCACCACCCCGTTCTGTCGCGCGGTTTGATGTACCGCTGCGTCACTTTATGTCCCCGGGGGCTGTAATGACCTATTTAGCAACGCGCGAGCATCGTTTTTTGACGTGCCTCGTATTTCGTATTTTCGAGGGTTGATTGTGCGTTTAACGAGCGACGATTTTTCTCTGCTTTCTTTTTTTGAGTGGAGTTAACCAGGGGGAAGTTTGTTCCGCAATAAATCACGGAATAAAGGATGTTGAACACACTGGCTCGGTTTTCTTTATAGAAAAATAGCGGGATATTGTGAGTTTTATACGTTGAACGAGGTAAAATGTAGAAATTTTACGACGCGATAGGGAATGAAATATTAATTTTTCAGGGGTTGCGAGTTTCGTTTGGGATATCGAATCGTAAAATTCAGTCGACCTTTTCCCTACTGCCTCGCCATATTTTTCTGGTTTAAGCGTAACCTCCGTGCTCGCGGCCAATTAAATCGACGAAGCGCGAGCAAAGGTTTCGCTGTGGCGCGTTTTGGGCAGCGCTGTACTCCGGGCAGTGTTATTATTTAACCGTATCAAGATCGAAAAATACAAGCAACCGAGAGGGCACACGATAAACTTCAGCGGCACTGTGCCGGGAAAACTATCAACTGTTACCCTGCAAAAGTAATCGGTTCATAACTCTACCTCTCTCTTTCTCTCTGGCTGTGATTGTGTCGTGAAACTTTCAAATGTACAGCGACACCGAGTAAATACAATATTTATCGAACTAGCGGAAACCACTTCTACATTATATACACCGTAAACTTTCCTTTTCCGAAACACAATGTTCCGGCCAAGAGAACTTATCGCCTAAAGTTTTATGACCATCTTGGCTTCCGCTTGAGCAGTTGGTAACGTTGGATCGTTTGGTTATTCAGTATGAAACTATATTCCAGACATCAAAGAAATTATAGCATCCATTATACTCTATAATTTAACCCTTCAATGATTGTTTGATAACCACAATACTTTGATTTAATTTCAAGATATTTAATATTAATTTATATTCTATCATTTACGTTCGCTAAATGCTATTAATCTTTTGAGAAATATCGGCATGACATTTTTATGTCCTCCTTGAAGAAGCTAATGATGTCTATCACATGAAACACTAATGACATATCATAAACTACGTTGTGATTGCATTACATTATAAACAAGAGTAAATCAAAGAACATGTTCAAATATTAAGAAACTTACTCTTATAGATCGCTTACAACCCAATTGCACCTATTGGGAATTACAAATATAATAGAACAAACAAATAATACACAAATATGACCCTCCAAAAAACAGAATTTCTTTATACGCATGTCACTTTAAACAACTTCTTCAAAGAAAAAGTATTTATTTCTTAACAGCAAGCAGAATCTTCTCAACAACCACCCCGTGTACGATTACTCGACACACTGAACGCAAGAAGACGTTCACCACTTGGTTAGAAGCGAAACTTGCTCATGTCACACTACTCGAAGAGCATTTTACAACATCTCGATCGTTAACATCGCCTCGAAACGCGTCGCAGATCTCGATAGCGAGAGATCATGAAGAATACGCTACACAATGGACCATCACTGACGTCTTTTGTTCCCCCTCTTTTTCCCTTCTCTTCGTTTCTCAGGTAGTCTGTAAAGTTTTGGACGGAAACGGGAGCGTATCAGGTGGAATTTAATCATATAAATGGACGAGCGTCCGAATCGGCTCGACGAAAAATAAAAGTTTCACGCGGCACCGACATCCCCTCCAGGTTTTGCTGCCTCGAACCCCTACGGAATTTTTCCGATCGAATTAGCCACGGCGAAACTTTGCTCGCACTGCTTTCGAGCCGACCATTCGCCCCTCTCAACTCGTTCCTCTATTTCTTTCTTTTTTTTCAGTTTTCCACAAGGTCTGCGTTTCGAAACCAACTCCCCCCTCTATTTATGCAGGACAGCTCTTTTTTTGCCACGGGACGAACCGCCGGGGTGAACTGACCAGCTCTCGACTGAAAGTCGAGGGAGTGGATGTTGCAAATTTCAGTCCTTTCTCTTTTTAATGATGCGTCGCGCAGGGATCGAAGCGTTGATTATCCAACTTTTATTGGCGACTGAGTGACGAGACGGCGGCACCTCAAAATTAGCATGAGAAAATTGTGTAGTGTCCATAATGAGAGTGTGTTTTAAAATATAAATGATGTATGAAATTTAAAATTATGCATCTCGATGATTCGTAAGAGTATTGCAATAAAATTGCAAATTAGTCGTGTGTTTGCCAACGAAAAATGTATAATATGAAATATTGTAATACATTTCGTATATTTCGTAAAATATATACGCTCTTTTTAGGAGGAATCTCTTTCAATGTAAATCCGGATGTTTCTCAAGTGTATACGCGAAAGTAACGATCGAAGAAGCTCGAAAGTTGCTCTTGTTTTACTCCAGCGTCACGTTTGCGGTCTCCACAGTGTTGTCACGGTATTCCATAGGAACCGTTCGGAAAGAAAAAGACTCGACGGAACAAGCGAAGACTCAACGAA
Organism: Bombus vosnesenskii; assembly: GCF_011952255.1. NCBI lineage: Eukaryota > Metazoa > Arthropoda > Insecta > Hymenoptera > Apidae > Bombus > Bombus vosnesenskii. Next base: position 4,619,277 of record NW_022882938.1, read on the forward strand.
ACAAATAAAGATTCACGACACGATCGAATCCTCGTTTTTTGAAAGCAACGATCCGTTCGAGGGTGATAGGGCGTGACATTGTAACTCGTGAGGCGGTTGCTCTTGTTTTTGATAAATATTTAAAAATCGACATATAGCCGATTGAAAAAGAATAGATACTTCGTCTCTAGCTACAATTCTTCTTTTTAAATATTTCCCTTTTAATAAATTGTATTTTCAGTCATTAAAATTGAACTCCCTAGGGACGATTTCTCGAAAGTTAACAAGCGATAATTGACTTTTTTTTTGAAGAGAGATTGTTACTCGTTAAAGTTAATTATTCATCAGGAACGTAAAGTAAAATGCGATTAACTTGGAACAGAACAAAGGAAATTGTTGTAATATTCATAAATCAAAGATAGCTTTTTACCTAATAAATTATTTTAACGATAATGCTTGCTTTTATCTCGTTTCTGAAGCTCGCACTCATCTTTATAAGGTCGTACACACTTCAGCAAGTGAAATAACTCGAAATCAACGATGAGAAAGTGGCGCCATTCGAGACGAATAATGTTTCTTTATCGACGCATAACCAGCGCGTTCGCAACAGCTCGCAAATTCCGGCGTAATACATTTTCCAATTGAAAATTCCACTGAAGCACACGCAGCCTGCATAAAGCATCATTAGAGAATCGTATTCTTGAGATACGACCGATTCGACGCGTGCACAATCCAATTTGCTTCTACTGAGTCCAACAGAGAAATCTATTCGAGCGGACACCTCGCGCGTTAAAAGCAAGAAAAATCAGGCTTTATGGATATTTTCACGCTCGTTTAACGCGTTCTTTTAACCACGTCACGAGCCATTTCAGCAGCTGATTCTTAATTTCTGGCTTGATAATCTATGCTCCTCTTGACGCTTCCTTGCTCGTCAATATCGTCGGTTTTCTAAAAGCGAAACATCTAACAATAAAAACGTTTCACCCTTCGTGTAAACCAATCATATATAATTGAATATCATAAAATCGCTTTAGAAAATTATTGTAAATCCTAAACTCTAATTCTGTTAAACTTATAACACTAAGTATATATTAATAAGAACTGCAAAGAACACTAGTATACACCGATCTCCAAATAATTCCACAAACAGATATACTAAACAATTTTATCTCGCACGGCAAATAATACCCCGGGATACCCGTTATAAAGAACAAACAAAATTCGAAGTAACGCGACTGAAAGCGTCCTCGACTGTGTTTGAACCAGGTAGGTGTACCTCGAATCATCGATACGGTGTCACGGTGTTCGAAACGAGGCAAACGTTCTCAGCGTAGGTATATTGTCTCAGCAAACTCGAAGTGAGGTGAGCGATGGGAGCGAGGGAAAAGCAAATAGCCGGTCATCCCGCGGCAGAACTTATCGTTTCTAAAATGGCAGCCGGAGGGTCGCGGTCGTCCCTTTGCGACGAATCTTATCGAGACTGACGAACCGGGGCTACAAACTGCGGCTTGCTTTCGGGAAAGCAAACAAAACCTCAAAACGGACGTAGAACCGCGAAGAAAGCCGAGGCAAATAAGAAACAGATAGACTAAGAAATATCGTAAGACAAAGAGGGTGGGAGGAGAGAGAACGACACGAGAAGAAATAAAACACGAGAAAAAAAAACGCGAGAGGACAGAAAAGTGTCCTGTGTCCGTTGTAGGAATCAGTCGGAGCAATGAGAAGGAGAACAACAGGAGGAAGAAGGGTAAGAAGACAAATCGACGTTGAGAAGAATGGAAGAAAGTCAAAAGAGGAAAAAGGAAGAACAGAAAGGCAAGGAATCACCTTTCGGTTCCCACGAGATTTTACGTCTCGCGACCGACCCTGGGGAGACGATGGAAGCGGAATCAATTTTACGGGCGGACGGGCATCGATGCCTCGCCGATTGGCATCGATCCGATCGAAGTATCTGGAGGTCTCGATCTTCTGGGAGTCGCGAAATTGCCCGACCTCGGAAATCCCGTCCGCCGCCTTTCTTCCGGTCCTCGTCGTCGAGGAAGCCGCTTACGTTGGTCCTTGGTCTCGTCCAATTTGTGGCCTTCCCGGGTCCCGCTGTGTTTCGTTGTCTTCGAGAAGGGAAGAACGAGGTTCGTCCTCCGTCGTCCTTTTCAAAGAGCTCGATCCAAGTATCCGTGGAAGATCGAAACGGAAGAAACATGAGCAGCGCGGGCAAAATGTTATTGGAAACTGTTCGAGTCATGCGACACTCGCTGGCACCTCGTTTCTGACGTTTTCGCATTCCGCGTTTCTCTTTCGCTTTACTGTCGCGACGTTCACATTGTTTATGGTTGTATGAAAATCAGGAAAGATGGTAAATGGGGCAGGGAACGAGATTCTGATCGTTTCGATTTCGATCGCGATGAAGCGGATTGAATTTCGTTTTGAGGATGGTGGAGCTTTTCTGCGTAACGATGTACGGAAAGGGGGTTGCTTTACCATTACAGAGTTCTCGTTTCGCTGATGGCATGGAAAATTGTATTGAGTTTGATATCGGTTAAAATCGAGGAACGTTATAGCGAAATGGGACTGATTCTAAATCTGCATTATTCATCTTCTATCTGGCTATTCTACTATATATGCTTATTATTCAATTGTACTTTAAAGATACATACATAAAGTGTACCTCTTACTCCCCATAATTCTTACTGTAAATTTAAGCATCTAGAGGCAGATGTACGTCAAAGACTGTGCTGGAAGCTACATCGAGCTATTACGACGTCGATGAGAGAACAACAGAGGAAAATAAAAAGAACGTAAAACAGGGCAACGTTTCACGGTGTAAGACAAGAGAATGACGGAGGTGCTGCTCGAAAACGGCACCATCGTCGTTGTCGACGTCGTCGTCGTCGCCGAACGACCAAGGGAACACGACACTGAGCAACACGAGGGCGGAGAAGAACACGAAAACTCGCTGCCTCGTAATTAATAACCGTTCGAACAGCGTGCACCAGGCGTGGGCGTCGCAAAGTGGCTGTCGTTAGTCGCTCGTTGAGACGGCGCCTTGCCGCCTGGACTCGTTCGCACTTCGTACCTCTTGCGTGCAACCCCGTCGAAAAGCTGATTTCGTAATGTTTCACCGAGAACGGAGAAAAATCTCGGGTAATTATTCCTTCCAGCCGCTGTCTTTCTACCCGCGTGCTACCAACAGCGACTCATTTTTTTTCCTGGCGTACTCAACCCTCACGTTCTCACTGTAATCGTATGGCTACGTGTTTAAAATGTTACGTTCACTAGAGGTTAATTATAGCAGTGTAGATAAGGAGAGTATGTATATTTATGCAAAGTTGTATTTTTACGAACGCGAAGGAACAAATGGAATCAATCCCAGCTTTTTTATTTCTATCCTAGCAATTTTCTATCACGATAAATCAAGATTATTTCACATCAGATCTAAACTTGTTTGAAATGAGAGCTATATTAATAAGCTCATAATTTTCAACTATTTATATGCTACCTTTATTTATTTTCATATATGGAGTCTATAATTCGTCAGAATGATATCGATAGGAATGTATATAGAGTAAGTACGATATCACAGGGTGACAATTTTCTTCCATTATTATGAATAATATTCTGAATGAAATTTGTTAATGATTTTACTTGTTAATTATTTCTTGCAATTCTGTATAATGTAAATGTGTGAATACAATATGAAATATTACATTCAAAGGAATTTGTACGTTCGAAATTGGAGAGCAATTACACATAGAATCGAAAGGACGGGTGTGGAAATATCGAAGGTATATAACCGATCGACCAGCAAAACTTGAACGCTTTGTGCGACGAGACTGGGACGAGTCACGATTATCTGGCAAAGTTTGAAAATTCGATATTGTAATTTTGGATAAAAGCGATTACGTTTAAAGCAGCGGGATTCGATGTTTAGCCACGTTAATATCGATCATCTGTACACAATTAAGGCAATATAATATCGCTGGAGTTTCAGATGAAAGCAAGCCCCGGCTATAAAATCTGCTCTTTCAACGGACCCAAGTGCCCATGAAATTAAAAGCTTTCCATCTAATTGCGATAACATCGAACGCGATTAACCGATAATTCTCGATAAATGTGATCATATATGAAATTTCGTGCATAACTGGCCTCTGTGTTGTTACGCCATGCGGCTTGCCATAGATCATATTCTTCACTGTCGGTCGCGGCACTATAATGTCACAGACGGATCGTCGCGGCTGCCCGGCAAAATAAACATTGTAGTGGCAAGCGCATGGTTCATTAAGCAGAGCGACCTCCAGAAACGTCGATTCGTGGCCGTTATTTGATCTGGCGTAAAAGACGGTGGCGTGATCCGAAGGTAGTGGGGGTCGCCTTCCAGAAAGAATCAGAACGTTTCGAGAAGCCAAACAGTCTACACACATCTTGTATCGCGCATTACATAGTCACATTTCTTTTGTTATTCCATTTAGATTTTCTAGTTAATAAGTTGTGCAATAAACATTAATTTAGTTGTGTTGATTCTGTGAGATTTCATTGAACTACCCTTATTATCATAATCGAAATAAGGGAATCGATCAGTTCGTGGCGTCGATTGTTCAATCGTAACGAGAACTTACAACTCTCGTTGACGTGATATCTCGCGATCGCGTCTCTCCGCGAATGATCGAAACATTTTGGTCCTTCGAGCCGGATCACGTGCCAGTGAAGAGTGCACTTACCAGTGACCACACAGTGCCACGTGACTTTATCAAAACCACTACAGCGAAACCAGTGACGTCAGGCGCGTCATCTTCGAAGAAGCACATCCCATTGGCAAGGGAACGCAACCACGCAGCCTTCCGTCGCAGCTGGACAATCATCAACGCAACGAATTTCACAACTTAACATACACGCGACCTCACGCCGCACGACAGTAAGGTAAGCTCGTTCCTTATTTCAACCATCTCCTATCCTCGGCAACGATGACGAGCGAAGACCAACTCATCTCTCTGCGTCGGAGACGAGGCTATTGTAGCGGCCGATTCACATATTTATCGAATCGACTGGACGAGTACGAGCAATCTGAGAGTCAGCAAAATTCCTTATTAAAGAATTACGAGAAACAACTGACCGAAGTTGCGAGTCAATTCGAAGCGATTCAACTCGAATTAGAAGTATTGGACGAGGAGGAACAAGCGCGCGGCTTCGAAATAAGGGATCAGTACGTCGCGGTAGACACAAGGCTACAAAATCTTCTGAGGAACGCGCAAACAGCTTCGCCGTCGACATCCATAAACCCTCCAACCTGTGCATCATCCGCAAGTTTAAATCCGATATCCATTAAATTACCAGATCTTCGGCTCCCTACCTTTGACGGAAGCTTAGAAAAATGGAACACGTTTTATGATACCTTTTCCTCCATAATCGATAAAAATCCTAGTCTCACTGACATACAGAAATTCCATTACCTGCAGTCCGCCCTGCAAGGAGAAGCAGCCGATTGTTTAAACGCGTTACCCCTTAGTAATGTAAACTACAGTCAGGCTATTGCCGTTCTCAAGGAAAGTTTCGAATGTCCACGATACACAGCTTTCAGTCACTGCATGGCAATAATTGATTATCCAAGGATAACCAAGGAATCTCCAACGGAATTAAGGCGCTTAGTCCACACATTTAAACAACACATATATGCATTGAACAAATTAGGAGAATCCTACCCCGATACCAGTGCTATGCTCAACAGCCTCATCCTCTCGAAAATACCACTAAGTATCCAAAAGCAATGGGAAATGACGCTGCCCAATAACGAGGTGCCTCCGTACATTCATTTACTAAACTTCCTAGAGAGATTAGCACGAAGCTCCAAACCGATCACCACAGTCAGACAAACAAGAGAATCACCGGAACAAACTACTCCTGTCCGTCAACGCGCATCACGAGGGCATGCACTTACGGCGACACAGGTTACTCCAGCATGCCCCACCTGTCAAGGACCACACCCCATTTGGAGATGTGACACCTTCAAAACCAAATCCCTTCGCGAACGCATTCGGGAGGTCAAAAGGGCATCACTATGCCTCAACTGCCTCGGGAAAGGGCACACAACGAAGCATTGTTTCGCAGGATCATGTCGCGTATGCGGAGAACGACATCATACAATGCTGCATAGGACAAAACGCCATTCAGGGTCTCGTTCCAGCACGTCCAGCCCGAAATCTTCCCCATCAAATAGCCGATCCACAACACCTTCTTCGCCACCCTACGTATCACCCACTCGTCGCAAAAGGCACACAACAGACCACAGATCGGAAACACCACGAACAGCCGCGTCTGCAAGTCCACCGCCCAGTGACAAACGAACACACAACCAATGACGCCGACGATCGACGACTCCGTTCATGACCGAACATATCAAACCAATAGCATCCGAATTACTGTCCAATGATCTAGTCATCACAGCGCAGATTAATATTTTGAATGATAAACAGCAACCAATCCGTTGTCGAGCGTTGCTCGACACCGGATCCAGTATGAACTTCATTACCGAGGAATTAGCAAAATCGTTAAGGATAAGGCAAAACAAATGTTCGGTCCCGATCGGAGCTCTAGATACCTTGACAACGACCTCTAAGCGACACATCACGGCCACGATCACTTCCACTGACGGTACATACACGCGGACATTAACGTTCCTTATCATTCCAATCATATCAACCTTAATTCCCAGCGAACCCATCGATCGTTCGACACTTGAGATACCAAAAAATCTCAAATTGGCCGATCCACGATTTCATTTACCAGCTCCGATAGATGTACTATTAAGCTCAGGTTCAACACTCGCGTCGATGTGTGTGGGACAAGTCAACCTCACGCAGCCAGACGAGCCTGGACTGCGTCTGCAAAAGACGCGATTCGGATGGGTAATCGGGGGGAGTCCAACTTCCCAAACCGCTACAAACATATTTCACACATCCACGACGACTTTACAAGCAGACCTCGCACGGTTTTGGGAAATCGATGAAGGACCCTCAATTAAACATATCTCAGAGGCAGATCGACGATGCGAAGAACACTTCCAAGCCCACACCCGACGCACCAGCGAAGGACGATACATCGTCGCTCTACCTTTCAACGATCAGCTTCAGTCACTCGGATCCTCTAAAACGCTGGCGAGTAAACGACTCGCCTCACTCAATCGCCGATTCCAGCGCGACAAACGCTTCGAATCAGAATATCGAACGGTAATACAGGAATACCTGGCGTTGGGACACATGACGAAGGTCAATGACAACCACTCCGACGACAACGGATACTATTTACCCCATCATGGCGTGACCAAAGCATCGAGTCAAACCACCAAACTCCGTGTAGTTTTCGACGGATCGGCACCAAGCACTACCGGAACCTCCTTAAACGATACACTTCACACAGGACCCAAGTTACAGGAAGATTTATTTTATATATTAATTAGATTCCGCGCTCATCAATACGTACTCACCGGCGACATCGAGAAAATGTATCGGCAATTCCTCGTACGACCAGAGGATCGGAAATATCAAAGGATATTATGGCGCAGCGCGAGTGGAGAAACAGAAACATATGAGCTTAACACTGTAACGTTCGGTTTATCCGCAGCCCCGTATCTAGCTATTCGGTGCCTCAAGCAACTGGCAGAGGACGAAGGACATCGATTTCCACGTGCAGCACAGGTACTGCAGCGGGATTTCTACGTCGACGACGCTCTCACCGGAGCTGAAACGAAGGACGAAGCCCTCACGCTCAGAACAGAACTCACCAATTTACTTCAACTGGCCGGCTTAAACATACGAAAATGGGCGTCAAACGATAATGACTTATTACACGGACTCTCCTTAGAAGAAACAAATCACCAACATTTTTTGGGCGACTCGCAAACCTTGAAGACGCTGGGAGTGTTATGGAATTCATCCGACGACTCTATTCTTTACTCGGTCGAAGTCAAACCCACGCCGTCTCGAGTCACGAAACGAATCATCAGCTCGGAGATTGCAAAAATTTACGATCCGCTCGGTCTGCTCGCACCGGTGATTGTTCGGGCCAAGATGCTACTTCAACGAATATGGTCGTCGAAAATCGATTGGGATGAATCACTTCCGATCGAGTTACATACAGAGTGGGAAAGGTACTATGCCCAATTACCCTTATTAAACAACGTCAGGTTCCCACGCAAGGCAATAATCGAGTCCGCAATGGAAATTGAACTGCATGGTTTCTGCGATGCCAGCGAAAAGGCTTACGGAGCCTGTATTTATCTTCGAACCCTTAACACCAACGGCCGTGTTTGGACCCAACTTTTAACCGCAAAATCGAAAGTCGCCCCACTCAAGTGCCAGACCATTCCTCGGCTCGAGCTGAGCGGAGCACTCCTTCTTACGTCCCTGATGTCGACAATACAACAAGCCCTATCACACAAAATTACTCGAACTATCTATTGGACCGATTCCACTATCGTCCTCCATTGGCTCAATACATCACCTCACACCCTTAAAACATTCGTCGCTAACAGAGTCTCCGAAATTCAAACAAAAACCAGCATCCGCGATTGGCGCCACGTTCCTACCGACGACAATCCCGCGGACTTAATATCACGCGGCCAAACACCCGAAGAGTTTCTGCGCCCAACCATCTGGCAGCACGGTCCTGCATGGCTCTACCAGTCGGAAGGCTATTGGCCGACATGGGCGCTAACACCGCAAATTGAAGTACCGGAGCAGAAGGGGGCGATTTGTCTGTCCACAAACCCCGCCGATTACTGTTTGTTGCAAAGGTATTCATCCTGGCCCAAGTTGATACGAATCATAGCTCGTTGCCTCCGTTGGAAACAGAAAAGGAACCGAGCGGCACCCCTAACCGTTACTGAATTACGCATAACGCACAATAAACTGATAAAATTGTTGCAAAACATCCATTTCTCCGAGGAAATTCGCACACTCCAAAAAGATCGGAACGCGGCGATAAAGGGTAAGCTCACGCGACTCAATCCGTTCATAGACAAGGAAGGAATATTGCGAGTCGGGGGTCGACTCAGTCATTCGTCGATGACCTTCGCCCAGAAACATCCCATAGTATTACCTAAGTCATCCGTTACAACACGCATCATAGACCACGAGCACAAGATCCACATGCATTCCGGAACGCAGGCTACGTTATACGCAGTAAGACAAAGATACTGGCCCGTTGACGGTCGAAGTCAAGTATGGCGGGCGATCAAAGGCTGCGTCCGCTGCTGCCGCGCTCAACCACCGCCGGTAGAATACGTGATGGGTAATCTGCCGGAGGCGCGAGTAACGGAATCTCGCCCATTTACAAACGTCGGCGTCGATTACTGCGGGCCGTTCCACATCAAGGAAAAACGAGATCGTAACCGTCGTCAGATAAAAGTATACGTAGCCATTTTCGTATGCCTAGCAATTAAAGCGGTACACATCGAGCTCGTTGACGATCTCACTAGCGAAGCCTTCATCGCCGCTCTTCGCAGATTTATCGCTCGACGAGGCTATTGCTCCACCATCCATTCTGATAACGGCACCAACTTCAGAGGAGCAAGCAACGAATTACGAGAGCTTCACGATTTATTACAATCGGACGATCACAAGGAAAAAGTAACCGCATTTTTAGCCGACAAACAAATCGAATGGCGCTTCATTCCCCCTCATTCGCCGCATTTCGGTGGGCTATGGGAAGCAGCGGTGAAGTCATTTAAACGCCACCTCAGGCGTGTAGCCGGCAACGAGTTACTCACCTCTGAACAATTGAATACTCTTATCATAGAAATAGAAGCAGTCCTCAATTCCCGCCCGCTAACTCCTATCTCCACCGATCCAAATGATCTCCTAGTCCTCACTCCCGGACATTTTCTCATTGGCGATTCACTAATGTGCTTACGTGATCGAGATTTCAGAGACATTCCATCGAACCGACTCTCCAGATGGCAGCATATCCAACAGCTTAAACAGCATTTTTGGAACCGCTGGCATAAGGAGTATTTGAACGAGTTAACCAACCGCAATAAGTGGAGCAAGGGTGGACACGGCATCCAAAAAGGCACAATCGTCATCCTCAGAGAGGACAACGTTCCCTCCATGCATTGGCCTCTGGGCCGAGTTATCAAGGTTCATCCAGGCGCCGATGGTGTCATCCGGACAGCTACAGTTCAGACGGCAAAGAGCGTTTTGGATCGGGCCGTCAAAAGGCTTGTCCCACTGCCAATTCAACCCGATCTCGAGAAACCCGAACAACTAGCCACCGAGACGAACTAAGATGGGAACTTCAACCACATCTCGCTAATTTGATCGGTACCCTCTCAACGGGGGGAGGATGTTACGCCATGCGGCTTGCCATAGATCATATTCTTCACTGTCGGTCGCGGCACTATAATGTCACAGACGGATCGTCGCGGCTGCCCGGCAAAATAAACATTGTAGTGGCAAGCGCATGGTTCATTAAGCAGAGCGACCTCCAGAAACGTCGATTCGTGGCCGTTATTTGATCTGGCGTAAAAGAAGGTGGCGTGATCCGAAGGTAGTGGGGGTCGCCTTCCAGAAAGAATCAGAACGTTTCGAGAAGCCAAAGAGTCTACACACATCTTGTATCGCGCATTACATAGTCACATTTCTTTTGTTATTCCATTTAGATTTTCTAGTTAATAAGTTGTGCAATAAACATTAATTTAGTTGTGTTGATTCTGTGAGATTTCATTGAACTACCCTTATTATCATAATCGAAATAAGGGAATCGATCAGTTCGTGGCGTCGATTGTTCAATCGTAACGAGAACTTACAACTCTCGTTGACGTGATATCTCGCGATCGCGTCTCTCCGCGAATGATCGAAACAGTGTAATTTCAAAGCCTCGACATGTTCATGACCATGAACATCCTGAAACGAAAAAGCTATCGAACTTCTCAGAAATCAAACAGATCATTAACTGATCATTAATATCCAAACGTGAGGGAAACAAATATTTAATTTCGTAGCTTTACTCGTTGCAAGAAGATGACATAAATAAATTCTATGGTAAATTTAAAAAACAATATTTGTAACATCATCGCTTTCTCGAACTTCCTAATTCACTGAATCGATCAAAATATTTTCTGCTATTGCAAAATCTCGAAATGTTCAGTCCACGAGAATTCTAAAATGGAAAAGTAATTACTTGTTTCCTTAAATGCAAAGAAGACCAAAAGAAGAAGAGCGAGGGAAAAAAGAATCTTGATCAGGCTTTCGTTTCACGTTCGAACAACGCTCCTTTTGTTTCCATCGTTTTGGAACCGCTCGAAGGGAAAGAGAGAACTTCCACATCGTGCATCGATCACCGCAAAACTCGAAGCAACTTTTTCAAGAATCCCTTTGAATTTCTTCCCCGTTGCTTCAGTCAGTTTCGACTACAGAGAAAACGAGCTCTCTTTCCTCTCTCCTTTTCCTTTCACTCCGACACACAGACATTTCTCTTCGATGAACGTTAGCGTATTTTCCTTTCTTCTCTTCTTTCTCTCTCTTTTTCTCTCTTGCCAACTTTTTTTTTTACATATCGTAATAGCTCAGGCCTGCCGTCTTTGACGCCCTTTGTCGCGCATCAGCGGCGCGAGTTTCGAGACATCGCTCTTCCTTGAAACTTTCTCATTCGTCAAATTAGAATTCGCCTTTCCGCCGGCGCGACGGCGACGCTCCCCGGAGGCTCTCTCGCTCTCCAACGCCACCTCTCCTCGCCATCGTCGAGACAATGGATCAAAGGATCACACACAGCCTCTCCTGGACCTTAAATTCCGCTGTTGCTGCTCTCCCAAGGAACACCGACCGACGGGGCACGTCGAAAAGTCGCGTCGCGACGCGATTGTCACCAAACCCCTCCCCTGGAAAGATCAAACGACCAACCGGGACACGAGTCGCTCGTTTCCAAGTGTTTCCCATCGAGATCTCTCTGAATCTGTCTACTTCCGAAGAATTAAATACCATTGTACTAACAGATGGGGGAAAAGGTGGGTTTTTTAAATATTTTAGTTTGGAGTTTGGAATTTATCGAAGATTTGTAATGTTGGTTATTCACAGCACGAATGTTATTGAGACATCAATCATACAGTTTGGAAGAGTTTGAAGTAGTAGGACTTCATTGGGTTTTGAACATGAAGGATCGAAAAACATATATATTGATGACTTCTTCTAAAGGCCTTTGATTCTAAAAGAATTGCACTGATGCCATATATCGCCTAATGTAATATCTAACATCTTTTCTTCTTCGAGTACAATAATAAGCGTAAACAAAATGTAGGAAATTACCTTTTCAAATACGATATAATGTAAATAACTCCGATTTAAATGTAATATAATTAACTCCAATTCTAATACAATTTAAACAGAATATCATTCTAGAAGAATTAAAAATTCTCCTAATTTTTAATACTTCTTACGTTTCTCCTCCGTGTCTTTTCTAGTAATAGTACCATGAAAGTGCATAGCATAGTATCATATAATACAGTAACACCCGTACATAAACGCTGGGTTATTCGTCTCTTAATAGTCCAAATGATCGTCTTCGTCGAGATAAACGTGGCGAAAACTTTGGAAACTGAATCCATCATGGAGATCGTAAAATATTAAACCGCACAATATCAAAGCACAATATTCTGACTCAGCATCGTAAAGTCTTTAATGAGTATTATCGAGACTCCTGACATCTACACATGACAGAAAGCGGCGTGAAACGTTACTCGATAACACGGTCGAGTTGGTCTTTAATCGAAGCACGCATTGCGACGCTATCGTTCGTACTGGATGATATAAGAGTTTGATGCTGCAGACCGTTCGATTGGCTCGTTTCACGGATTTGATGTACGACGCCCGGCCATGGATCGTTTCTCGCTGCACAGCCGTGAAATCAATTTTGGGATCTGTCGTTGGAACTCGCCACTAAACTCAGATCTCGCTGTTTTTGCGTGGATCTGAGCCACCGGTTGGAAAATAGATCAATAGATAGGAGATATGTGAGCAGATAAATGGCTAAAATAGAGGAAAGGAGGAGTAAAGAACTGGCAAGAGGGTGTTTTCTTTTTGAACGATTTTTTTTATCTTCGACAAATTTTTATATTTTAATAATATTTCTGCTTTCGAAGAAATCTAAGAGTACGTGTATTTTTAGGAATATTATAACAAGATAGTTGGTAAGTGGAAGTCTGGGGTAAATCAGAAGATAATTTGATCGCCAATCTTGTTACTTTATTCATTATTTATTCATAGTTTGTTAGTTGCAGCTCTTATTATTGAAATATTATTGAGCAGAGCTCTATTTTACGTTGAGTATAATAAACGTACAGCTTGACGATATTAACTTTTTCAACGATGAATTCATTTAGTTCAAAAAACACCTATTTGTTTACTTTTCGGTTAAGTTTATTTCAAATATATCTAGAAATATTAAGATATAACTAATATCGAAAAAAACTTCGACATGCTTGAGGAAAATATTACGTAAGTGTAGAAATAGCTCATTTTATCTTTTCAACTGGAGTTTGAATTAAAGAAAAGGTCTATCCGACATTTCTATTAATTTAGAAAGAGTATCAAGCTTTTCCTAAAATTTTATTTTCATTTAACCTTCGTATCCCTCCATCTTTTAAAAACAAATTTCAATCCTACAGTCTTAAAAATACTCTCCATTCCTCGAAATAATTACGAGACCAAATTTAAAGAGAAGGTGAAACAAAAACATCAGAAGGCACGAGAAAGGATAAATAAAGAAAAAGGAATAAAAAGAACGAACGGGAGTCACCGGTGAGAAAAGAAAAAAGCAATCGAAAGCAGATGGAATGATCAACGAAAACAAAAGTGGGGGAGGGAATTAGCAGAGGCAGGCAAGGAGAAGAGAGGTCTGGGACAGAATCAGGGTGGAGAAGAAGCGAATGCTTCGACTTATATAAGGCGACTCAATTAGGATTAGCCAGTTGCCTCGGAGTCTTTAGGTCTTTGCTCGCTGATCTCCGACTTCGTCTCATCGGCTTAGGATTTACCTAAGGATCTTATTGGCATCGAGAGCGAACGATCGATACGCCCACCGTTCACGAAGCTACGCTCACGAAGTCACGAAATCGTGATCTCTTCGTCGACAATGGGACATACGACGGCCACCTACCGTCCGTGAACTAAGGAATGACTAAGAAAGTTCAGAAAACCGTTCCTATTGGGACGAAGCCGTAACATTAACCCCTTCCACTTTCTTTCAATCCGTCGCTTTTCGATAGAACGAAATCTAACCAAGCAGAGAAGATGGAGTAATTAAATCTGGTTTAAAGCTCCTCCGACTAAAACTTATCTTCGATCCTCTCTAGAATGGCCGTAGTATTGAATTCTGAACTCTAGTACCCAAGTCTTTCGATTCATTTTTTATCCAATCATATCTTCTTACAGATAGAGAACTTTTTCATTCACTTGAAACATATTCAGTGTCTATTCAATTTAACTAGTGATGTACGAAGAGCAATATTACGGAGAATATTATATGAAATTGAGAAATGATTGTGGTTTCAACTTAAGGAAGAAAATAATCCACAACCATCAGAATTATCCTGAGGATTGTCTTCTACTTAAAGGTATATCACGAATGAGTTAAACTTGAAGAAAATATACAACAATAATCATTGACGTGCTACATGATTTTTCGTTTAAGTTTTATGCCATACTTTTCTTCAAAAAATTCAGAGTCATTTCATTTCTGGAAACAAGATTGGAACATGAAGATTTACCAGGCTTAAATTGCTATTTCCATCAATAGAAACAAAGCGTGCTCGCCAAGATCAAAAGAAAAATCGTATTTAAAAAGTCAAGCCCCTGTGTCCAATCTCATCCTCCATCATCCCTGAGCAAAAATATGAAACAGAGAAAGAAGTAAACGCATACGTTGCACACGCAGAGCCACGTCACACCAGAACAATAATTATTCCATAGAGATAACTTGCGATGCCGTTTCCCGATCGAGCCATTCGAAAAAAGCAAACCTTTATTTTTTTTCCCCGGATCGAACTGTGCGGGGGATATTCGGTTCTCTGATGACGGTCGTTTTCCCATCGACGATATCCAGCTCTTTCCACCTTTCCTGCGGAACTTCTGGCTGTCTCTTCCCCGTCCGAGAATAATAAGTTTCCGGCGATGTGACCCGTGAAAATCGAATACGCTTGCACCGGTTGCAGCGACAGCTCGGCCGACAAGGCAACTCCGCGTCCGGTCGACTCAGTTATGGAAATCCCTTCGGCGCGTCGGCTCATCACCGTCGCGCCAGCTCATGCTGTTTCCCGACCAGTCAGCTTCCTGTCGTCAAACCCTGTTCAAAGTCAATCGCGAAATCTCGTTATTCCGGGCCGCGTCTACGTTATAACGAGAAAAACCGTGTTCACCGGCCGCGGCGACGTAATATCGAAACATCCTGATTGCCCGCGATACACGCACCAGTTGCGTTTCACGATGTCGAATCCGCGATGCTCTTTCCCCCCTTTATCTCGTCTGTATACGTGCAATTCGGACGTCGTTTCAATCGATACATCGATAGCTACTAGAGAGGGAGAGCGTAGAATTCGTGGGATTAATATACCCGTCAGACAGATATTGCACGCTTCTGTTCACAAATATCAGAACACTTGCTTATTCGCTATAAGGTATTATAATCGATCTGGATCGTGAAAGGAACGATTAATTCAGCAGAGTTACGTAAATCCGACGAAACAAAATTAGATAATAGAAATAAAGCGAAAGAAATTGCAAATGAAGTTTGCTGTGAAGGTCCTTAACTGGTTAACTCTTTGCGATCGGAGGTGGCACACCTAATCGACAAATTTAAAATACAGCCTCTGTGGCGAAGGGTTAATAACCTTACTCAGCTTCGCGTTAGAGAAATTATTAGCAAAAAGAGATAGTAAACCGATTACAGCCAAGAATTATATGTCTCAACACGTATCATTCTGCCACTAAATACAGAAGTGCCGCAACAGGCTATTAGCAAAATACTACTCTCTATCCCTTCTCCGAAACTCACCCTCGAGCTGCGAAAAGCAACGAAAATTAAACCTGTCCGGCCTACAAGTTGCCGTGCACGGTTCGCCAAGCAAGTTCACCGTCTCAGTCGAAGCGTTAAGAAGGTATTCGACGGGACTCGGAAACGGACGCTGGTTTCCCACACCGGAAACAAGAAGTTTGCATAACGCGGCCCGCGAAACTTTTGATCGAGGGGTGACCCAAGTTTGGCCATGCGGAGGGTTAACCTCCTGGAGGGCATGATCGCGAGTAGTATGATGGAGAAGGGAATACTACGAAAGAGAAGGGGTGCAGCCATGGCTCATTGTTTGCCTGGAGCTCGATTACGGGTTAATAACGTTACCGTGACCCCTGGCTTCGTCTTGGCTCGCGCAACGCCGGTGGTTTTGAGGAAGACCGCTTTTGCCCGTCGAAGTCGGTCGCATAAAGGAGCGGATCGCCCGATCCAATTACCCGACTAGCTAGTTTCTTCGTTCGTGGCTCGTTAGTGGGACGAAGGAGGCACGGGCGAGCTTAAGGCGTGTTCGTAAGACTTCCTCGCGTCTCTCGCGCCCCCGGATCGAGTTACCAAAGATCGAACGCAAAAACCTGCAGCGATCAGTTGACAGGGTCTTCCCGCGACATCGACCACTGTCCTCGAAGGAATTAGACACTCCAGAGCTAAGATTTCTTTCAGAATGGATCGTGGTAATTCGCGTTTCAAGACACCGCAATGGATTGTTGAGGTGACTGTGGATTAGTTCATGATGAGATGAAAATACGTGAATAGGATGATCTTCGAGAGTGGATTAGTGGAGATGAAAATCTTGGAGGAATTTTTTTATCCAAGTTTGGAAATTGAAGCTGTATGGGTTATATTTGTTGGAGTGAAAAAGGAGGGTGAAATGTTTTCTTGGTGAATAAAAGAGAAAGGTTAGGGCAAGATCTTTTTCACGGATATACATATATTTCTAAATAATAAAACAGCTTAGAAAAATATTGGATGTTTATAAGGAAGGTTTTTAGTACTTGGAACCTTAGAATAAAACAACACGAACTACGGTTAATAATGAGATGGAATTGTAATAACAATTTAACTACACAATTTACATTACTCCGGCGAACTATCAATATTGAGAATAACAGTTTCTGTTATTCTTAACTGTCTGGCCAACTGCAATTTCACTTGTATATTCTCCCTGCTTTATTGCTTTACTTTCTTCGCTTAATGTAACCATTTCTAAAAAAAATAATCTATATCCATGCAAAATCGTGAATGACTGTAATATTGATTCAGACGATAAACACAGATTCTCTGTGCAAATATTCTTCTTTCATATTTCGAACAGTATCCAGACCACTCTATAAATATCTATTTCTCTACTTCCAAGTCTCTTCTACAATATTTTCTTCACAAAAATTCTACCATTGCCATACGTTTCTGCAGAAAAAGGTTAAAGACATATAAAACCTTCATTCGATTTTACCCATTTTATAATCCTGACAGAAACTGAAAGGACGAGCCTGAGCAAGCCCTTTGCATATCTAATTGCAGAAAGTAGCAGTAATTGCCAGAATCTCTGTGCTCTTTCGCAAATTCACGGTACCAATTAGCTCCAGATTACATTCTCCCATTATTCTAAGGAAGAACTGGTCCGAAAAAAGGAGAAGAAGACGAATGACCGTGCTCTCGTCTTCGGATCCGTTCTCCAGACGGATGCGATCCGCGCGTTCGATCGTATATTTTAAGAAAACGTCCGTACAGCCTGCGATCCGGCGGAAACGTATCCCGACTGCGGAAACAAATCTCAGGCTAGGCAAAAAACCGATCTGTGATTATCGTAACGATCTCTTCGTTTTCCTCGGAAAGACCGGGGCCCCGGAAACCGACATTCCGCACTCCGGCCACGTATGTGCGGCCGAATTTATTCGCGAGCCGAGCCACGCCATTGGACAGCCGGCGAGCATTATTTACCTTGGTAATTACACCGAGGCCGGTTCCACGCCGGTGGTTCGCGAGCCACAAATTATCGAGCGCCAGGCTTTCGTTGTTTCGCCGACGACGCCGCCAGCCGAACCGCCCGGGATCGTTAAACGCTTTTTACAAAACTAACTCTTTCTTCCCCCTTCTTCTTTCTTCTCCTTTTTTTTTTTTTTTGCCTCTCTTTCCCCTGACTGCTACCGCTCAAGGTCACCGGCTACCAAGCACCACCAACATCGCCGGTAGCTCGAAAATTGTTCCTTGTTCGAAAGAGAAGTTTCGAAGTGGACGGAGCAAGAAGTAGAGAAGGATTAAAGATTCGGTGGCGTATGAATGACTGCGAAGTTTCTTAATTAATATGGAGAAATGCGGAAAGAAGGGGATATGGATGACGAAGTCGGAGAATTTAGCGAATTATAATCTCTGATTGAAATATTCGCTAGGATATGCAAGTAAATTCGTCGTTATTGGTTAGACAGAACTTCGATTTTATATAACTATGTACAATTATTAGCAATCATTTTTTCGTCAGAAATTCGTCTAGTTTCTATTCTCTACTATCAGCTGTTTCGTTTAATCGATATTGAGGATCTTCGGATATTTTTCAGTAGGTAAAGACAGTTTCCTTATTCTACTTTTAGTATATCTTGTTCTTAAGTGATTCAAGTACAGTCTTCAACTGCATCCAAAACTTATTGAAGAATTAGAACTTGTTTTTATTTTTTAATGGTATACTTGGTTAAAGGTTCTCAGACATCACATAGTTTGTACAGATAATTTCGTCATTCTATTTATCTTATTTTAATCGCCGAAAATCATTTACTTTCACATTTTTCTATATCAAGATCGCGCATCAAGTTCTTGCATAATGTATAAGTACAACCATCCCATGAAACAGTATGACAAAAATCCAATGCTAAATCCGTTCTAACAAGACCTACATAGAATCTACTCAGGTATCTCCAATGATACACGAGTGATCCTCTAATTTACATTTTATAAAAAAGTCGAAGAGGGCCAGGGAACATCGTACTAAACCGTTCTTAACCCCAGACCACGAGCTCGATCGTTTCACCTGCTCGCCCAGCATCGATTTGTGCCCCTCCCAATGCACTGGCTGGCGTTCGATTCCGAAGACTGCCGTTAATTACAGAACGAGTTCGCAAGCTACGATCGTCGGTTCGCTCAATTTCTCGATAATTCTCGGTTCACGTCGCGAGCATCGAGTAGCTGCAAGGGATGGCCGTATAGGGTGGCTGGTCGGCCAGGGTGGCGCGACGTAAATAAGATTTCATCCGGCCCGTTGATCCTCCAAGTGTTCGTAATAATAGTAAATTAAAACGTGCGGTGACTCGAGGGACAGGGCCAGCGTATCCGATATTCGCGGAGCTCTTGACCTCCGTTAAATTACTAGATATCGGTATTCCACGAAGAAGAAGAAAGTAGAAGAAAAGAGAGTAAAAATAGAGAAGGAAGAGGGAACTGATCGTTCATCGACGTTTGATGAAATTTCAAAGATAGGTGTTCATTTGGCGTTCCATGGCTATTGCCGATAGAAAATTTCTTAACATTGAGAAAAATATGAAGCCTCTATTTCGATGGGGGGTAAAGCGTTGGCTGAAATAAATGTTGAGAAACGAAGAATTCGAGCAGCAAATTTAAGACCATGGATATTACTGTGTTACAAAACTGTTATAAATAGGCTGAGGATACTTGTTTAAAGTCATACTTTTTATGAATATATTTAAAAAAATAGAATATAAGCAGCAAATTGTTTAACCTATTAAACAGTATAATAATTTTATATTAGTTTGCCTATTATGTACATTCTATGCATTTTTCTACCTTTAAATTTCCCATATATGTATAAAAATTTGCAGTTTAGTTATAAATAAACCACTCTTGTGTGGTCGATTAAGTGGCTAGACTGAAGGTAAAGAGAAACGAACCTTAAGATTGCATTTATTACCCATGAATCCCGCAACCACCCCCTGATGCCGGGCTGGTACGAAGCCGAAATTGTCTTGGCGATGACCCAACCGGGCCGTCGCTCGAAAATGAGAAGATAATCGAGTCCACGCAAAGCTAAAAGAGAAGTTTAAATGCTATAGCTAGAGGAAAAGACGGAGAGACCATGATGACTCTTGAAAGGGGAGGCTTTTTCTTATTTTTCTCTCTTCTACCTTGATACTTGATAACTGTCTTCGTGCAACGTCTTGATTCTTGATGGCTTGTTTCTTTTCCTCTCTCTGACCCTGCGAGGGAGAGGTAATATTCTGCTGTGCATGAGCCACAACACGAAACCGTGGATAGAAGAATATTTTCTCGTTCTTTGATCATAAGCGGGCCAAGGGAATTAGAGATGAAGTCGCCTTGAGTACACGTCGCGCGTACACGTAGATTTCCGTGGGTTTTCCCTGAGAAATACATTATTTCATGGTGTTTTGTTTATAGAGCGAGGAAATCGAGTAATCGTACAAATTTTAGTTGGAGATTTCAATGGCAGAAAATTTATTTTAGGGGAAAATTGTAGAAAAGGATGGTCAATTCTTTCCTCTTTAAGAAGTTAAAGGTATAATCAAAGCGTGTTGAGACCTAACATAGACTTAGACTTCAGTATAATTTTCGTGTCATTTAATACTTTCATACAACTGCAAAATTTGATACTATGAAGATTTAATGTAGACCTCGATAAAAAAAGCTTATTTATTAAGGAGTTATTTAAAAACTTATTTAAAACTTATTTTATTCTTATATGCTATTCT
The DNA here is from genome assembly GCF_011952255.1 of Bombus vosnesenskii. NCBI lineage: Eukaryota > Metazoa > Arthropoda > Insecta > Hymenoptera > Apidae > Bombus > Bombus vosnesenskii. Next base: position 4,640,012 of record NW_022882938.1, read on the forward strand.
TAAAACTTATTTAAATTATATTTTTAAATCAACAAGTCTATTGTTCACGAATCAAAGTTATTATTAAGTCTGAGTTTATTAGATTAGCTTCAGGACAGTTCTAAAAAAAATTAGAGTCCAACTTGTCAAGCCAATAAAGTTAATTACACATCACGTTTCCGAACTTTCTCCTATTCACGAATATAAACAATTACATTCTGCTTACACAATACAGACAAGCCGCTCGAGCCAAGAAAACAGAGAACAAGTGTCACGAGAAGTTTTACAGACTTGGTCGCATCACCGGGCAAAAGTGCAGCGAACCACGGCGCCGTTCGAATTTATCGTTTCGCTGGCACGCAACGATAAAATCGCTTTACTTCGATATCTATGTCGCAGCTTCATTATCGCGCTCGCAGCGTCGCTCTCGAGGCTAGGCGGCATTAATTTGCGTGGAACGCGCCGATGTCCCTAGGGGCAGCGGCATTACAACTCCTCGACAAGCAATTGCGGACCTTTGCCCAGGGCTCTTTAATAAAACGTTAATAATTTACGTAAAATACAAAGCAATTAGCGACCAAGTGTGTTCGAGTGAAAAAAAGAGCGGAAAAAATAAAGAAAGGAGAAGAGAACGATGTTTCATACTGACACTTTTTTGCGCTTGTTTCTTTTGGGATTCTCCGGAATTTATCGTCCGTGAATTCCAAGCATGCCTTAGCAACATTTTCACCACGAATAAAGATGTCTAATTAGTAAACTATCAGTACATTCGAACATTAATAAACAATTTTATATGAGAGCTTCGTTAATGAAGCAATGCTTTGAAGACGAAGGCTGCAAGTGCTTAGGTTGCTTTTTATCTTTAGAAATGATTCACCGAGGAATAGGTTGAGTTCTAGTAAGGGTAGATGTTGCAACTTGCTAGTAGTAATGTTAGAACTTGGTACCAGCCAAGTGTTCGAGTTCAGTGGAGTTTGCCCGATACTAGGTTTAAATTAACGTCTTACGTTTGCTCGTGTAATTGAAAATGCACCGATGGGAGGGAACGTAGTTTCTCCTGCTGTAAATGGATTTTACGTACTTTATGTAACATATCACATTGAAAATGTCTCAAACCTGCTGAATTTATCTAACTATCTTATTTGACCTATGATTACAAAATTATAATGAAGAAAACCATAAAGTATTCAACCTGCAATCTATTAATAGACTAATACTATTAGTCGTTCAATTACCAATACAAAAGGCTCCACCTGTTCGATCTTTAGCTATTCCCTAATTCATTCATTAAAAAAGAACGTTCTCCGACAGCTACTATTTATTTTCTTTGGAAGCAAGCCACTTGACTTAAACGACCGAAGACAAGCTCCATTGACTCGGTGCAATCAAAGGCAAAACGGGGCCAACGAGAAAGCATTTTCCCGCCGCTGGTAAATCAATCCTTTCCACTGTCGTCGTCCGGGTAAAGGGCGTTCTTTCGTAAGTACCGAAAGGCACTGGGGCCAAAAGGGGAGGTCTCCAATTTGCGTTGAACCTCGACGATCAGGGTCCTATTCCCCTGATGGCTCGTGCGATTCGAAGCTCGTTGACGACGACGAGATCACCGCCGCGACGCCACGCGACGAGCCAAGGGAACAGGGAGAGCAGTTTTACGCGTAGAAAGAGCCTGGCTGCCGCGGGGATCCGATGAAAAGGCAATTAGCCGAATGAAAATGTAACACGAGACCGCACGTGACTAGGAAACACGTGGAGGGTTAGTCCGTGACGTTCGTTCGGCTACCCTCTCCCACTCGACGCCTATGGATGCGTGCGTGCATGCATTCCGCGTAATTGTCACTTTGTCAACGCGCTCCTCCTAGCCCGAGGGCTTTTCGTCAGGCGTGAGAGAGAGTCACTTCTTCTAATTGACGCGAAGATTCACCGTGGTAGACGCGAAGAGCATCGGGAGTGGCGCCTGCACATGCCAAGGATTAGCGCGAGTGCTCTTCCGTGAGTACTCTCGGTGTCGGCCTCTTGTGTCTCTAGATTTGAGTTGCTTATCGAGTGACAGGTTATATTTGATACTGTAATTCATTTGGTGCAAATGGTTTGGAATACACAATATTACAATTCGATAGCTGTGGCTAGATTGGAAATACTTATACATTTACGTCAAGAATAAGAAATTATTATTCGATCAATCTTCTAGACTTGAGATAGCAGTAGAATGAGTAAAAAGTATAAATTACAGATATAAAAAGAATATAAGATAAACATGTACATTAAAAACGAAGGATATATTTACCCGATGAATAAATTTATTTTAAGGTATAAACTGAATAAAAGATACAGAAGGAACAATAAGGTATATAGAATAAAATTTCAAAGCGAATATATTGTTACTGAAGAAATATTTCTCAACCACCCTCGTTTCCGATCGAAACAAAAAAATTCCTAGATAGAAGACACAAAACAAAATTCAGAAATAAATTCCTTTCCTCCGAAACATTCACGAAATAGTCACGTTCCATTGCAACTTGTCCAGGAACAAGCACAATTTGAATCCATCTCATAGCGATACAGTTCCGTATCGTCGACTTCCCGGCAGGAAGTCCCGTGGAAACGCTTCACAGAGCAACTGTTACAAGCAAGAAGCCCGAAGCTTCGCCAGTCCGTGGAAAGAACGAAATCAGGCGTGATAGAGCACTCTCTGTGCAAGGCCAGTTGACAGGCACAAAGAGGCAACGTCGAAGTCGTTACCATAGTCCTTACAGTCCTTCGTTCTTCCTTCCTGTCGCCTCGTAACGATGTATTTCCCGCTATCGGTTTCTCGCGCGAACAATGCCTCGTGATCGTCGACGAAGGGGGTGGCCGCGGAGGAAACACACAGAGCTAAGTACTCACTTCTCTCTGGGAGGTTCTCGTCTCTTTCTAACGTAGCAAGGAGGAGAGAGGAAGACGACAACAGGGTCGGATCAATTGAAGGTAATCCCTCGGGTAGAGTCTGCCGCTTGGCAGAGCATGAAATTCTTCCTGTCTCGTCGATGCACGGTCCTGTTGGGAGAGTGGCCCTCTTCTTCCTTGCGAACCTTTCACTTTTTTCTCTTTTTTTTCAACAGAGTACTAACTCTATAGGGATGAGAAATTGGATGTTTCGTACTGATTTCATTTTTACTGTGTGATTTAATATTAACTGTATTTTGTCTTTACTGGAAAAATTACTAGACCTACACGTTTCTCATATTCATTTTCTATTATTTTATATGGCATTATCAATAACTTTGTAACCAGTTTCTATCGTAACCTGTCACACTGCAGTATTTATAACCCGCACGGCGCCAGTGTTCCAAACTATCATTCAACAGCCATCGCAAAGAAAATTCAAAGAAGCACCATTCAAGTATCTACTCAACTTCACTTCAAAACTATTCTTTCTCCACCATCTATCCCTGATTTCATCTACAACTTCCAACCACCAAGAAACCTCGCACAGACCCCAAAAGAACATGCTGCTCTTCAACAGCCCCTCATAACACCTGCACGAAACCGCAAAAGGCCTCAAGATCCATTCACGAACTCCTAATAACACCTGCCCTCTCAGTACATCTTAATCTCTCCTTACATCGATGTCTGCCTATTGGTACAAGCTTCGGAGGACACGTATCCCCAACTGGAGCCAATTACATAGCTAGTTCGCTATTCAATCTGAAGCAGGTAGAGGGGAGTAAGCGTAGTGCCGCGGTAGAGAGTATCGATTATCGATCGGCACGCAGCGTGACTGGCGTTCCTCTCCGCGAGCCGGTCACTCTCCAGACAATTTCCTGCCGATACAGGCCAGGAACCAATCGCTAATCCGACAAGCTTTTGACGAGAGGGGAAGAGAGAGGGATGCAATCGCGATTACGAGCGAACACACTGATTCTCCGCCGCGTGTTCCAGTTTACCGGCCTCGCTTCGTCCCTCTCGGCCACCGGTTCTCCGCTTCTAATTGAACGATACCGCGCCGCACGCTAGGTATACGCGTATCGTAGTTCACCGGGGCTGTTTGAGGTCGTAATTGAGCGGCGCACACGGGCCCGCTTCGTCGTTCTAGCTAATTGTAAGTAATACCAGGGAGTGGTTAACCGCGTTGCCAATTTATTAGAAGTTCGTGGATCTGTAACGGCTTAATGCTCGTGCCCGTGCGTAGCCGCCTCTTTAAATGACTTTGGCCCGTATTCAGAACGCGTTGTTCTATCCTCCCGAACGATACGAGCCTCCCTCTCTCTAACTGGACTTCTTTTTCACCATCCGCCTGCTCTTGCTTCCGCTTCCTCTTGTACTAGAAACGAGTTTAGCGCACAAGTTTAAACGGCAATTAGGGATTCGTGTAACAAGTAGATTGTTCGAGGTGGTTTCACGGAACGGGACGCCGGAGACGGTGTTAAAAACGCGAAGGAGGTCTTCGGGTTTAGCCGGAACATGGGTGGAATTTGGTTCCGAGGCTGCAGGTTACTAAGCTTTCTTGGATACTCGAGTTAAATGGACAACGTTTTGTAATTTTTGTAGAGTCCTTTATCTTCTTTCAATTCACGTACATAAAATTGTAAAAAGAACGAGATGGATAGTTACAATTCGATGCGACTTTCGTTTTTTTGATACATTGAAATATGTACAATTAAAAAAAACCTTCAACAACAACTCACAGCTTCAATTTGCCTTCACTTTCGATCCTTTCATGTTCGTTCACTCTCTTTTAATTCATGTAAATGCCTATATAAAATTCTTAAATGAACCGAAGGCGACTTATCACCCTCTGTGACTTGTCGCAGCTTTCATCCCAAAGAACGACCGCATCATCTCGAATGTTCTCCGAAACAAAAAGGAACGTTACAACGCAGGTAAGTCGATGCATCATCAGTGCGTTAAAGGGTTGCTATTTTTCTCCCATCGCCGGTACATCGAAGCCGCTCGAGGCCAACATTTTTCTCGCGACGAAGCATCGAAGCCACAACCACGTACTCTTTATCGGCACACCGAAATTGATCGTCGTCGATTTTTCTCCCCCGGCCCTGAAGACGAGACACGCGAGAAACAGCCTGTACACCGACGAAACAAAGAACGAACAAGAGGGACGAAGACAAAGCGGAAATGGGACGATGAGGGCCGCCGTTCGAACCCGAGTATCGACGAGATCGGTCGCGTGGGCGATACCCGCGCCTCTTTTTCGTTCCGTGGTATTCCGCGTCGCATTGTTTCTGACAGCGGAGATTTATATTTGCCGCCAGGGCCGACCACTTTTTCTCCCGATTGGGCTCATTGTCCGTGGCGACGATCGTGATTAAGAGTCGCGTTAACGAGCCGCATTGAATCGGAACCTGTGCACCGATTTCGCGTTTGTTTCGCCGGGCCAGCGGACAGATTCATTGCACTTATACGCGTTACACGCGCCGCAGACCGGAAGGAACCGCTTCTGGGGCTGTTGCCGCCGTTCCAATGTTCCGCCGCTCGATCTCGTACGATGCAGCCATTCAATTCTAGTGATTTGTGGATCGGACTGACGGTTCTTTTCGTGCACGATTTTCGACCCTCTTTTCGTGTATGTATCGCGTTGTTCGGGTGCACAGGATTAATAGAATAGAGAGATTTTAATTGTGGGAGGGATGGATGATTGATTCTATTGATATCTTCTGAGCTTACGTTCTGAAACTTTCGGTAAATGATCGGTAAAAGCACACGGACGATGTACTTTTTATATACAATGTTGAATATTACGATAAATGTTTACAAAAGTTAGAAATGTAAAAATAAACTGACAATCACCACCGTGATTAATGGTTTCCAGATTTGTTCTAACGAAGAACAAGAAGAAAATTTCCAGAAAACTTTCAAGCTTCCACATTTATTTTCAGCTTTCAGATTCTCCAATTTCCAAACGTAGGTTGCCATTAATACAGAAAACAAGCTAAGACAAGCCCGAAAATTTCCCTCATAATTCATCATGAATGGCGTTAATTAAATGCCAGACTTCTCTAACGAGATAACCAATGCACGAACCACCGGGAAAAGAAGAAACTACTCGTCTTCGTACAAGCTTGAACCGCACAAAACGATACCATACATAGTGTGTCGGTGAACAGGTCTGCTTGACGTGGACGTGTGGTTCGAATTACGCCTCCCCTGAGCGGACTTCCGCTAAGAACAAGCGGGAAGTGTCTCGAACGTGGCGCCAACGTACGATAACATCGAGAGGATCGCACGTGTTTTCGTTTTACGTGTTGTAGCATGACCTCCGGGCGTGCAACCTCCGAGAATATCCGGGAGTTAAACGCACGCGACGCTATCGCGAGACGTCGAACAACCCCATTTCCTTCTTTTTGCTTTTCTGCTTCTAAGACGAATAGCGGTTCTCGTAGAATCGAGAAGAGAGATGTACGGTAAATCTACGAATTCGAGGAGAAAACGAACGAATTTCCGTGCTACGTCGACGAGTTATTGAGTATGCATAAAGAACGCGTACGTTCGGAAACCGCGGCTTTTCGACCTCGGAATTCTGCTCGTCGTGAAAGTTTGATTATTACCTTAGGCATCAGACCAGCTGGATAAGTCGGTTAATTACTCGAGGGAGCAGCCAACCCTTTACTGTACGAGTAATCATGCTCCCTAGTGAGACTCTTCTTTCAATGGAAAAAGATAGGATCTTAGATTCTTGTCATTGTTACTACTTATACGATATTGTTCTGTTAAATTCCAATAAATTGTAATCCAATCCCTACTTTCCTTCTCCATTTTTATTAAAGATGAGCAATTAGTGATGTATTTTATTATATTTTACTTAAAGGAAGATATATAGCTAGAAAATAATTTAATAAAATTTAATATTATAATTTAATCCTCACGTACAGTACTCAATTCTCATTATAAAATTCGTTATAAAATTCATTATGAAATAAAAATTTTGTGTCGTTATTATCTCGTTATAGCTTGAAGATACTAACAAAATCACGTATCGCTAGAAATTGGATCGTACACATAAAAATCACGAGTAATATCTCACGTTCAATCTATCCGTTAGTAAAAATCTTTCGTGACAGGACCAATATTTATGCAAATATTTTCCAAATAAAAAATCATGCATCCAGTCAAGTTTATCTTTATTCAAACTACGCCCGATGATAAATTTCGATAAGCCAATAAACTATAAATCTATGTATACGTAACGCGATAAAAATAATTCAAAAACTAGCAAACGTTCGCTCATTCATCATGGGTATCCTAAATCGCCGAAACGCCGGATTTTTTCACATTTAACCGACGCTCGATGTCTCCATTTTTCAAAACAAAAAAGGAAAACAAAAATAAAATCACATTTTTTGTGTCACCGAGACATTGGTAAAACGTAAAACGCGTGTGCGCATAGGTTAAAGAGCGCATTGTTTTATTCAACGTCTACTCCCAGTGATAGAACATACGAACTGTCATCGAAGAATTTAACGACATAGAACGTTTTTGTCATCGTGATCGTCGTCCCTTTCGGGCAAAGCGGTCGCGCGCGATCCAACGAGGAAATTGTCGTCGTCGTGGTTCGATTTCCATGACAACGGGACGCGAGCGAGCTTGAATGCACGTCGTTTAGGGGCGATCGACAGGCCTGTGGCCTCTCCATATTCAACGAGCGAAATTCCCGGCCTCTTCGTCACCGCGACGATCCATCGTCGACTCCTTAACGTCGATCCTGCTGCAGAAGCCAGGGCTGCGGCTTTGTCGTCGCGACAATGACCTCCCAGGATTTCCAAGTTCGTTCTTGTTCCTGCACGAATTATTCTACCCGTGAATACTTACGCGATCAAGTTCAAGTCAGTGAGGGTTCAAAGATCGATCAAGAATTTAATAATGAGTGGAAGTATGAAAAGTTGGATAATGAGAAAACTAAAGTTCCAAGAAATGTATTATAAACAGTAAGAAACGTATAATAGTAACATTTTGCTGTTTCTTGTTTCTACATCTCAACCGCGCAAACATTTCCTGCTTTTATTCTTTAATATCCGTTGTTTCATTCACGTAATGTGTGCCTTATTATGTAAAATTCTAAATAAAGTAAAAATACAGTTTTCTAATAAATGTAACCAGTACGTGTCATAATATTATGATTGACAGTGCTCTTTCAATGGTAAAATTCATAAAGATTTTATAATCAGATCTTAACACATTCAAACAATAGAATACTAAACCACATATATCATTTTTCCACATACTAAACGGAGAATCGAACGAAATGAACGAACTTCACCCTTGCCGAACCACCAAAACTGTTCTCTTATAACATCTATTATACGCATGATCACTACGATTCCGGGTCTGAAATGATCGCAAATGTTCAGGTGATCAAAAGAGGTGGTAGGCGGCAATTAACTTCAATTCAGAAGGATCCAGTGGCGCAGATCGCCGGCTCGGAAGTGACAAAAAGCAGCGAGGGCTGCGATTAGCAGAAGTGACGGCCTGGTACGCCGTTATCCTTCGCTTCGACCAGGGTCTTCCGGGCCGGAACGAACTTAATCCAGTAATCCACTTTCCCGGGGAAATCACATTCGCAATCAGGGCTCTGGCGAGCATATCAAAAAGCTTCGCGCGTGAACGACTCACCGAGCAATTATATTTCCTGTCCGCCCTCGTTTTTCCTTCGTCGTTCTCGCGGATTCGGCGCCAACCCTTATCCTAACGCCTTTTTTCCGAGGTTCTGGTGCCTGTCCAGACCTTCGAGACTCGGTTTTCCCGCGAGTCAGCCGAAAAGTAACGAGTTCTCAGCGGAAAAAACCTGCCATTTTGCGGTCTTCGTTGTCTTCGCCCGTTTTCCGCATGGCTACGTATCGCCGACTGAATATTCTTTTGAAGTATTGACTTCTTTCTGTGCGGTGAGAACGATAACGAACGGTTATACGAGCAGAATGGAATGTTGAAATGCTGAAAGAGAATTTTTATCTACTTTGCGAGTGTTACACTGGACTTGTACGATTGATTCACTGATAGATATTTACTGTATGATGTAGGTAATTCATTGATGGAAGCGAGTTGCAGGCAGATTTTACACAACTACGGTCATTCAAAACTTTTGCTCCTTTCGAGCAAATTCTCTCTCTATCTCAACTCTGAGTTCAATTCAGTCCTCTTCGACTTAGCAACCCTTCCACGAAGATATTCAGACACTTCCACCTGAAATCTTGGATGATCGAAACTGTACAACGTACGTTAATTTTAAGTATTTGACCAAAGGTTCCTTTTTTTCATACTTCTAACTCTCTGAATCAGAAACGTCTGTGACTCACACCTTCATCATTCTTTTCTCAAACGACTCTTATCTATCGATAAAATTCCATCACCCTCGCGACATTAAACAGAATTTGTTTCTAATAGAATCGAAGTAATCGTGCATCACTCTTCGACAAAGGCCATTTTTGGTCGTTATTGGATTTCCAAGATCTCTCGAAAGGCATTCCGAACCAAGCGAGCTAAACACGTCGAGGAAGAAGCAATCGACTCCAGAATGCTCAACTAGATCGCTAACAATGTCTGACTAATTACTTTATAGCTGGACGAGTGGATGGCCCGGAAGAGTCTGCAGAATCCGCGACAGAAATAGACGAAGTGGAGCACTCCAATTAAATGAAAGAGAGGGCGCATCGTTTTGTCGAGAATCGTGGACTCCTCTACCCCATTCTAGATACGATTCGCCTCTGTTCACATCAAAACGTATTATTGCAGTAACTTTGAACATCGGCCATCGTTCTAACGCGTTCGTTATTCACCCCTTTGCCTACTCTTTTTTCCACCCGCTGTTTAATTCAACGGTGGTCCACGATAAATTAGAGGCGTCGTTCATTAAAACGAGCCCACGCGTCCGCGAATTTTATCGCCCAACTAAAAGGGGTGGCGCCCCAAGCGAACCGCCATTGTCGTCGCGGTGACTTTCGCGAAATTTCGTAAATCGTAGCCACCCTCATGATCGTTAGCGCACCACGAACCAAGGGTTGCACTAACTCTGGTCTCTCTCCAACCCTATCCAACGTACGGCAACTTGTTAATTGCCGATATAAACAGGGTTGTTTCCGGCCGGAGGCGCCAGGAACTCCATGTCTCCGCTCTTCTGATCATTGGAACGCTCTCGTGGCTTTTATTGCGTCAATAGACATGCGTTTTACAACGATTTCTGATGAACCACAATAGTAACGTAACAGGAGGACGTTCGATTTCTCATACCATCCCGTAAAAAACGTAATCTTCTCGTAAAGATACGAGTCCAGATCGATTTTCGTTCAAGGTTATTCCTCCATACGGTTCACGGTTTACTGCACACGTAAAATCAGATCGATACGAGATTGCGGGTCGATTTTTAACACGAGCGGGTTGATTGAACGAGTCACGAGGTTTGCAAGCAACTGCGTTTCGTCGTTCGGAACGAATGTGCTCGATCGTGGGAGGTGGATCGAAGATGGAGATCACTCGGGTGAGAGAATAGGGAATTTGCAGTTTCGTGGTGATGGTTTCGAGAATTGTAGAGCGAAGGTAAATTTTATTCGACGGAGAAGTGGAATGGTGTAAGTCAAATAATGTGTTGGAATTTAAATCTGAATGCACCTACACGTGACGTCTGCCGATGTAGTCGATACATTTGCTTATTGATTTTTATGAATTCCAGCTACGATAAGAAAACTGTTTTCATAACTATTTTCATGGCTGGTTTTACTTTATTATGGAAAAATTCGTTTATTTCATTTTCAGAGTTTTCGTTCCTATCGTTACTTTAACACTGCCATGTAACGTATCTACTTCATGCAAATAAAAACTTAATGATATAGAATCACGGCAGAACCAAACAGGATTTTACCGCCGAGGTTAAAGTACACGTTCCAAAGAAGTGAACCCTCTTCGCGGTTTGGCGAAATGAAAAATTTATCTGAAAATCGCGGCCCGAAAAGCGGGAGAGAGGGCAGAATAACCGTCTACATCAAGATAGCCGTGCGGTAATTCGAATTTCAAACAGTCTGGCGAATTTCCATTGTGCCTGCAACGGGGCGACGTATGTAATTGCTACGCTCGGCTATCCGTAACTGGCTTGTTGCTGCGTCGCTGATTGGACAGCTCGGCCCGCCGCCGGCCCGTTTCGCCCTATTACAACGACACACGGAACGATACCGCCGCGAGGAAAATCGAATTCTTCCGGTTCACCACTGGACCTCGTTACGTCTCAAACGAGATTCCTCCGCGCGCTCCAACCTCCGATAATTTCCCTAACCGACGCTAATCGACTCGTGTGCAGTCCACTCCAGGATTTAATCGACTTTAACCTGCTCCTCGTAATTCCTTTAATTGACGCAGTGGATGGAGTTTATTGTTTAATTTGTTATTGACTTGTATCGAAGTTTGGTATTGAGTTTGATCGAAGTTTGGTCTTATGGAAGGTAAGAAATAAGCGAAGAGATGGATCCTTTCGAATCTGCGAAAGAAGTATCTTGTGAGTTAGCGAAATTCGTAAGACGTTTTAGATGAGATGTTTGGATCTCCTTATGCAATGATTTAGCTATTAATAATATTTGTAAATTGACAAGTCATAAGTTGTAGGTTACGGATATCATTTCCACGCTATTATAAATTTTCTTATATAAATTTATAAATCTATAATGTGTAAAATTTGCTTGTTTTGCAAATTGCATTTGTTTGATTTCTAAACTTAATATATTAATGGTAACATGTAACTTGTGACTTTTCAAAGGCGATTAAAATATGATCAGACCACTCTCGCTAAGAAGTCAATATCCCAAAACGATTAATAAAAGAAAAAATCACTAAAACGTTCTATAAACGTTGCAACTTCCAGCGCGATCATTTGACAGGGATTAACGGGCTTGGCAGAATCTTCTCGGTGGTTGGTGCCACGTCGACGTAAAAATGTTCGCCGTCGCGGAAGTTCGACGCGCTTTCACGCCCTTCAAGCTTCAGCTTCGGCGAAAAACAAGCTTCAGAATTTCGTTGGTTCGCAAGGAACAGCGACGCGAACTTCTCCCCTTTAATCCGTATCTCGCGTTCACGCCTCGATTGCCAAGCTACGCGGCATAGTTATTAAGGGAAACTTTCCCTTCCCGCGATTTTCCCCCATCCCGATCAAATTCAGCCTCTTTCTCTCTTACTCTGACATAGCCGCTCGATCATGTCGTTTTCTTCTTCTAAGGAAAAGCGGAAGGGCTTCGAGCGGAATCTCTCGCAAGCTCTATCGTTGGCACCGGTGCGTTTCCGCCTGCTTCGGTGTCTCCAAACTTTCGAACGTCTCAGGCAGACCGTGAAATCTGTCCCGACGAAAATTTCGAGTAATTCGCCTAGCGCGGAAACGTCTACGTCGATCGAGTAACGACGAGCGCGAGACAGGGGCCAGACAATAGACGAGGAATTCGTAAATCGCCGCGATAATTCCAGATTCGGGGAGCTACCGGTGAATTTCACCGGTTAGAATGAAAGACTGTGCGCATCGAGGAGAGTTGAAAATGTTTCGGGTTTGACGTAGAATCGGCCGCGTGTGCAAGTGGAAGTTTGAACGGTTTGTATGATGAATGGATCGTGATAAAAGTGAATTACCTAGTCCGAAACGGAATTTCGGAGCAAGTGTGAAACAAGTGGTTCTGTGAAAGTTAATATATTTCGAAAGTTCGGTGTATTCAAACAGCAGTTATGAACATAGCATAATTATCGAACAAGGCGACACTAGTAAAAAAAATTGCGAAAAAAGATACTGTCTACAGAAAATCATATTAAGTAGAGGAAGAAAGCCCGAAAAAAATGAATCTTGGAGAAAAAGACAGGAAATAGCATTAAATAGAGATACAAAATAAGTATAAAATAAAGAGGATAAACAGAACTTCCTTGTACAATTGAACGAATATTATTAATAAAAATTTGTAATTAATAAATTATCACTTGATAAATTGTCATAAAAAAGTGTCTAGCTAATGAAAATGAGAAAGGTTCGACAAACATTCCTATTCCGATCCTCTGTGAAACAAATGACAGACAACAAAGAGCAGACAATTCCAGGTGGAGCACACGATCACCGACCCACGTGTGTGGCCGAGCGAATCGAACTATCACGCATGGCGCGCATCGAGCCTCTAATAAACGGCACGGAATTGATATTTCAAGATCCAGCCTTGATACACGCTCGATCTCGGCGGTCCACGACACGGCTCGCAATAAATACTCGTAAACTCTCCAGCAATGATAGGCAAGCCGCCACTCGACCCACTTGGAAGTCGGCCGATGTTGTTGCGCTGAAACGAGGCAAGGTAGAAACCGAACTCCCCGCGACCTTCGACCTCCGCCTCAGTAACCGGTTCGACTCGCGAGAGCAGTCGTCTCTACGTATAATGCTTTGTTCAGCGGGCGTGCCAACCGGCGAGATCCCCTCGTGGGAACGGGGGTGAGCGAAAGATCCCGGAACGAAGTCGAGCGAAATCCACGAGAAGCTCTGTGGCAGGAAAAGAGCTGCCGGATTGCGGATGAAGTTAAAGTTTTTCAGGTACCAGTCGCGAGACGATTTCCACGGTGTGTGCAAGCGACACGAGGACGACGAAAGTTTCCCGCGAGTTCACCGGAGTAAAATTGCAAGGGGGTAGAAAGAGGAGAGGGGTGTCTCTCGTTTGGAAGTTGCGATTACCACCAGCATCCCTCGCCATTTTTCGTGGTTTCTCTTGTGTCTCGGTTTCTTTCGTCGTAGCAAATTCTACGTCTGTCTGTCTATGCTCGTTCCTCTTCCTCGGAAGCGCTCCGGATCTGTCCCGTAGAAGGAAACAAAGTTTACTCGCCCGGGGATCGAACCAACCCCTGCATCTTCTTTTCGCTCTATCCATAGTCGCTGACTGTGTAAAAAGGTTTCGGTGAGACTGTGAAAAACGTGATTAAACGACGGGGACAATGTAGCTGTTCGTTCGACCTGCACTCCATTGAAGAAACTTCGGCAATTCCTTTTTTCCTTTCGCCAGCCGTCGAACCTAAGCTGCGCGCCGGTAATTTAAACGTTACCGCTGCCCGATCTGTTCCGGGTTGCTGGATTTCTTTGTCCCGCGACTCGTTATATTCGCCCTCTCGATTCTCGGCGTACTCGTTCGATTCGTCCGGGGTTTTATTGTCGTTATAAATTGGGAATCGAGCGGACGGAGGAACACGCGGTTTAATTTCGTGGCGAAATGTTAAATTTCGAGGGTCAAGAAGTTGGAAATATTGAAGTTTATATTAAATATTTAGGAAAAAATGGTGGAATATAAAAAGAAATGCATGACGTGCAGCATAGTTAATGAAATATATATTCGGAGAATATTAAGAATATAGAATAATGCAACAACGCAGTTGTTATACACAAAGTATACACAAAGCGTGTATTGAATGCAAAGGAGACAATGAAAAAATGGACAACAATACCATATTCAGCGTAAAAATGACAATGCAAAATAGATAATACAACCACACTATGCATATACATACGGAATGCAAAAAATGGACAAAAAAGCGACGCTATATTCAAAGAAATGGTCTCTAGCAATGCAAGGAGCATTTTTTATATACTCGGCCAACTGTAAATTTCAAGCACATTTGTCTTCACCCGATTCAGTTTCTAAGATTGAATTGTTAATTTTATAAATAATACATTATTACATGGAAATATTACATGGAAACGAATTATTAAAATTACAACAAACTACGTAGTCGATATTCCGACAAATGAATATCGATCTTGGTGGCTGGAAGAAAGGGTTGGAATTGCGGCTGCATCGTCGCAGCGTGTTTCGCGCGGGGCGGGAAACAATTAATACGCAGGCCGTATCCGGCGCACTTGTAAGCGAGCCGGGGTACCTGGTATACACGACACATGGCCCATTACGAATTAATGTAGCATTTCACGGCGAATTAATTACACAGAGAGCGGAGTCTCTCTCGAGTGGCTCTCCAGAACGAAAGAACCGACGTAGCCGGCTGACTCACTGCTGCCACTCGAGTACCAAATCGTTTTAATGGAACAACTGTTACCCGTTCGACGAACTAAAAGCGTTCGACTATTTCGAAACCTTCCTACGACGTATTCGATCGTCGGATATTGAAAGTGTTGGAGGATCAATTTTTCTCAGAGAACATATCCTTTGTACTTTCTACACTCCAACCCTTTTGTCTGGTACCGCTATTTGTTTTCTAAGTGACAAGTTTTGAAATAAATAAGATTTAATAGAATGTTGGACAGATGAAAGACGATTTAAAGCTGAACATTTTCAGGAAAGAGAAAAATATGTAATCAAAAGATTTTGAAATATCCTAGGGATTATTTTTTAATTACAGATCTGTTCAAGTAATGAAGGAACTGAGTAACTGAAGTGTCTGTGTGGTTAAACTATCAGTCCATAAAAGTCTAGAACTGAACTAAACATGAACATTAGCTAAAAATATTGCATTTTATTTCAGAGAATTGCTAAATATTCTACGTCACAAAGGAAAACCATAAAACGACTTACATAAAGATTACCAATCTAAAATCTAGGAAACTCGACTTTAACGAGACGCCAGAGAATTATGCGGGCTATTCGCAGTGAGCAAAAAATATATCGTAGGCGGTAGAGGGGATGGAATGAAAAAAAAACGGCCGAACACGACCGCTAAATTTCAGCAAAACGAAATCTCGTAGGTCGTGTATCGCGCGTTGCAACCCTCGCCCCGTTTCTCGTTCGATTTATGACGCAATCAGATACCATGGCGCACGGAACTGACCATAAAACATGGGAAACTACGTTGTCACCCAGTGGTCGTACAGTCCCCGTTAGAAATCGCTTTTTTCTCCCCCACTCTCTCGTCCGTTCGACGAAAGTGCGTGTGTGGTACCGCGACAGAGGTTATTAATCGCGGCTAAACATTATTCGAAGCAGATAACGTCGGGCCGACGCAAAGTGACACATCGAATTTCCGGACTACATGACGAGTTTCCGTCTCTTACCATCAAAAGCGTACCACGTGCAATTACCCGAATTTCTTACGAAAATTTTTATTAAAATCCATTTGTTAGTCCATGCTTCTAGGCCGACAAAATTTTTCCACTATATCAAAACGATATTTGAAACACCGGAAACTCTGTCATTCGCAATCCGACATCCACAGAGCCACGTTAATTTCAACGTGAACTCGTTGCGCGACTCTTTCAGCTTTCATTTCACTCGTGGACGGGCGGACTTCATGAAACGAAAGTCCCGTTAAAACAGTTCGGTAAAAAAGGGAAAAAACCAGAGCAATATTTAAAATCCGAGTTCTACGTGTGGACGAGTGAACGATATCTCGTTTCCATGGAACTATTTTCCGAGTACTCTAAAAGCATACGTCGTATTATAGAACGTAACCGCTGCGAATTCTAGCGGCAAAATTTCGCTACAAACAGGACGTTCTCCGCGGAAATTTCTCTGCTAACTGGCTATCGAAGCTCAGCCAGATAGAACAAACAAAATATCATAAAGAATCAAACTGCAAGGAAAAACAAGGCAAAAAGGCACGTAAAAACGGCGATAAAAATAAAAGAGGCATAAAAGCAAGGGAGAAACGGAGTAGAAGAGACGTGGTTCTGCACAGCGTGTGCAGCGTCACCGAGTTTTTAACTCGATCGGGCTGCGAGTCACGACAGGGTGGTCGGGCGCCAACTGAAAATCCATAAACCCCCGGTTCTGATCGCCAGTTTTGCCGCGTGTGTCGGCGGATGAACAATGAGCGGCGGCGGCGCGGATGCTCGCGCCAGGAAAGCCGAGAGAAAGAGGGAGAGGAGATGCTGCCGCTAACCGAAAATCGAATTATTGCCCTACGGGCGATAAACGTCCGTTAGAACGGTGCGCTCGTTTCGATTTCGATTAATCGAGCAAGGCGCCTAGTCGGACGACCAGGGGAACGTCGCGGACCCAGAAGAGGGACGAGGACGGAGCTCCAGAGCCGGAGATGGATGAATAGATAGAGACACCGAGCAGAGATGGACGCGCGAAGAGAGAAAGGGACGACACGGCGCCGTGCTCGCTCCAGCAATTTGTTTAAATTGCATTTCCGGCTAAACTGCAATGGACTGCGGCACCCATCGAATTACGGTGGGTTTTATAGGTTTTCAATATCGTCTGTCTCTCAACGAAGATCTAACTGCTGAAAATCTCCACCGTAAAAAACAAGCTATATGAAACTAACTTGGGATTGGTCACAGTAGATCTACACGTCTAATTTCTAAGTCTGATCTACAAACTTGTGATATTGTACTTGGAAAGATCAACAGCATGTCAAAGATCAATGAACTAAATGAGCTTATCATGGAATAGACTACAGTCTGAATTAAACGAAAGTAAAGTATCGTTTAAAAAATTACAGGTCGTCTTGAAATCTCAGAGACATATTTTTCGATCAAACAGGTCGTTCTCATTTTCAATTATCTTGTGTCAAAATCCTCTGATCATAGAGCAATGTTAAAATCAGAAAACCAGCAGAAACGTATTTCATCGTTGATTTTCATCATTGATCTTCGTCAATGGTCTTCATTGTTGCTAATAACCGTACACGTACATGCAGTTGATTCGACTTTAAAACTTATTATAAAAAGAAAAATATTGTTTCATCGCGCATCCTTTCTCTCTCTTCTCGCGATTCATGAGACGGAACGATAACTACCAAGATTTTAGGTTTCCTACTGCTCCCTCTGCCTTCTCTAGCCCTTCGGTGATCGTAGCAGATTTTGTCATTCCCCATGGAAAATGAGCCAGTCTTTTACCCCAGTTACGTCGAACCCTCTTCCTCTTTCCTTCCTTCGATTCGTCCCTCTCACGGATCCTCCAGGGAAACTCGTTTCACCTGACTGGTATCTGTTCTCTCCTCGCGCTCGTATCCAGACCCTCGTCCCATCAGAGGTTCGATGGATATTGAATCGACACTCTTCCGCGTTACCGCCTCCACGACGTCGTTTCCATGCAAACGATCCCGCTTCCGGTATTAATGGCCCACTCCTCCGCATCCATGGAATTTAGCTGGTACGACTTATTACGTATACATGCGACATACCGCACGAGAGCTGCGACCCGGCGTTACCTTCACGAGGTAGTTTCGGAAATTGTTCGAGTTTACGGCCCAGCTATGAAAGTTACCCGTCGTAATGATCAGAACTTCTTCCGTTTTATTCTACTTAGGTTTCCTAGTGGAGTCCTATGCAACATTTCCTTCTTCTTTCAACGTTTTAATCTTCTTTCGAATTAAATCCCAAAGAATGCATCATATTAAATCTATAAAATTTGTATGGAATAGGAGAATTACAAATCAGTAATTTTGACCACTTTTTACCTATCCTCGTAATGTCGAGAAAGCGATCTTACTTTCCAATTACGATTTAATTTCGATATTAACAAGAACCGCCCTATTACTCAGAATTCCCTGCCTGCAATCGCAGGGAGGATAATCCCCATTAGCCCCGGTCAGTTCTATCGAACGTCGAAAATCAGTCAGACGCGACGCAGCAATTAATCTACGATCACTTCCCACCCTGTCTTTCTACCTCGTGTAAGCAATAGAAAAATCACTCACAGAAATAGTCTTTATTTGTCTTTAATTTAAAAACAAAATGTCGCGAGTGTTGGACTGTTTATTTTCAATTTAACGCATTGACGTTTTCTCTCTGTAGCCATGGAGGGAGAAAGCTGCTGCGAGCCAGTGATCAGATGAAACGGGGAAAAAAAACTAGAAATCTGTGGAACCGGTGGGTCGAGCGCTCAAAGGAGACACCGACGACGCCCACGTGTGTGTTCTCCGGAGGGGACCGGACGTGGTAGCTGCACGGTGGCGATAAATAGCGACGCGGAGCGACGCATTAACAAGTACTAATACACCGTGTCGATCGCGCGCGTCCGTCATGTAGGCGCACGTGAAACGTTTCGTGATCGGACGCCATAGATCTCTTCCGCGCCCGTGGATTCGCTTCCACGCAAAAATCCCGGACGGATATCGCGATTTACATTCAGCCCGATCCGGTTTGCAATTAATCAAACGTCCTGCGGCGGCCAGTGACGCTTCAGGGGGTGAAGGTGCGTTTCTATGGTTTGAAGAAAATCAGGGGAAAAGGGGTAGGTGATTTAGCGGTATGATTTATGTGCTGATGATTACAGTATTGTTGGATATTGTTTATATGTAGATGCAATATTTTATACGTGGACGTTTTGATGTGTTCGATTCCTTTTTCTCACGACTTTTATTTTTCCTTTAAAAAATATTTGCAATTTATTTTGTTAGGGACTTTCTTATTTATTGTATTGGTATTTGGAAATGTTTTAAGCTCAAACTCGATTCATTCGAAAATTAAACTAATTTAATTTCTTACTTTCACAATTTAAGTATCAGAATATATAATACACGTATTGTTAAAACAATAAACCTTGATAGGATCGATTAGCGAATCATTTATCGAATTTACAACTACCATACGTATGCTGGAGTTGAGAGGAGAAAAACGTGCGAGAGCTCCTTTTCTGGAGGGTTTTGATCGCGCCGGTCGTGATTCGCTTCGCGTGTGTCGCGTGACTCTCTCATTAACGATCCTGCCGTGCAAAAAGTAGATCGCGCGTGCTCGCGACCCGGCCAGACACGATCGGCTGGATATTATTACACCAGCGTCGACAGTAATTCCTGTGCTCGCGCGGGCTTCCTCGTGCCGTCTCGTGCGACACGAAGCCTTCTGGAACCCTGGAAAAAATTCGACCAACCTGATCCCTGGACTCTGAAACCATCCCCCGAAAGCATAATCCCAAAGGGACTCACGAGATTGTTGACCGATTCGACAAATGGACGAATATTTGCTTTGCTTGGGAATTGAATATCAATCGTGGGAAACTAAGAGAGTGTCCATTCGCGTCTGTGACCATTGACATCTGCGAACTCGCGCAAAAGCGATGAAAATCCATCGAGAGATCTGTTTTTTCTATTCTTTTCGTCATTTTTCCCCTTATTTTTTCTAGCGAAACGATTAAAAGTTGAGGACGCGCGTGAAAAGACGCGTTGCGTTTCTACGGACTCCGGAGGGCTGGTCGATAAATATTTATAGTCGCGATCAGGCCGTTCATAAATATTTATTTGAGCATCGCGAGTTACTATAAATATTTATCGCTCTGGCCGATACACGGCCTATGAAAACCAGCGGATAATTTATGAACGGGTGAAAACGCGTTGGTGGCGCGGGGCCGGTCCTTTGAATAGCAGAGTTGCGTGTAAATTGGTGGAACGATCAAGAAAATTCATTACGACCGTGCATTTTATCTTTCGCTTTAACGATGTTGCGTTAGGCCAGCTGCGAATCAAGAAAAAGAAATCGCCCCCGATGAAAGATATAATATATGTGTATCCCTGTTACGTAATCGTGCCACTCATCTGTAATTCCAATCAACGTGTATAGTAGGATTTAAGGTTGCGTAATTTCATCAGTGATCATATATAAACATGTTTTGTTATATAAACACGTATTTTTCAACGCATTCTGTATTTATCCGTGATTTAATGTATCAATGGGAGATATATTACATTAGAATATCGATCATTGAATAAAACTGTTCAGAATTTTCTTATAAACAGATAAACCAAAAGAATAAATATCATAAAACAAAACTATCAGGAAAGCATACTATATCTTCCTAACTGATTACAAGCTCACGCAAAAACAATACCATGTAGGAAGCCATGGTGAAGATAAGTCTCCGTAAAAGCGTATAGTACCTACACCGACGTCCTTCGCATATATTCTTCCATTACCCTACCGGCACTAAATCCACCCCCGATCTAGCTCGTATAATTCAGCAAAAAGCTTCGAAAGACCGGGGAAAAAAATTCAGAACAGCCTCGGAGCTTTTCTATTAGCGATCCACGAGAGCGGAAACCCACCACTCTTACACTAATTCACCCCTTTTCCGTTACCGGCCGCTTTACTACCCAATTCGCCGGCCATAGGAACCCCGGAGGATTAGGTTCGTTCCTCGGAAATCTCTCCGAGAATTTGCCTTCGTCATCGGTCCCAGGAGTACCGAAAACGATTCCGGGCCACTATGCACCCCGCGTCTCTCTCACTAGCCACCCTCTCTCTTTACCAACAAGACGAGAAAAAACGGATCAGAGGAGTATTCCCTTTTAAGGATCGTCCTCATCCGATGCAATTTCTTTCCTTGTTGGAGAAGCTCGATTATCCCGGAGTTACGAGCCCAACGAATAGGCTAGCCGGTCTCGAAATGAATCGCACGAATCGCTGCTCATTAGATTATCCTTCGAGATGGTATCGAGTCGCGTGCACCGTTGCTTTAGAATGTCTTCCTTTCTCTTTCCCTCTCTCTCTCTCTCTCTCCCTCTCCTTTTCCCTTTTGTATTGGATCTTTAATTACGACTCGTCCAGTTAATCGTTATTACGATTAGACTCGTACTAGCGAATGAAAAATCTAGGTAATGCCTCGTCAGGCTTGTAACCGTCGGGCTGTTAAACATCGAGACGACTTAATTGCGTCCGGAAATTATACGTACGTCATGCTAATAGAACCTCCCACGCGTGTGTTTAGCATACAATGACGGTGGTATTTAAGACGGTTTAATTTTCGACCCTCGAAAATCGCTTCGATGATGGAACAGTAACTTTTTCGGAGTCCTGATTATACTACATGTGTTTTGGAGTATTCTGTTGTGCTATTTCCAGAAATGTAGGAAGATAAGATATGCTTATATGTAATACAATTTTTGTAATTCCAATTAAATTCTTGCTTCCTACATATTTATCATTTCTGTCTTCCATTTCGATATTAAAAATACAAACTACATATTCCCAATTGAAGGATATCCTCGTAAAGCAGAATTTTAGTTGCCATAGTTTGTTAGTTAGAACTCTCATTTAGCAGGACGTTGGACGATGCCGCGACACAGCCTGGTCGCATTAATTCACGCTAATTGCAGAAAAAAGAAAAATAGGGTGGAATCGGCGTCTCGTGGAGTCGACATTTTTTTCCCCCGGAGGACGCGATCGAGGCCGTCGGACCGCGAACAATATAACCGGCCAACGAATGCTCGCCTAATAATTAATCGAAATAACGATGCGCCGAGCAGAAATGCTCTCGTCCCCTAACGAGGTCCCCAGGCTTTTTTGTTCGAATCTCGCGTCGAACAACCAC
Source organism: Bombus vosnesenskii (assembly GCF_011952255.1). NCBI lineage: Eukaryota > Metazoa > Arthropoda > Insecta > Hymenoptera > Apidae > Bombus > Bombus vosnesenskii. The sequence goes on from NW_022882938.1 coordinate 4,662,166, forward strand.
ACTACCCTCCCTCACACTTCTTTCTCTCTCTGGCTCTACATGGGTACGCTCGTTAGAATCTCGTCTCGCTAGAATTTTGTTTCCCCAGAACAGACGGCATCGTGCACCAACCACGAAGCTACGTAATTTCGCGGCTGGCTAAACAGGGATCCAACCGCGCCTCCTGGACAAAAGGTGAAAAGCAACGGGGTTATCATGAATCGACGTGACCAGCAGTCACGTCGCTTATCTCTCGTCACTGGCACTGTCCTCCGTCTTCGGTTTTTCTACGCGCTTTTTCTCCTCAGTTTCATTTTTCATCCACGATTTTCGTCAGAAACGAGAGATAATTGAGAAGTTGAAATGATGCACGATGCAAGTGCTATAAGCGAAGACTTTCGATGGAAAGAAAGAATTAATTTCTACTCATTTCTTGGTTCATATTGTTCGTCATTTAACTTAGTGAACATAGTGAACTTCGAAATACAATGAAACATCCGAACGACTGGTTGTAAAACCAGTGACTCTGCTTTGCAACGTTGTGATTCAAGATAATATATAGTGGTAATGGCCTGCCATTAAGTTTAATCAAAGATGGAATTTCGATGGTAGGGGGGGGGGGGGAGAACTGGGAATTTTCAAAGACGCTTTTAATGCCTTCGGAACCGGTTTCTGACACTGTTCGCGCCAAGGATTTACAAAGAGGCGCACGAGTAAAAGCTAATAAAGAGATAGGGAACGCGGTTTCGCAAGGAAACTTTCTTAATTACACGCGGCAATTCGCTTGCACCGCGACTATGTCTGTGTTCTTTCTACTCGAAAGTGCCTATAACAAAAACCAGCCTAGCAGTGTAGCATGACTACTGCCTAACCTAAACCTTCTTTGTGCTTTAACGATTTCATCGATTTTTCTCCTCTGGAAACTCGTAGCTTTCGTGCTCGACGAGCAAAAAACCAAACAAAATCTATTCGTTCTTTTCTGTTCAAAGAAAAAAAAAATGAAGAGAAGAGGGGAGAAAGAGGAAGAACAGAAAGATTCAGAGAGAAAGAGTAACAACCGTGGCTCGATCGTTACCCGTTCACCGTTCCTTATTATCTTCCCGGGCGTTTCTCACGAATTCCTTTATAACGGCTCGCTCTAAAACGCGAAACGAACAGTCGCCGTGAAATAAAAGCAGAATTGTTCATGCGGAAGAGAAACCCAGCAACGATCCATGCTTGTTAACGATCAGGAAACCCGCTGCCACCGTTTTCCTTCGAACTTTTTCGTTTCCATTCGTTCCTTTCGATCTATCAGGTCTTCGATGGCGACTGATGACGCAACTGGTTGATTTCTAAGGAAAAAGTGACGATATTAAAGTTCTTTGTTAGGTAAACTTTATAACATAGTTAGGAACGATTGCTGTTTTTGAAAGTCATGATAGAATTTGGCATTTCTATCCTTTAAATACCAATATTTATACGATACGTCACCTTATAATTATTCCCTGGGATTTTAGATGGTATATATATACTAATATATGCTATATACACTAATATATATAATATATACACTAATGCGTGATGAAATGGTATTATTTACACTAGCATAAGTATTCAAAGTAATAAAGCAACTACTGTCAACGACTATATACTTTCGCCATTCCTTATTATCCTATCAACGAATACTTGAATGGACCATGGCCATCAAATAAACGTGCAAACATTCTGAAATTCAACAAATCAAACAAAATCAATCATAACCGTAACAAATGACGAACCTGATCAAACGAGAAGGGAAACAGGACTGTCGTCCGAGAAAGAACAAATCATAATAACGGAGGCGTTAATTGTTGGACGCGACACGAGCGAGTTTCGTTTTCTCCTTCGTCAGCTTTCCTACAGGTCGCCACTCCAGTACCGGAGACGGTTATCAGGATTGCGGAGCAGAGTGGTTATAATTAAAGCTTCGCTAACGAGAATCCGTTCGTCGGTGAGATAACGAGGTCTTCGATTTAAAGAGACCTCGGGGAACGGACCGAAGAAGAAGAAGCATCGTCACGAAGGTTGTATAGCGTTGGTTAGCTGGATGACGACGAGGAAAGAAGCCGTAAAGAGCCACCAGCGAAAAAATGAGATGCAAAAGAAATTTTTGCTAGTGTGTACTTTTATGTGTACACATATAGATCCTGGTATGTGTAAGTGCATTTGCACGCATGATGCCTACGCGAAAGGTAATGAAAAAAAGGAAGCGACCTCGGCAAGGAAACGAACTCGTCGAGGGAGGCTCGCGTGCTTCTACCCCCGCCACGCGCCTCGATTGGTCGGTTAATATTTTATTCAGGGCGGAGTCGGATTTGCATACGAAGTGGCCCCTTTCTTTGCTCGTCTGCTCCGCGTTGTTCGTTCTCTGTCTCCGTCTAGATTCGACCGGGCGCATCTGCCATGGATATAAGCAGCCAACGATATCCTGCACCGTGGCTGAAAGATAGACACTGCAAGATAGACTCGATCATCCACACTTTCGTTTCCTTCCGATTGCATCGCGTTACTCTTCTTTTGGTTTTTCTTAAGATTATATGCATCCTATCGAGGCATGCCAATAAATATAAAATATCGTTCAATATTCTCTCAATTCCTACCTTCTATCCTACCAATTTATGAGGAAAGGCAGACACTGCAAACTGAGGTTCTTTGTATTTCTGAATAGGCGCAAATATCCTACATTTCGGTCCAATATGAAAGGAGAGTAAAATACGAAGAGTTTCCTATAATCTAATACTCTTTAATAACGATAGAAATACTGTTCGCTATTAAAGAAAGGATTTTAAAATAACCCATTTTTAGAATTAGTTTTTGCATATATGGTAGAATCGACAATTTCATAGATCCTCTCTTCTACTCATCCCAACAACATAAATTCTTTATTCTAATCCAGACAAACGAAACTCCGCTATATAATTCTTACGAGGTAATATTCTTCTTTCTGAAAATCTCTGCCTAGTAGCTTAGCCTTTTAAAGTTGCATAATACTGAAGCCAGGGCTATATCCCGAGAAAGGTCCGAGAAAAATCGTGAGCAAAAGGTAGTGGAACGGTCTCGCGAATCCAATTTTCAGAAAACGCGGAAACCGAGGGAAGATACTTCCGGCCTCCCGTTTGAATACTTCATCGTCACAACTCTCTATCTCTTCACAGGGTCGGAGAACGGCCGTTGGCAAAGTGCATAAGCGAAAACAGTTACGTTCACGGACTATGACCACGCGAGTCGGCCGAGGGTCCCACTCGACAGCATGAAATATTTCCCTGGCCGTCTAAGCTCGGCTGACCCAGTGCAACAACGCTCCGCGCAGATGTTACGATGCATTTTCTCATGCATATTCCATCGCAGGAATGGAAATGTCGCCTTAACCCGCACTAATTTCGCGCGCTCTATGTCAGTATTACAATAAACATGTTCGTCGCGCGAACGCGCCCTCATGCATATGCATAACCCCTTCGTTGGCCAACGATGAGTGTCCTTTAATAAAATTCGGCCGAACCCCCCGCGGTCGTTAAAACTATCGCGTGCAAACCACGTTATCGTGTTATTCTTTTCTTTTTTTTTTTTCACTGAGTTTATATCTACCTTTTTCCTAACCACGAATGGTTTACAGTGGCTGGATAATCTTTCGTCTTGCACGCTTCTCTGAATTGCTTGGATAACTCTCCTTCTTACTGTGATGTTTCGTGAGTGGAAATTGGGTCAAAGACGTTCCGCGAAATGCATAGTTTGGGGATTTTAAAGCTTCGTTTTTCTGTCAGTTTTTTGAAACAAGTTGAAATTTATTGTGGTTTAAAGAAAAACTTATTATATTTCGCAAATTAATTCAATTGTGAAATAATATTGCCTGGAAAATGGAAATTCAATCAAAGCTATTTCTACAAATAAATATGGAAACCCTCTATTATTATATTTCTTCGGAATAACTAAGGTCTCTTGATTTAAAGGAGCTTTAATGTACCTTCAAAAAATTGTAAAATAATTTCATTTGGATAGCAAAAATTGAATGAAAATTCGAAGAACACGTATGGAAGATTCCAAAGCTTGCTTACTTTCGTTACATTTTTGCAACTATCTAAGATTTCTTATTGTTTCATACAGCTCCATATTGCAATATAGCATACTTGAAAATTCACAAAATTTATTAAGAACAAACTTGTAACAAAAATTCGCCGGATCCTCTTCATATGTTAAGCAGAATCTTACTTATCAAGTTCTGTATCGCGACAAGGGTTTATCAGTCAACAGCAATTAGCGGAGCTAAAGCAGCATCCAGCCCATCATTGACACAAATCTAGAGAAGCTGATCATCGGAAAGTCCCGGAATAAGACTAATTAATCGATTACCGTAAATCGTTCACGGCTCAGCCATAAAATCCTCGCGGCGTTTAATCTGATCACGCTCTCGCGAAGCAGCAGCGCGACCGCAAATACTCATTGTCACGTTCCGGGGCTTAAGGGCGAACACGCGCAGGTGGATTGTGCAAAACACCGTGAAACTTGGCCGTGTTTGCGTCAACGAACGAGCTCGAAAGCATTTAGACAGTGGAAAACACGGATGTATATTTATACGGATGAAATGGAGTGATTAAGTATCGATTGTAACGCGAGAGGAAAAAACTGTAGTCGCTTTTGAGTGCCAATCGTTAGATGGAATGGATTTGTTGCTACAGGAACTACCACGGATATTGCATTGAAACCGAACATTGCTTCTAGCCAAAAAGTGGAAAATGTGATTATTGTTCAACGAGTAAATTGGAAGCTTATTCGTATGGTAGGTGTTTGTTTGTATGTTAACTTGTTTAACTGGAAAATCGTGTTGCTTGTAAATTTGAAGTAGTAGTACGTGAAACGATGTTTACGCGGTAGGAATATGCATACATTTACGGACAGCTATATTTTCCACGAAATTCTGTCAAATTCATCATTTTATCGCAACACTAATTTACATCGAAATCGCGAAATTATCAAAATTCTACTTTAAATAGAAATTAACGTTTATTCGCAACTTTAATAGAAAATACAAAATTCAAACTACCTAATATTAGTAAAAAATTCGCGATTTGTCTAATATGACAGTAAACTGACTCGTACATCGGTCAAAGAAAACTTACTACGACTACAAATACTAAAAGCGAGCATAGTAACAAAATAGTAACAAGAATGACTACCCATGCTCTAGGTGAGCCAGAGGATGGGAAATCATTAGTAGTTGCTCTCTTGAATGGCAATATGCCGAGCCTCTTCAGCTTGTAGCCTCTTCTATCTTCGAGCGCAATGCTCGCTGAAACTTATATCTGGGCTCGAGACTTTTTGATCGAAAACTAAAATATAACTTACGACAGTGAAATAGAAATATAAATCGAGGAAGCTGATTCAGATACACGGAGATGACAAACGATCATAGGCGATCGTTGCCTATTCGTATTATGCATACTCGTGCAATATGTGTACGTTCGTTTCAAAATCTACTTCGTGACAGCGACCATGAAATTCGAAAAATCGATAGGTAAAGCTAGAGATGAGTTTTCTCACCTGTGGCAATTTCATTTAACATCTAAGTTTGGCAGACAACTTGCATGCTAATTTACATATCATTTTCCTGAAAGTGACTGACGATGGCTAGTAATTATTGCGTGATGCAATAAAAATATCGGTATAAATCTCAATTTTAATTACAAATGTGCGCCTATTTATAATAGGTAAAGTACATATATCTTCTAAACTGTAATGTCTGATGTAAAATTACTGGAATAGATAGCACAAAATTTTAATAGCATTATTGGAATTTAATACGAAAATTAATAATATTATTATTTATAGTCCTCACTATATATTTAATTTTATCCATTACTTCAGCTATAATATGTAAGAGTGAATCTAGCATTAATATTATAAATTCAAATTCCATTACTGATTATAAATTTTGTTAATATGCAATAAAACTCCACAGCCTAACCACATATACACACATTGTGGAAAATACATCTTGTATAGTATATTAACCCATCGTCAGTCGCTGAGACATTGTTAAGCTTATAATCTATGATCGTTGTGCTCATCATCTCTCACCTATGTAACACGTGAGTGAGATCTTGACAATGAACATGGAAGGATGAAACCTGGAAATCCTGAGCTAAAAAAGTAATTATTATATCTTGTGTACAACGGTCTATTGTTATTCTAATTTAATTTTGCATTTTCTCATTTTATTTCAAATTATATCTCTAATCTATTAACTCAACCAATTATTAAAACTCTAATATTCAAAAGAAATAAGTGGCAAAGAGCAAAAAATATATAAATTATCCATGAGAAAGAAAACTAAGATTTAATGTGATGGAATAATTGACTCTAATTAAAAATTAAATATTAATTGAAATAACCTCAGGAGATTCCTTTATCAAAGCACATTTTCGAAGATGCGGGAGCAGCGTTCATACTTTGTTGCTTCGATTCTAAAATCTGCCGGTCGCGAGATTTCTACTTGCACATTTATTTAATAGATTATGTATGATATTTAATATGTCACAAAAAGAAACATTAATATCTTTACATGTCAAATAATATTGAAATTTATAATAGAAAAGATTTCAATTAAACTATCGAAATTGTTTAATATTATCATAAAAGAGAAGATAAAACTAAGAAATCTTTATTATTTTCATTTATATGAAAATATCGAATATATTCTAATTTTATAAATAACTATATTATATTATTATTGTTATACAAAAACGCGGTGTGCAAGAAGACCTACCTGAACTAATAAATCAGACACAGAACAAAAAAAAGTTACTATTCACAGGTATAATAAATACCCGTGGTTACTATGCCGACAACAAATTCTATGTAATGCAACCAATCACCCGTGTCGCTTCGGACCTTTCATCCTACGACATGATTGAGTGATCAGAGGAATAAAAACGCATGCGACTCACGATTAGATGCGGTGGACGTTGTCATCGACGGTGCTATGTCCCAGAGGAAGTCATCATAGTAACTGTCATCTCGCAAGAATCATCAAACCCCAAGAAGAAAGTAGAATTTGTAAAAAATCTATTTAAAAACCACGGAATATTAAAATTTATCTTTAAACATATAACAATAACAATTAAAGCAAGATATAAAAGATAAAATTAATTGAGGCAGATACAAAATGCAATGATATTTACATTCTTGTTTTTAGAGCATGACTAGATTCTTTCCATAGAATAACAGAAAGTGGAGAAGTTGTGTAAAATCTGTAACAAAACAGAATATGAATGTAAACTATCACTTGAAAGTGTTTGAAATCAGAATATACACATCAGGAATAAACTATGTCGTGCCTGATAAATAGTCGAGAATGCTTGCATCAAATCAAAACACGACAGCTAAACATGCCTGGGGGCATAACAACACTACGTAACAACAGCGCGTGACTGCGTCATAACGTGTCCAATCGTGTTTTAACATGAAAAATCATAACGTTGGTATAGAAAATCCACGATCGAAATGTATAAAAATAGGACACTTATTTCAATTTCTTATTTAGATTTTAATGAATTTACAAAATCTAATGAACCGGCTTTAAATTATTTCTTTAATTTATTTCTAATAAATTTATTCGCAATAAAAAATGACTTCTTTAATCTTTTTTACTTTGAACTTAGTACTCCGAATATTAATCATTTACTATAAAATATTGATCGAATATATGTCAATTGTGTGCTACATTATCAATAAAAAGTAGATATATACCTACCTTAATTATACATTGCCATATTTGTTTGAAGAATCATCGAATGGACCATTAATCATCGTGGCATTCACATTTCTAACGCCTACTCCTGTCGTCATTCTCGTAATCAACAATTATTAATCTGTACAAAAGAAAAAGAAAAATTTATAACGTGCACGACCACTCCAAATTACGTATATTGAAATGGAACAATAATCGAAATCAAATGCTGTCTCAAAAAATAATAATCCACGGTATCGGTAACACTAACCTTTCAAAATATGATCAATTAATATATATACGCCTATATGACAATGTTTAACAAATTACTATGCAAACGCGTAATGAGTAGACGAGGTTAATACTACTGTATAGATAATTAGAATAACGATGGAAATACTACGCAGTTAATAAGTTACCACAATCAGGATAATACGACTCGTCACCACGGTGCTCACGACGGAAGTGACACTATGCGCAGACGCTTTCCCGCGCGAAATACCAATATGGCGGCGGGCCTGATTCCCTTTCCGCTCGCGGTTGCGCAGTAAGTGCAAATTTCGTATACGCGCGAATTTGTATCTAAATTTGAATTTGAATATGAACCTGAATTCGTTTATAATTTTCGCGTATGAAATTTTAGAATTGACAATTTTCGTATATGGATTTTGTCAAATGTCGTTTAAATTTCTCTATCTATCTAGATACTGAATGTTGTTTCTGATTGTGAAGGTTTCGCTATAACTAAAAAATTGCACCCACATAGACATTCTATCAATTTTACTTTTTGTTATACATATTCCATGTCTCGCTTCAAGCATATCACTTTTACGTCAAATGTCTAGACAGACTCGAACCGACAAACAGACTTACGATCGTCGAACGATTTATAACTCCGATATATTGCGATGGGGAGTATAATTTATACCGGGTAAATCATCGATCAAATTCACTGTTACGTTGATCTATAAATTTCATATGGAGTGAAACATCGAGTTCTCGAAGCCTCCCTCGTCTTTTTTCTAAAAAAAAAAGAAGAAGTTTACGTCTCCTCGTTACGGTTTAAGAGAAATGCTTTTGGTTTCGTTTTTTTGAAGTTGGAACTTTCCTCGAATCCGAGACGATTATGGTGGGAAAAGCGTATCTTTTATATAGAGAATAATAATCTGAGCTGAAAGAAGGTAAAAACGACGCTCTAGGGGAGAAGAGGTGTTTCATCATTCGGCACGTGTGTACTCTACGGGAGCGTCATTACCAACTGGCCTCGTTAAAAAGTACACGTTCGCGCTGGATCAATAGCGAGCAATGAGGCCGGGACACCTTGTTAATCTCACCGCTGGTCACGTTTCTATCCGCGCTGGTCATCGTCAGGGAACATAAAACGCCATGTATGAAAGCAGATTTCTCCCCTTTTCGCCTATCTCGACTTAGTCATGACGATACCCGTCTTCGCGAGGAATTTGTGCTTTCTAAGATCTCACGATTCTCACATTCAAGATACTGATTTTAGAAATCCAGGTTAAATAATTTCATATCTTTGAATTGAGCTTAATTAAATCTAAAGTTATGTCCTCGCTGAAAAAAGTATGAAACCTTGTAAGCGCATCGTTATCGAATAATAGAAACCTACTATACAAATTAGAGGTACATAATGAATTTTCACGATTCAACAAAAATTTGGAACATGAGAAAATAAATAGTAATGAAAAAGGAAATTAGTCAAATCTTAAGAATTCCTCTTTATAACCAGATCAAAAAATAGAATTCGATAAGACTGATTTCCTAAAAGAGAAACTTACAAATGAAATATTACGTCGAGACGTATTGCTCTTAATAATTTACTCCAACCACTAATCACGACTCCATGTCCACATCATTCTCAAACAATAAAAATCTCGAAAAAGTCGCACATCAAAGAAAATTCGTATCCTGTCTCATCCACATTGATAAACTTACGTCGCAACGTCTCTGTTCGAGTGTAATCTCGCCGCAGAATTAAGCGGCAAAAAGTTGCCGTACAAACTCCACCAGCTTCCTAGATGCCCCCAGGTTCGGATGGCACGATGTATACGCTTCCCCTAACCGGCTGTCCGCCGTGTGTCTCGCGAGTAGTAAGCAGCAGCCTGGCTACACGTAGAGTCTTGTCACCGAGCTGGAGGACTGGTTAGAGAGGAGTCGCTTATCGCGAGCAACGATCTCACTGACAGCCGCCAATTAAAACATGCTAACGAGCTGCTGATCTCGCGATATCTCGAAGCGGGGCCTAATTAAACTCCCGCCACGCGGGCGGGGTGCAGAGGGGCATCGGCGAGGAACGACAAGACAGAATCTACGAGATCTCGGTGTGCGCCTAGACTTTATCGTCCCCGCGGTCTCCACGGCGATCTCTCCAAGCCCCCTCCCCCACCCCCAGCTGAACTTTAACAAACCTATTTCCAGCAGAGTTCCTCCAATTACCAAGACACGTCGAACCAACCCGGTAAAAGTGAGCTGAGAAAAGGTGTACCGATGCCAGTTGATGGCAATAACGCCGAAAGATTAAGGAGATGAAGATACTGCAGCTGTTTGTAAAGTACCTTTGACTGTTTATAATGATTTCATGGAAGATTTGAATGTGCAAATGTTCGAGATGTTCAGAAAGGAGATTAATAATTTCCGTCGTAAAATTTTGTTTAAATCATGAGTGAATTAATTTGTATTCGAAACATGGGGATTATCGATGCAATTTAAAGTCTGTGGTCGATGTATAACAGCTGTATACTTGACTCGAGAGATCCGCAGGGTTTATGGTTTCCAAAGAACAAGGGGATTCCCCTTGCATTATCGTGCAAGATGATTTGTAATTCGTGGCGGGGTTATGGAGGGAACGTCTTCGCCGCAAAATATGTATGAGTTAAGGAAGAAGAATAACATCTTTGCCTTTGGCCCCTTCCCTTCAACAGGGGTTGAAAACCGCTTTAGAGTTCGAAACACGTGAGCTTAATGTTTCCTTTTCCCCTTGCGAGACTCGTTACTTTTAGTTAAGGCTACGTCGACGTGTTATTATACTACCGCCTATTCAACGTTGGTTATCAGTATCCGATAACCTGTGTAGAACATTGTACAAAATATTCCTTCACCTTTAAGCATATTATAGTTGGATTTTTTCTTGTATGTATTATACTGCATCGTTAAATACAAAATTAATTAACTTCATAGATATTAAGCTTTGAAGTTGGCACTAAAACTATCAGTCTATAATAACTATTTAGTTATTATGAAATATTTTAATCAAAATATTTACTCCTTATAATTAAAATAATACGATAAGAGTGTGTATAAATACTCTTTACCCATGTTACACGTTTCGATATATTGATAAATTAATCCTCCTACTTTACGTTTCGACTTTATCCTTCAAATTTAATCTCCAATAAAAATACATCACGAGTTGCACCTGCTCGGAGTTCCAAAAAAAATTCTCCATCCAATGTATAGAAAAGAAACTTCATGAACCCATACATTCACACGTTGACCACGAAGTGTCAACCGATCTCCCAGCATCCTTCGTTCCAAGCTCACCTATCCGCGACAACTTACATCGTCGCTATTTACTTATCAAAACCAGACGTTATCCGGAATCAGATCGCGAATTCACCTCCGCCTCTACGTCTACCACTTTACGAGCTATCCGTCCTCGTTATCGGCGCCCCGTCCAAGCGGCGTTCGCCAACCTTGCACCAACGCCCTCGATTTTATCTCGGTAACATGCCCACTTTCCAGTAACAAATCTCGTGCTTCTTAAAAAAATCTTCTCAACCTGAAATCTGTTCCCCTTGAACAGTATCTCTGATCGAGTATCTTCTCGAATCCAGCTCAATAACGATCCACCTTGAAAATGCAAGTACAACGTATCTTTACTAAAAGCCTTTAGACCTTTCATTACATAAAGGTGATGAAATAATGGAAGATCTTATGGAGGCCTTTTTTATTGTATAGAAATAATGAAATGTGGGAGTTATAACGAAATAAAAATTATAGGGAAAAGTATATTTCATTTTCCGTTAACCATTCGTGATTTATTCATCGCTATCAACATACTACTTAATTCATCTATCGAAGCCGACCATATTCCTAATCTCTCCACATTCACAATAGAGCATCAATTCCCATGCATCGTTTCTAACCTAACAGCCACTCAGCGGTTGAAATTCGAACAGTTTCGTTCCTAGAAAGAGGCGTGGATAGAGGGTTACTCGTCATCGAGTAACCAGCCTCTCTGTTTGCAGTAGGATTTTGGAACTAAGCCCAGGTTTGCCCAGACAGATGCACCCACTTGCCGTCCTTAATAGCACGGCTTACGCACCACGTTGATCGGACAAATCTACCGCGCCTCCTTTCATTCCTAGAATCTCCCTCGCAACGAAACTTCTTTCACCGATTGTTGCGGGATAGACTTTCTCTTTACCCAGTGCCCAAGGGCGAGCTCCGCCTTTTTATTTCAATCGAACCGCGACCCCAGATACAAGGATTAGTCGAGTTAATCGTTCGTCGATTCCAGGCTCAAGTGAGGAGTCGAATTTCTCCTGAGGAATCTCACATTCAGAAGCAGGGATGAAATGGCTACATAGGGACGCAGAAAATAGCAGTCAAGATAGTATACTGCCTGTTTAGCTGTCTTTGCAGTCAAACATCCAATTACTTACGGGGTTATTTCGCACAATAATTTGACAAATTAGGAATCGTAAGTTACAGGTTCTTGTTTTACAATTTTACAATTTTATACCAAATAAAATAGTTAACTGACTTGCCCATCTCAAGCGTCAACTGGCAGACGGCAAGTCTAAATACTATTGTACAGCATGCTATTCGATGACGTCGTAACTTTTACTTATAGACGAACACCATTAATTATTATAAATTATTCTAACGATAAGCTAGCTATTTCTCCAGATGGTAACTCTAGAGAATCGCGACGTCATCCACATAGCCTGGTGCAGCTCTATCCACGACAGGAATGTTTTATAAGTCGATGCCTTCTTCGTATAGATCACTAAGATCTACGTCACGAAACAGGGAGAAGGAAAGGGCATCCCGTTGACGTTGAATGATAAATCACGCATCGATCCCCAATGACGTTCCTTCTCCATCTGCATACACGTCGTCGTGAAACGAACAACGATTCGCTGTCTTTTCACGTCATTCAGCGGAATGTTTCATACCTGTCCACATAGAGGAGGATATCGGTAGCTGAGAATTACCAGGGTACGTCATCGTCGCTACTAATTACCTGCACACGCTTCCTCGTACTTCGTCGTTAGCTCATAGTCGTTCGTGATCCAACCACGTCTCCTGTAATTTCGCGGGCTCACAATGCACCAGCTGATTAGGACCGTGCGCCGCGGCCTCATCTGCGTCCCGTGTAATCATCGACGATGCTTCAGGCGGCACTGCGACGCCAAGGGGCGGCATCGAAAAGCGCTTGGGCCATGGGGGCGGCTCGGTTTTACCGTAGACGCACAATGCGCCCATAACGAGATGATTACAACCGAGGCCTGCTTTCGGGATCCAACCTGGATCAGCCCCAGACTCGTGGAAAATGCGCGCATATCAGGCTCGTGATTTCGCCCCTAGGATCCACGAGTTTCGCTTTAAGTGGTCGCGTAAACGCCGCTACAGGATTGTCCTGGCGAATCAGCATTTGTATTCCGACGGCGTACGCGTTCCTCGGCCCACGAACACCGTAAACCGGCCTAGATCCTCCAACTAAGTCTCAGACATTTGTTGGAATGAGAATCTGCCCCGCGAACTTGGGAAACCAGGCCACGGATTTCGCTGCAAAATTTGACGGACTCCACTAGCTCGGTTTTATTACGTGTTCCGGGTGGAGATGGAGCAGGATCTAAAAGTTTCTGGAATATAGAGTGGATTTTTATGGTACAGTTTTGTTCGGGTGAATACCGGATGGTGAATATTCTTAGGAACGAGGCTTTAAGATTTTTGGAACTTTTTTAGGGGGGGGGGAGTATAAATAGGATTTAGCTCGTGAAATTTTTATTTTTAATGTTTTGAATTATTAGGAGATAGATGGGTATATATTTAAGTATTATCGAAGTCCGATGTATATTGATTTAAAGCATACTTAATAAAGATAGTATTTTCAGATACTGTAAAGACATAAAGGATTATTTGAAGAATGTGAAAAATTATGTGTCAGCTTTCTAGAAAGTATTGCAAAGCTAAGAAAAAGTTAATCCACGGGCTAACACGATAAAGTTTTTCTCAAATAGCGATACTAACTTGTTCAGAAAGTACTTCAAAGGGAAACCGAATCCGTGAAATCCACCGAAATCGGGAAATATCGGCAATCGTAATTTCGTGCCTGTCAAACCTGCTTTTATCCACTTTCATATCTGAAACCTTTAAGAAACAGCTGACACAGAGGCGACGGACTCCTTTTTCTCAAGATTTGTTGCTTTCCAACACTGACCTCCACTGTGGACCATGAAGTTGAAATTCTCTCCTAATACAATCCAATTCAAAAGATTGAAATCATTTCTTCAGTTCTATCAATATCTTCATCAAATTTTATATCAATTCAAATATATTCCAAATTTTCTCTCCATATATTTCAAATGTTGACTTCTTATATTTCAGTCGTTGGTAGTTTTAGTATTAAGGATTTTTCTAAAAAAATAGGAATCCAATTAAATTTCTTCGTCTAAATTGTTATATATTCCATGAAACACGTTGTCATTCCAAACTTTTGTCCAATAATAAATATATTATTATACTTAGCAAAAAGTAACTCGATTTTGTTAACTTCAATTAATTTTGTCGCTTCCATCGTTCATATCAATATAGCGTACACCACTTCACGAATCGATAAATCACAGTCGATCGCTCGCGATAGATTGCAAAGATTGTTTGACGGATCCTAGTCACGTTTCGCGAACGGCAACCAGGTCAAAGGAGGGAAGAGGATCATCGTTTGTCGACGAGGTTCGGGGATAAAGCGAAGAACCTCCGTTTTCGGATAGCAACAGCTGGCGCGAACGAGAGTTGTGTCCCTCCTCTCGAAGTCCCTTCGGTTACGTCGTTCGAGTTTCAGCGAAATCGACGTCGAAGACCCGTGCCAGGATCGTCGCAACTCACTCAACGACCAGCTGACGTTACGACCCCGTCGAGGAGGAGTCGGATACACCCACTCTTATAGCCTTCCAAGGCCACCCTTGTCTTCACAGGTTCGAACAGCCGGCGGTGCTAAGTGCCGAAAGACTGTTTTTCGAACAACATACTGCGCTACGGCTTTAAACTTCCTGCGAAAAGGACGTCGCGGCTTCTAACGCCTTTGTAATTTCTGTTATATACTTAATGCTTCATATAATGTGTGGGAAGATCTGATCATGAATCAAGAAAATTTCGAGGGAAATATTTTTAAGTCAGTACTTTTATATTTCTAGTTTTGAAATTTCTGTAGCTTTTTGGAATTGAAGAATATTGAGATCTTCTAAGTTCAAAAGATTCTTAATAGTGCGTTATGAAAATAAAAGATAAGACACTTCTCAATTATGTTCCAGATTGCGTCATGGAATTATTTTATTCTCGATTCAATTAATAATCTGTTCCTTCACAATTAAATATTAATCGTACACTAATGTAATGAAATTAAGAAATGGGTAGAAAGCGAAGTTGATCAATTTCACTTCTGAAACGTTCATCTAACACACTCATATCCCAAATATATATACTTTTATACTATAACAATAAAAGATAAACATACAAAAAACAAAAGATTCTTGGTTTCTTGGATCCAAAAATTTATCAACCAGTTCATCTTAAAAGTATTAATAAAAAATTGGGATGAACGGATGATTAATCCAACAACCGGAAATCCTTTCAAAGAACGGTCGCGCATGGCCGACGGTGGGCCGATCGAATCCATCGTCTCTTTAATCCGACGTTGGGCAAGTTAATCTCGTATCAGGCGGCAAAGAGCCGTTTCGTGAGCATTCGGTTTCGAGAGCTTTCGAGCTTCCACGATTCCATACATCGATGAGCTTCCATTCCGTAATTGCGAGCATCTCCCTCGGGTACCTCGGTGATAACGCTTCCGGCAATAGGATGGTTGCATTGTACATTAGCAGATCAAGTTCCGTAGTCAGCTAACCGTAGAATCCATGATTTCACCGCTGAAACGTAGATTCGAGCCCTCCCGCGTTGACGCTTATTAGGTACGTCAACTTTAACGCGATCCCCAAGACGCGAACGACTCTTCCTTTCCAACGACGATTTCCTACTTACCTCAGCTAAGGATGGAGAAACTGAGAATCGTCTAGGAAAACGATACATGGGATTTAATTTAAGAATTGCTTATGGTTGCTGCATTTGTTCAGATTCGAAAGAATTTTATTAAAGGCAACGGTAGTTGAGGCTCTCTATGGTTCTCGGTAAATGATCCTATGGTGGATGATGGAGGAATATCTTGAAGGAGTGGTTATGAATTAGTATTGGCTAAGATACAGTTGTTTGTTGAGGTAGACCACCGGTATAGAGTGATTTTGTCTGGCTTTTATTGCAGGCAGATCTAAGTTAATATGGTTTATAGCAGAAATATTTTCCGCCCCTCTGTCTCTTTTAATATTTCAATTTGTAATTCGGATATTTATTTTCCATGCAACACAATCATCGACTTCATTGAACAACGAAATATACAATGTACTGGATATAATTTATGTTTGTGGTTAACGCGATTAATGATCTAAAATACAAATTAATAGATTTGAAACAATTACTCTCGAATCACATTCCTCTTCAAAATAAGATTACAATTCTGTCGTACTTAAATTAATATTAATTATGAAAATTCCAATTTTTCTATATCTACAGTCATTTCTATCAAATGTTAAAACTAAAAGAGCTATTTCTAATTCCAGCCTGCCTCCCTATCCAGAACGAACAAACTAGTTTCCCTCATCAGAGAAACTATATGGTCTTGCAAACATCGATTACGGATCCGTAAGCGGAGTAATTCTGCCAGCAAAAATCGTGATACGCTCGACGGAGTCGGTTAAAAAGGGCAGCGAACCGAGCGAGCAGGGATCGGGTACCAGGTTTAATTATCGGAAACCTTTTCGGTTTCGCTGACTCGGTTCGCTCTTTTATCCATCGGCGGCGTCAATCGCGCTCGTGAGCGCGCGCATTCCATGGGAGCAAAATCTTGGACTCTCGAAACGCCTAGAGGTCGAACGTCGTCGAGCCAGCTTCCGTTGTTCCACCAGCCAGGAAAAACATTGTTGGACCGAAGCGAAAAGCGGCGCAGGACCATGGTCACCGTTGCGCAAACTCGATTAAAACGAGCGTTAAGCGATCGAGCGGTCGCGGGGGTGGAAAGCGCGCCGCTTAATAGGGTGTGATAGATCGGGTAAATTGCATCGGTGCTAATGGGATTGCACGCGATGGTGCTATAACCATTACCGTGGCCGTAGAGACTGGTATCCGTGCCCTGAAACCACCCCCATGGAGCGTTCCCAGCGATCGTTCTTGCCCACCCTTCGATTTTCCGCTCTCTTCTTTCTCTCTTCTTCGCGTTCCTGCATCCCGTGATCGGAGATCTCCTCGCTCCCCCGAACAAGATCCACGAAACGTGTTGTTCGTTCTATTCACTCGCCACGATAACACGCGGATTTAATAATTAATGCAATGAAAATCGTCGCGCGGTAAAATTCGAATCGCCAGGATTCGAGTTTTCGCTGGAGGAAGGATAGCCACAGTGTAATCGTTTCAACGGCAGTTTGAAATTTCATGGGAAATTCATTGAGAAATTCCTGACGCCCTGCCATACAGAATTTCCATCAGTATGGTCAAATTAAATTCGTTATCGGGCTCGATCTCTCCACTGCTGCGCGATTAAAGCGCGAGTACGCTGTGTTTCGGGCTGGTTTTACGAATTTACGGTAATGTGCGGTTGGGTGTTGTAATTGGTCAGCTGTGACTTTTTTAAGGTATATATAATTGTTATAAATTAATAAAGTTAATAAGCTTAAATGATATTGGCTTCTAAAAATCAATTTAATCGAATCGCAACATTTCATTATACCTACGTAATTAAGATGGTTATGAAGAATAAAATTATTACAGTTCGAATTATCTACAATTTCGTAATTGAGATAGATCTTGTCAAAAGTAAGCAATATTGGAATGGTAGCATATGTTTCTCGTCAAGGCGAACTGTAACGTGTCAGCTCGGACAGAGGAAAAATGAAAAGCTCCTCTTATCGCGAGCAACGAAGGCTGTTCGTTGATAATTCTCTAAACCAGATGTACATATTCCAATATTCTGTCTAGCCCCTTTGAAATGTTCCAATTATTCCAGGAATGAAAGATTAAAGACCCCATCGCTTTCGATGTTAACAGTCGTTCCCTAAAACCTGTCACTTCATTTCAAATACAATACACGAACCTCTCCTTTCCTATTTGTTAATCTCACCCCTTCATCCCCTTCTGTTCTATACATCAATTACCTCAGTAACGAAAATTAAAAAAACCCCTACCATACTCCACGTACAGAAATCACAACGTCCCATCGTTTGCATCCATAACAATTCCCCAAAAACGCTATCGAACCTTGTCCCCGAGTTTTCATACTTCTCACCCCCGTTCTTATTACAACCCCGAATCTACAAAGGGACTGCGATTGTTTGGAAAAGTCAACGTTGCAGGATCGACTATAGGGTTGACAACACCCTTTTTCTGGTCCGGTACGATTGATTTCTCCTGGTTTCGAGCACCGAAACATTTCTCGCGACGCCTCGGGGACATAGACGACGAACCTGGAGGCAGGAACAACGAACGTGACGACCAGACATCCTGTTGCACAGTAAAACAGAAGCTACAGTGACTCTCAAAGGTATTCAAACATGTGAGTTGTACGAAACATTTTGAAACTTCATTACCACCGTAATAGGTCACGATTATCGTCGTTATATTGGAAAAGGTTGAAACTAATTTAAAGATGTATATATCGTAGAAACTACAAGGTATTTAGTGTAGGTGCATATTTCACAGAGATCATATAAGTATTTAAACAATCAGTTTAACACTTATTACATGTATAAGCTGGATATTCACTTTTCTAATAAATATACATATATTTGCTGCAAGTACCTTGTAACTTCTCTATACATTTTCAGAATGTATTCAAAACGATCGTGCCTTATTACACTGCTAATGAAATTTCAAAACTTTTTATATAACACACATAACATATTCATAGATGACTTCTATAAATGTTTGAATACTTTCGCAAGCCACTGTACAAGAACAGACCAATACACAGAATATATGCAAGAGAAAAAAAAATAAAAAGAGGGGAGAAAGATTCATTGACATTTAGCATGGCGAACAAAAAGCACGGACGACGAAGGGACAATGGCTGTCGAATTCTTTGTCCCACGCCCGGGACTGGATTTTTAATAACGCCGCAAAAATAATGGAGATACCACGGCAACAATGGAGGTGAGTCTTCATTAGAGGGCCGTCCCGTTCCTTGATCAAATGCTTGTCTAGCGGCCAGCACTGGTGTCAGTTGGCAGGGCTGCACGCGGCTCATGACACATTTTGCACCGATCATTCGTCGCGTCGAACCGTTTTGGCGCCTCTGCTTTTCTCGTTTCTTCACTCGCAAGCGTAGTTTCCCTTCCTCCACAGTTTTTACGCGAAGAGAAGTTTGGATTATCCGGCTATAATTTTGATTCGCCCGTGGCGCCGGCGGGAAGTCTCGGTTGAGGATGTGCTCGACGATGTATAGGTATAACACGCCAAGTCAAATAGCAGCGCGAAAGAGTTACGATTTCGCGGACTGACACGGGTAGGCGAATCTCGGTCTTCGTTTCGTTTTTGTAAGAGGAAAGTTTGTCTTTCGACATGGGGACGATTCCTCGTGAATCTATGGGAGTCGACGTCTGCCTGTGAATCTTTTTCACAACGATGATTCTGGTCTTCTTTTTTGTGGCGAAGTTGTTGAAAATTTAATAGTTGAAATAAATGGTATATAAAATATTGCCATGATTTCCTGTGTGTGAATAAAATAAATGTCTACTTGAGTTCCATTTCGTTGGTCGTGTCTAAGTCTATTTCATAAAAATATTAATTTGTATAAAATATCTGCAGTCTAATCACAATATATGAAACAATTACCAAAATTTATTTCTCATAAAAAGTTCGTGTCTAACTTTAAAAATTCTAAACATCTTCACAGTAAAGACATCTTTACTGAATTATTTGCTAAGTCATTCGTTCAATGTGAAAGGGTTTAAGTTGAAGAGACTTAGGTTTCAAAGTGGACCAGGTGGAAAGGAACTGGAAATAAATCGGAAGTAGTAAGCGTTTTAATCGATAGTCATTCTTCAGAACAAATATTGCGAGAGAGGTTTTCCAGGTGGTCAGCCATGATTCGTTCGCAAAGTGCCGCGTCTTTGTTGTTTCAGAGGGTTAGACTCAGTAGCGTACTCTCAAAAGCTGATTTCCTGGCCACGGTTAGATTGCTGTCCACTCTTTGTTACTCTTTTCATCGTGGTACACAAACACAAGGTCACGCACACTCGTTCACTGTCACGCGCAATCCCTCCGTCACAGGTCAGATAAATAAATAGTACGGGAAGACTCGGCAAATATTTACGAAGACCCCGCACACCTGAAGATAGAAGCGTGCTACGTAAACGTGCTGCCCTTGATCTCTTCTAGCTCTTCGATTCTTCTTCATACGCGTTCCTCTACTCTTGAATGTAATACAAATCCTATCACGTATAAACATCTGGCAATTACAATTTAAAAATAAAACGATAGGTATTTCACTTGGCATGCGTTTCCATATTCAACCAATTGTTGCTTTTATCTAATTCTATTTCTATTTCTTAAATCTTAAAACATTTCTTGTATCTACTTCATATGTTACCAAACCTATTGCTTCAGTAATACAATTTAAGCTTACAATCGTTCTCATACAATTATTTCCCCTAAACATAAACTCATCTTGTTGCTCAACTCAATCATAAACTACAATTACAAATAACGAGGCTCGCTCTACCTCTTAATTTTTCAAACAACCGACCACATCATCCACCTAACATTTGATCTTTTCGCCACGAACTCACAAAAAGGTTGCCACAATTCTCTATTTCGAACCCTAGGGTGAAACATAATACCTCACCTCGTATATCTCATAATTTCGACCGAGATTCGGTGGCAAAAGTATGTTAGTACATGGATTCGTGGAGAACTCAAGCGTTTCCGGTTGTATCGCGTCGTTGAGCCGGGGTCGAGCTTCTGGCAACTCGAGTATATTCATAAGCAACGGGTGTAAACCTCATAAGCGATGCAATACACTTCACGACTGTGGTTCAGGGCGGCGCTCGGTGTATTTCAGTCGGCGAAGACGACGCTTTACAATGACACCGTCCCGTGAATTAACAAACAGCCCAGTGGCACGTCGTAGCCTCACGAGAAGTTAAGTGCGCTGCGAGTGATACACTCGCGCGTGCAGAGGGGATTGCGAAATGCTAGCACTGACATAATTCGCGTTTTGCGCCACCCCAACCGTCTTCCTCAACCGCCACGACTCGTCTTCCTTCCGGTGACGTTACGGAGAACCGACGAAGTTCTTCCCTCGCCTGTCACGTTAGGTAAAAACGGAAATGTTTCCCTCGTCTGTGCAACTGATTAGGAAACGTCTGTTTGCCTCGTAACGCTACCTTTTTTATTTCAGAGCCGTTTGTTACTTGCGTTAGAAGGACGATAAATTTCGGGTTGGTTCGGCAAGATTCACATTGTATAATGGATAAAATTTGTGTCTATGTAGGTATGAAAATTTGTTGAGATGGTGCAGAATGATTTAATATCTGTTATTGTCCTTTTTATTCTCCTTATACCAAAATCATAAATGTCCTCACTTTTTTAGTAAGAAAGTAGACTGAATATCTTCTTCTTTTAACCATAAGCATGTACATTAAAACGACGAGTGTGACATAACAAACATAGTATGATAGCAGTGATTGTAGTTTGAACTTATTGTATCATTTCAACATTGACCATTGATCCTTTTAATATATTCGATCAGGGATTTCTATGGTTGAATCTATGTAATAAGAAGGAACACATTGTATAATGAAAATATTCATTCATATAGTGTTCGTAAACCCTGACAACGTAGATGACTGGTATTACCAGTATATTAGACCAATTTATACAGACTCTTGGTAAATGCTATATTTACCGAAACATAGATTATATTAAAAGTGAAATGTGACCAAACAGTTTCAGAGAACTCAATCATTCATCTTGAGCGGAGAATCCAGTAGATCTGCAGATTGCGCTCGATCTAGTCTCTCGATTTTTATCGTCCATATTTTGCGGCTACGGTAAACGTTTCGGTGCACGAGCGTGTATCGAGGTCCAATTAACGGGCGGGACCCGTGAAAATATATTTCACTCGTTAATTGCCACGGCAGCGACAAGTCTGACAGAATTTCAGCATAGATCCGATGAAATACGGGGAGAGCTGGTCTCGCGAATTGCCTGCGTGCAATTTATAAATTATAATAATCGTATATTATAGTCGGGGCGCGTGTATCCGCGTGCAACCGTTAACGGGCCAGCGAAATATTTGATAGCTAGCCATAAATTCGATCGTAAAAACCGAGACGCGAGCGTCGAATGTTCCTTTCGTGGTATGTCGCGGATTTCGCGCGTTCCAATGGCCGTTTGTTGCCAATATTATCGAAAAGTCGATAATTCCACGTGGAAAAAGTGAATAAAATACTGATCCTTCAATGGTTTTTCCAAAAACGATCCAAAAAATTGTTTTTAGATCCTTCGAATGAAAAATTCAACTAAATAAATGTTATCGCGCGTATCTATACCATATTCGAACAAGTGGCTTAATTTTACAGTTATTTATTGACCTACTTTTTGATCAATTTATATACTTTTTTCTGTTTTTTAACACTGTGATGCGATAAAGAATTCAAAGGATTAGCTTGACGTTTGTTTTGTCATTATCTTCTCCTTCCATCTAGATTCTAAAATTGCACAAAAATTTGCAATGATAATATTTATTCGATTACATTATTCATTATACTTTTTTTATCTTTCCAAGTCACTTTGTTAAAGCATACAAGACACGACGTATTTTATCGTCGTGTCTTTTTAAATCCTCAAAAAAAGCTCAACTTTCCCACAGGGGTTCTCCGCTTTTCATCTTCGTCGTATCCTTTCACAAAAATGTCGCCTTTTATCCGTACCATTCCCTGTTGACAAAATTCATTCCTATGTACGTTGGTTCTCATAGTCCCGCGCAGCAAACAGCGGAACAAACGGGAAGCTACTTAAACCACTAGGCTTGAGGATGGTTGGCGCTGCTTCTGAAAACTTTGCTGCGCCGCTAACTCTCCCGTGTCAAGCCGAATCTCGCGGATATTACATTGACGCTGCAGATTACCGGGCCGGAGCCGCCGTTTGCTCAGCACATATTACAAACTACCCCTCGGTTCCCACCGTTTCTCTCTCCCCATTCCGCCGAACCTATCTGTCTCTTTCTCTCTCTCGCGGAATGTCAAATATTTAACCGAGTTTCAACGCGGAATATCAAATGGAACGATCGATAGGAGTCACCGGCTTTAGTCGGACACAAGTTACGCGCGCACACACATCCCACACCCTATCGCGGTTCTCTTCTCTTTGACTTCCCTCCTTGTAGCCAAACAAGCCCTCCTGTTCTTGTCCGTTCCTTTCTTTCGGCCGCTTCTCGATATCGTGAAACGTGCGCAAACACCATTCTTTCATGGATTTCGCCGGTTGCTGCCCGTGGAAATTACGTCACGTTGTTCCCCCTTTTTCCTTTTCTTCTTCTTCCTTTCTCCTTTTTATGTTTGGTCGGTGCCGCCTTTCCGCCGCCGTTGCTTTTCCTCTTGCAAATTAACGACGTCGCCGCGCGAGGGAATGGAGTGGAATAATTGCCGAGCGAAAACTGACAATACAGAGAGGCGACTCGATGATCGCGGACAAGTGGCACGGAAACGGGTCTCGGAAACTGGAATTAAGGATTGACGGTCTCTAACCATTGTGTTGCGTTTAATGCCCGACAACGTTGGAAAAAATTAAACACAGCTGGAAATTGCCACTGCGTTCGATGCCTCGATTAACATTCGTGACTGTTGCATTGTGAAATCCTTCGGTGAATGGAGCTTTGTGTGGCGATAATCGGTTGAAATTATAAATTGCGATCGGGTAATTGATAAACCAATAGGGAAAGGAATCTTTCAATTTAATTGCGTTTTAGAATGTATTATCCTTGAATGTAAATTTGCTTTATATCGTTATATATTCAAATTACTGAATTTTCAATAGAAGAACTACTTAATGAATCAATTTGATCCTTTTTATAGTACGTATGCACGATCGTGAATATTGGAAAGAAAATTAAGATATTTGTTTTTTATTATTTAATAACAAATGAAAAATACACGCGAGGATTATATTTAAAAGGCAAGTTGCTTTTTCAAATTGTTGCTTCATAACGTTTAATATTGGAAACTCGTATTTCTTTCCCTTATTTTTCAAGTCAAAGGAGTTCTAGATTTATTTGAGAATTTGATGGGAATAAAATGGAAGTTCCGTCTTCTCGTTCATCGATTTTACTCACAAGGAAAACAATAACCATGGACCTTTTTCCGCGAAAGATCAAAGAACTTTCTAGCAACGTCATGACGCGAAAGCAGAGGGTTTGACTGGAGGGTATTCGCGGATTCATAACTCCGTTCGTGAAAATGGACCGATCCTTTCAGGGCCATTTTCGTCATCGGTTCGACCTGCCATGTTCGTTGCACTCGTCACAGATTCGGGATAGTTGGTACAATGGGATCGTTCGAGCGTATCGGCCTGATATTTTTCTGCGTTGATATCGACGAGTTCCTCCGTGTCACATCCATCGAAAAAGCACCAAAGTTGGCGATACCCCATCGCTGACGTAATCTAGATTTTTTCAATCTCGACTCTACTATTCGAAATTCTACTCATATTTCACAAACACGTCGCTCCTGGAAAATTTTCTCAAATATTGAGATATATACAGGACAACAGATTAATTTACAAGAGATTAAAATTTTCTATGAAGGCTGTTAGATATCAGAAGAATAATCTGCTTCAGATAATTTTATATCGAACTATGAGCCAATTGAGATTATATTAATTTTTGCTATTTGTGCTTCATGTACGGAAGATTAGAATTGATAGAACCGCTAAAAGATTCGACTTTGTGAAATCAAATTTAGCATATTAATAATTGTACAGACGACCCTCTTTTCCCCTACATAGTAAGATATGTAGTATTTAAAAATGTCCTCATAACAAATAAATAAACAAATAAATAAATAAGTACAGATTTCCAAAAATTCTAAGTACTAGGATTCATACCACAGTCTTGTCGCCATTATAAAAGAAAATTAAATTAACTTCCGTTTGATTGTAAAATTCCCTCGTTAGCCAGATAAAGCGTGCTTGCTGCATGAACAACGTAGTTCTGCCCAAAAAGAAGGTACACGTAGCCTAGCCGGAAGAAAGATTCGCGTCGTTCTCGGCCACTTGTTTCCTCCGACGGGGCCGTGGCAAATAATAACCGTGAGGAAATAAGAAGAGGGAGGGTTAGAGCAAAACGTTGGAAGAATCCACCCCAGTTTCCCTAGGGCTATTGTTGCTCGTTCTCTTTCAGACAGGAGAATCTATCTGGCCGCGATAATCGATCGGGATGAAAGTAATTCTCCGGCACAAAAAAGCTTGTTCAGTTATTTATTACGAACAAACAGCCGACGTGCACGATCTTCCAAATTATTGTCCCGTTCCCATCCATCGAGTAACAGGCCTCGGATAATACGATTCATATAATTCCAACCGAAACTTCCACCCTCGGTCGAACAATGCAACCCGCTAATTTAGGAGATCGTTCCCGAACGAAGCATTCGCAAACCTTCTAAATCTGTAATTTTCTCGTAACCTTCGTTGTCTTACGGATGGAATTTTTTACGATCGACCGATCGAGACGACGGTGGTTCTTAAAGTCGACCATGGTGGAAAAGGGTAGACGTTCACGAGGACAGATAGGAGAAAGGAAAGGGGTTAGAAGAAAAGACAAATGGACTCTGCAGTGAACCTGGGTAGATTCGACGAAGAAACCAGGCCACGCTCTACGGCTCTACCTTATCGATTCTGGAAGCTGACTCGCGGGTGGTCCGTTCGCGTCTACACGATCCTCTCTTCTCTCGACATCTTTTATTTTCGATCGGTGGCGGCACGAAAATACACGGGCACTGGCCCGCGAACTGCCCCCAGGGGGCGGACCCTTCCACGTGGGTGGCTCTCGCGTGCCGGGCCCTAATACGTTTCTAATTGAAATGTTTATCGGAGGGACCACTTCTAGACCGCGTCTTCGTATACCGAACCGATGAACAGGAAGAGATTTATTACGGGCTACGGGATATTCCATGATTAAATATTTGGCTGTTACATAATAAGTAGCGCGTTTCTACGAAGTATTACTTCGACGAATTATTTTATAATTTCTAAAGGAACGAACGATTGCGTCAATTTGTCTATTATTCTGTTTCAATACATTGTTCTCTTCAGTGGTTTAGTGATATTTTTAATTCCTTCGTTACGATATTCTATTATAGGATTTGAAAGTACCATTATTGGGATAAAAATTGAAGCAATTTTTATTCTCTTTCACCATGAAGAAAAAGATATATAAATATATGTATATGAATTAATTGTATATATACGTAAAGATGATTTTATTTTATATGTTATATGTAAAAGGTCTATAAAAATAGGACCCTTGGATCATTTTTCTTTGTGAATATAAATTTATCTAAATTGTTGGCCAATTTCTCGAAGCAGCGAGAGCACCTAGTTTTAAACAACACTGAACTTGCCTCGGTTTAGTTTAGGATATTTAATATATTTAGCGATATTTTGGAAAATCAGGAGAAAGATTTCTTCGCGAATGATATGACATAATGGTGCTTGAGAACGTATATATTCTCTTTCTTGACGTTCTTTCATGGAGACACGAAGATAGTCGAGCAAATCGCATGTTATGATACGACGAAGGTATGTACCTACTTCAACATTGCGCAATAATGGGGGAAACGGAAATACAGGCCTCCGATAGACACGCGTGATCTTTTATTCTTTTGTCGAGACTTCACAGCCAGTTGCACTTAATGCATTCCCTTTGTGGCTGCAGCCTATCAGACGGTTATAAGAGCCCTGTTTCCCGAGCTCGTGTGCACGAGTACTCTATATCATCGCTAACATTCCCCATTAATTTGCATTTCTAACGACGAGAATGGCGTCGAAAACAAGTACGCCTCTCTATCGGTTATCACATGACATTATTACAGGCATTAACCCCCAATGATCTGGATTATATCGTTCTTATTTTCTACACTATAGTATCTTTATTCTAAGTATTTCAAGATATTTCTAATAACACACGTGTCTAAATGTTCCTTAGAATCATTAAGATACGAATAGATGCGTATAATTCCATCGGTACATCCTTGATACCTTACAGTAGGATTACCAACGTATAATTTATGCACAGTAGAGCTAGTAACATATAATTTATGCACATCTAAACATACGATGCATAGATGCTTACAATCAAACTGATATAATATAATCAACGGTACGCCTATATATTTTTAAGAATTTCTATTTCCTCAATAGACAAGACCATAAAAACTTGCATGTACTTATTTCAAAAATCGAAGCAAAAGCCATTTGACATTATATATATATATAATTCGATCACTTACCAGATCTTTCAAAAATCATTCTGAAAATCCAACCAAATTCCTCCGAAAGATTATCACCTGCGATACAAGTTTTATATAATCCAACAAACAACTCGATAACAAAGAAATAACAATCAAGCTACGCAAGTCGTAGACACGACGTTGGTTCGCTAAATCATCACCGTTCGAGGATGGTCCAAAAATGTGAACGTTCCAAGAAATTTGATCTTTCCACGGTAGGAAGCACAGAGCGTGTTATATATATATACATGTTCTTCTCGACGGCAAAAACGTAGTGCAGTGTACTCTCGACGGTGGTCCAGGACGTCCACATCGCGGACGGGTCTCGTGGTCTCGCCAGCTCTCTCACAGGAACGCTTAGATCCCGCGCGACAAATTCTCAAGCGCGCCGCTTCGTAATTGCGATTTACGAGCCGTGGTCCTCTCCTTCTCTCGCTCTTCCCTCGTTCCAACCCTGTTCCACCTCTTTATCCCTCTCTTTCACTCCAACCCCTACTTTCCAACGAGTCGAGCACTTAATGGCGTGTTGAATAACGGATTTATATACTGGGCCTCGAAATACGCGGCAGGACGCGGTTCGCGATACGCCACGGACGTGTTTACGACGCCGAAAATACAAATTGCGCCGACAAGAAAGAGGGAAGGGGGGAGTCGAAAAGGGTGGGCAGAGCTTGTATGCAGCTTCTGATATCACAAAAAACGCAACGACAGACGGTACGCGACGATACCAACGGAAATAAAAGATGATACGCGTGGTGTAACCACGGTTCATTAAGCGGATGGCCGTCGAGAGAGACATTGGATTCGAGCGAGGCTCGTTAACGACTTTCGGAAATGGCGCGCCGTGCCGCTTCACGTATCCGGTCGAGTGTTACACTTCAAAAAGTTCACTGTCGTTTCAATTAATCGGCCAACTTCCTCGCGACAGCGCGAGAAAAGGGGTTCCAAGGGATTAGACGCGGATAGGAATGGTAGATGTTGGCTTCTGTCTCTGGAGCTTCGTTTTGGAGTTGCCGTCCCTTGAGAGAAATATTGTTACGCCATTCGTTTATGCTTCGCTACCTCTCGTGTATTTGAGGTGCTTTATGGATGAGAGAGTTTGTTGGTTTATTTGTTTCACTTGTGTATTTGTTAGTGTACAGAGTAGATACAGAACAATAATGAAAACAGTTATCGTATTCGTGATGACAATTTGCTAAAAGAAACTTAAAAGGCTGTAATTTTTAACCAATAACATGTTTTACATAGCGTCTTGATATATGAAGATCTCGCGTTAACACGACGCAGGAATCTAATCTATCACACGAAACTCTAAAAAAATTTGCATTTCTAATAGCAACATTCATCTTCTACGATCAGTTCTAATCTAAGTCGAAAATAGTTAATCAAACGTTACAAAAGGATGAATCTATCGGAGTGATGATCACCAACGGAACTGAATTTATTACGAACCCCAGACGATTCGAAGCTTATATACGTGTACTTTTTTTCTTGATTCCTCGAAGTAGAAGACGAATGGCGAAATCTGACGAGACCGACATTGTTGTACGCTTAGGTTCTCTTCGTGGAGCGAGGGCAGAGATCGTCGGGCTTGTTTTTATCGGAAGACGTCGGTCGGTCGAAACCTGTCGAAAAAGTCGGTCTCCAGCCGCGTGTGGCTGCCATCCAGACTCGCGGCTGAACGAACGTTTCGTACCAGGGCGCCAGAAAAACGCGATACTGATTCTAGAAATCCCGGAATCGGTTCGTCCGCAACACATGTCACCGAGCGAAAAAACCATGACGCTCGTGGGATCTGCCGAAACGACGGTGTCCTTTACTTCGACCAAGTCGAATTGTTAACAGTCGAATTTCCTGTGTCAACGCTAACAGGCCCAGGATTCGTAGAATACAGTTTAATGACGTTTAACGTAATACTTCATGGAATCAAACAAAACATACTATTTTTTTGTAAAGATGATTGGAAGATATTCTTTGATCCTATTTTAAAATTTTCGGTAATGTTGTTCACATTCGAAGTTTTGCTATTCTAGTATTTTAGTTATTCTATTTGGATAATGGAAATAACAAATAGATGTTAAGTTTACACCAGACATAAAGAATGCATGACTAGTTCTTTCAAGAACATTACAACTTAAAAATTGTAGAATGTCTAAGTTAACTGAACAATAGTAGTATCTTAAAAATTAAATCTACGTGCAATATTTTGATATTAAGAACATACCACGATCAAAGACTTGAACACAAACTACCAAGTACAAACTACCAAGTAAAAACCATCAAAACCTTGCAACTCCAAATCCTCGCTCCACATCCATCGCCAGCGTCGTTCAATTACATTCTTCGTAATCCAATTCTCCCAATACCTCTCACGCTGAAAAGAAAAGTGGCATCACGTGGATGTGTCACGTCGAAACGATCTTCGACCTGAGCAATTCGAGAGCACCCGATCTCTAGTACTTTTTACCTTGGAAGTATGAGCACGTAACTCGCTGGGAGCAGCAGAAACGT
Organism: Bombus vosnesenskii; assembly: GCF_011952255.1. Taxonomy (NCBI): domain Eukaryota; kingdom Metazoa; phylum Arthropoda; class Insecta; order Hymenoptera; family Apidae; genus Bombus; species Bombus vosnesenskii. The sequence continues at coordinate 4,692,250 of NW_022882938.1, forward strand.
CGAAGAAAGGGCGAACAACGTGTGGCTGCCATCCAGGCTGGCGAACGATCACGAGCAGGGACCACCGTAGCTTCCACGATGGAACTGCGCGCGGCTACCAGTCCTGAAGGACGCGGAATTGTGCAGAGAAATGGGGAACGTAGAGACGACGGCAACGGTGAGCAGCAGGACAAGGAAGAAGGGACAGAACGAGCTGGTGCACAGTGTGCTCTGAGAGGAGAAAAGCTTGGAGGTTGGAGAAAAGGGGGTTGGGTTAGGAACCGACTCGGCGGCGTGTACTTGGCAATCGAAGGAAGCGATAAACCACGAAGACAATACGAGCTCTCCATTGTCGGGGAGCTACGGAGTCTGGGGTGGAGGACTGTCTTCGAAGGAAGGCGAAGCCAAAGCGACGAAAGAGGAGGAACAAGCAGGAGAGCCGAGGACAAGCAGAAGGAATACGAGGGGCAGGCGAACGTCGCGAAGGTCCAGGCAAAAAGTAAACCGACTACCGGGCTCTCTCCTAGTCCTATTGACTAACTTCAGCATTCACTGGCGTCCTCGACGTCGTCTTCTTCTTCCTCCTCCTTCCCCATCCTCCGCGGTTTCCTTCCACCCTCTCGCTTTCACTCGTTGCTCCGACTGGCTTGCACCCTGTCCAAGCTCCTGCAATTAATTAACTCTCGACCATGGCGATCGGGCTGGCCGATGTTCGGCGAACTTTTAATCCGGCCTCTGCTCGTGACTCCCGCTCCTCGTCGTCATCGTGCCCCCGGGAATCTTTTTCGGTTGCTGTATACCCCGTGGCTGGTTCCATCGCTCGTTTCTCTTTTTCTGTCTTTCTATCGTTCCACCTTCTTCCCCTCGATTCATCCCAACTTCGTATGTATGTATATATGCGGTTTGATGTTGTTGCTGTAAGGTAGACGCTGGTTCTTCCTGCTGCTGGGTTGAGAGACTCTTTCGGGTTGTTCTGTTCGAGAGAAACTATTATGTTGCTTGGATTCTCGAGGAATGTTTTTAGAGTGCTTGCGATTTTTATTACCGTGGGTTGAGGAGGAAGGGGAAGTCTTTGCCCTGTGGTCTTCATATCGATTACGGTCATTTTATATTCATTTTGTACAATAGTGTGAAATTGATACGATGGGACAAATTTAATTACGAAATTAAACAAATTTAATGACGAAAATAAGAAACAGACGAGGATTAAGTTTTTGGCTGGCGCAAAAGTTAAAGCAATATTTCAAGCTCAAATTAAAAAATATTTAACGATCGCCGTTTCGTATGAATAATTGCCACGCGTGAATAATCGCCACGCGTTTTTCTACCCTCGAAACTGGCGTCGACCATACGTATTTGCACCGGGCAATAATCGACGTCCGGATACCGAGCTCTCCGACGTTATCAATCCCAACGAGGACATCGAGGACGATCAACAACCGCACCGCAAGAAATTCCGTGCAAAAACAATCCGAAAGCTGGAAGTTTCCGTGATGAAAAGTGGGCGGACGCGACGAAACAAAGAAACAAGGACGAAGGGAATCCGTTAACATGGTGGAAGCCGGGGGTGAATCGGTCGTTCTCCTCGCGGAAAATATGATTCCCTTCCGCCGGTAGACGTTGATCGAGAATTCCTCGATTAAGACGTCTTTCTCTTGTTTCTTACCTTTTTTTCTTTTTCTTTTCTTTTTTTCCGTCTTTCGTTCATCTCAAGGGGAGAGATTTCCTCGCGCTGGAAGCGAGAAAAACTTGCCGACCGAGTGGAGGGGGATGAAACGAGCCACCTGCAACGTCCTCTGCGAAGAAAGGAAGTTTATATTCCGTCGTTGAAAAATGCCGTCGTATTGTGGCGTACCGTGGAAGCCTCGAAGAGGACGTAACGGCCGGGAAATTTACGTCCAACGAGATTTATGAATATGCACACAGGAGAACCAGTGGGATCGTGCCGGTTTCATGGAAGCAGCCTGCTTATGCACCAACTTCCATACGATTCGATCGATTTAACCTTGGAAATTGTGGACTGGTTCTTTGTCCTGGAACGATAAACCACCGAGAAATATCTTTCGCGGACACGTGCTTCGTGCGACTAAAGTCGATCGTTGAATGAATCTACTTATCTATTATTCACACCTTCGAAATATATCCCATTACACTTTGTCGCTGGTGGTGTAAAATTACAGTAAATACAAATTTGTATTTTTCACAAACGGAAAGCTGAATGAAAAGGTGATACAAATACGTTTTTCTCTAAAACGAGATTGAATGACATAAAAATTAAGAAGCATGCGGACTTCTTTATTACAGCAGATTCTACCCACAGCTTTATTAAAACGAAAATTTCTTTACACGATGTGCATGATATATACTGTTATTTATTGTAACATACGAAGATTAGATACAGGAGAAAAACATCACAAGTATATTCTTATTAATTTTTTAATTGTAATGTTACTTTATGCTTAAACAGAGGAATGTTTTATACAGACTTGTATTAAAGAGATATTATATTAAAGTCTTTCAACCATTAAACCGCATATAATTCAGAAAATTAACAAAACTGTACTTATTATATACTTTGTCTCACACGCATAAATCCTTTTCTTCGTAAATTAAATAAAATTCTTATTACGCAAGGTTAGGAAAAATTAAGTAAAATCCTGCCCAGTCAACGTGACTTGTTACAGTAACACGAAACACAGACACACGACAAAAGAAGTCATAGTACGGCGGATTAAACCTTCAACCCTCTCTACCAGTCTCGTCGCTGCGGGTGATTTCTCAAATCCGTGGTCGCGCTAATTACAACGTTTTTCTCCTATCCCGTGACCGCTAATAACTCGTCCCTCGGTCGCATTAGGGATGCCTTGTCGCGCTTTCTGTCAAAAAAACACCAGCAAAATCGAGCGAGAAAAAGATAGGAGAGGAATGGTAGAAAACAAAACGAAATGGAATGGCCAGAAAGGAAAAAGGAACCGAGGCGAAGGAGCTGTCGTCCTGGTTTGGGTTCCCACCAGCGCGAAATTGCAAGGATGACCTCAGAGGTCGTAGGACTAATGTATGCGGACGTACAGTTCTTTACGTGCTCCCTTCTTTCCCTCCCTGTACCACGATTTCTCGTGCTTCCTTCGCCACCTCGCTGTTTTTTACCCTTTAGTCCCTGTGGTGCACGCTCGCCACGGACTTTACGTAATACGTAGGCTCGCCAGAAACGTTCCAACGAGTAGCATGAAGTAGGGAGGGAAGAATTCTTCTTCGTTGCTGTGCTGCTTCGTCGACTAAAATGGAAAAAAGGGAATGGTAGAGTACCGGCGATTCCTTATCCGGAAAAGAGACCGCACAGCCTTCGCAAAGCTCAAAATGAAATCGTGAAAAAAGTTATGAAAAGTGGCACTTGATTTTTAAAACAGTGGAAGAAGCGAGGATGAATTACAAGATAGCTGGTGAAATTTCGAACGTAGCAATTCATTGTGTTACTTAGAAAACGAAGGTGTATGCATTCGAAGGTTTACTATTGGAAGCGTCGCCAATTGGAATTTTTCTAATTTTCTCTTACAGGAAGAAAACACATCCATTGCACTAATATATTCTACATTATGTTTCTTGTAACCGATCTTCGACAATTTAGAAATTTTGAAAGATCGAGATCGTGGAAATTATGTCTTCATACAGCTAGAAGGCAGAACAGACCGTTTCAAAACACTGTGCATCATGGAGCACACATGGAGGAACACGCTGGATATCGAGTTCGAAAATTATGAAATGGTAAATCTTGCGAGTGGTCTGATTTTTATCGGATATTCGCTGGGAATTCGGAAATAGATATGGATTCTAGCGATGGTTTTATCGATAGAGGATGAATGGAGGTGAATCGAGGGGAAAAGTATAAGGTTCGTAAATCGTCGGCAGGGTTTCCATTTTGGATAAAATAGTAATTCGAGGTCCGGAAATTCTGGAAGTTCGTGGCGAACGTTAGTTTATGACGTCAAAGAACGAAACGGATCGGAGAACAGCTGTGGGCACATTTGCTGGGATTAAGAGCCTTAATCCTCATGACGGGTGTTGATTTAGAAAAAGGAAAAATAATTCGTGGCAGTGAAAGTTGACACTGAGACAGCCGCGTCTTTCGAATTGTGGCGTACCAACGTAAATTAACCACCAACCAACATAAATCAACATAAACTACAAAGTCCACATTTAAAGAGTATTTGACTTGCGATGAATAATAAGCAACCTCAAATCTTGTAACATTTACACTTTAAAAATATTGAAACTTTCAAGCGTTCGAACTTTTGAATCTTCAAATTCTTTAATTGATTGAAATTAATGTTTTAGACGGGAATAACATTTTTAACGTTTTTAACTCAAGCTTTCTTGTCGCGGGATTAAAAAGTATATTAAATGTACGTACATTCTCCCCACCCCCGACATGAAACACAACTCATAAATCATCCCAACAAGTAGTGCGATATATAAAAAATTCTATAATTCTTTCCAAATTAATTTTCATCGTTTCAATCTGCGGAACACGAAGTTTCCTACAGTGATTAGCTGTATCCAGAGCCTCGTTAGCGGTGAGGTATAGCCCGTGGCAAATTACTCGGCTGATTACTTAGCCATTACGTTTTATCGCGCGGCGATTTCTTTCGAAAAGGAGCAGAACGGTAAAATACGACCGGTCGTTTCGGTTCGATCTTGATAAGAAACGCAAGTTTTCAAGTGTGACGAGAACGTTACACGCGCTGCGTGTACCTCCGCCGTCCCTTGAATACAACTTTCGAAGGAATCGTCGTCGTTAATGTTATCGGTGGCGCGCATTTTACAAAAGTCTTTCGCCGAGTCACGCGACGAACGCGCGCGAAAACGAGTCACCGGCTAGTAAATCATCGGAACTCGTCATTAATCACGGAAAGCGAGCGCGAGCACGCCGCGATCCGACGCGGCCGTTACAAATTGTGTTACGCGAGATGCGCGCGAGATAATCGCGGCGAGCCAGGCGCCGATTGCCCTGCTGCTTTATGACTCGTCGTTTGGATGGTTTCTGGTGTCGCATATCCCCGTCAGTCTATCTACAACGATTTTTCTCTCCCTTCTCTTTTATTCGAAAGCTTTTGTAACGCGCACAACAACGTACTGAATTTTTAAATTGCCTGCCTATAGAATATCGAAAATATGACTTGTCTTCTCATCTTGTCACTGATCTTCCGTAGTCTTCGTATGTGTCACCTTTCAATGTACAAAGTCACGTATCTATGTCATACTATAAACAGTATTAATTTATCATATTTGTCATAATTTTATACTTTAAGTACCCTGTCTGATCTCAAAATGAATCACAAATGATTCACAGAAATATAAAATATTTCTAATATTTCTAGAGACGCGAAAGAACCGACTATCCGCAATTTGATTCCTGAAGCATCATAGCCTCAAAGGTCGTAGCATTGAAGAGGAACGAAGACTAGGACGCGGCGTAGAAAGCGAAAACGTTGATTCTTTCGCAAGAGTGCGGATTCTGCGGCTGTATTGCGAAGGGTAACGACGAGCGAACGGATTTCGCAGATCGGCTTAACCTGAGCCACCGTGAGCCTGGTTGCAGCTGTCGTCCGCAGCGGAAACTCTGCCTGTCGTCCGGAATCCCAACCGTGGCAGCGCTCCTGTTGCGACGACGTCATTACTTATGCAAGCCCCACTTACAGCTCGTCCTAAAAGCCGTTCGTTTCCCTCCCTCGTCCTTGTCAAAGAATGCTCGCAACCCGTATCCTTCCTGTCGAAGAACGATTTCGTCAGGCTTTCACGGTTTGAAACGACCGCGTTTTTTAGTTTATCGATGCGATTATAAACGTTTGATGAGTTATTTGGACACAGATATACAAATAAAAGGTATTGAAATTGGTTAAAGGTGTATTCATATTTTATTGTAATATATTCAACGCGTATAAAATGTATGTGTTAAACCAATAAAACGAACCCCTCAAATGTCAAACTGATCAATTCTATTTCGTGTGAACTTCTCAATATCTTGAAAACTAATTTTATATTAAATTAAGTTCATTGATATCATGTGTGGTATATCATTGTTTACATTTTCTTATGTGTATTTTTTATTTCACTGCATACGTACTTACCTAATAGAGTCGCCACTACCTTTAACATTTTTGTTTCGATTTAGAAATCGATACTTGTTGAAGTATCGCATGATATATTAAGAATAGAATGCAGGTTCGCGAGTATAATTAACGGAATATTTAATTGACGTAAAACCTTCAAACCGTGATAAATGTTTATCAAAATGTCAGGATCTCAAGGAACTGGTACACGGAGGCAATGGACAGCTCGCGTGCACATTCTACTCGTCGGTTCACATTTCATGCCGTATAGCTAAAGCTAATGCCTTTAGGCAACGTGATTAATTTATAATAACTGACTTGGAAGTGTTTAATTATGCCAAGGAATTAGTCTCCGTATCGTGAAATCTTACCGTACACTTATCTCAATAATTTACCTGTCTTGCCTACTTGTTCAGTTTCAATTTTCCTTTTCATAAACATGCTACCTTCCACCTTACTCCTTCCAATATTCACGTATACGTCTTCAAACATCTACGACTAATGACATTGATAGAAATGAACTGCAACTGTGATCAAAGATATCAATTTAATCAAAAAGTCAAAATATCATTAAAAATATTTCAGTAGAACTCAATTTTCCTTTTCATAGACGTGCTATCTCTAAACCTACTTCTTCCAATGTCCATGTACACGTTTCGAGACATTTACGACCAACAACATTAATACAAATTAACTTTAACAGCAACCTTGCTAAAAATTCAAAATATTATAAAAAATATACTTCTAAAGTTTCGATTTTCTCTTTGGAAACATACTATCTTCCAATTTACACCTTTCAGTTCTGATATATTCGTATTAAAACATTTACGACTAATAGCGGCGACCAAAGTTACGTTTAACCAACGATCTTACCAAGAATCCAAAATATCAAAAAAGATACTCTTTTAAAATTACGACTTTCTTTGTTATAGACATACCACCTTTCAACCCATTCCTTTCGAATGCCCCATACACATTTTCAACCATTTATAACAAATAAAACCGATAAAACGTAACTTCAACCACAATTAGAGACATTAAATGTGCTCAAAATTCAAAGTATCATAAAACGTATCCCCGTGGAGCAATGTTCGTGGAACAATCGTTGTAGCAAACCTTGAAGCCTCTCCTTTAAAATATTTTTCGTCTCATCCCGATATGAGTTTCCGTTTCCGAGATATCGTCCTTCAAAGTAAACGTAATTTTTCGGCGGTTTACTATGTCCTCTCAGTCGCACATATCGGACTTCTCTCTCGTACACTCGTCGCTGACCTGTCCCAAGCGGCCGACCGTTGCGCTGGTCAGCGCTAGACAGCGTCTGCGTTTTTTTTACTATTTATTACGCGCTTCCTGGAAAAAAGTAGGTCACCCCGAATGAATGACGTCCTATACATAATAAATGGCTACTTCGATGGCTTATATCTCCGGAACGGATTGAGATACCAACGTGGGACAAAAAGCATCTTTAAAAGCATACTTTCTACTATCTTTTGAGGCTATTTGCATAACAAATTGTTAAATATTTTGAGAAATATGTGTGAGTCGAAATTGACGTTTTATAGTGTCTATTACTTCCATATTCGTTATAAGGGAACTGTAATAAGTATATTATGGATGTTCAAACGATTGACCAATGATATGGAATCATTTTTTCAGTTATACCTATAATGAACTTTTTATGATTCTGTTATTTACTGCAAATTAATATCATAAAACGTTAATCATGATTTTTGTCTAAAACATTTTTCAGAATAAAAATTCTCGCGTTTTCTTAACTTCTTTGATTACGTGGGACACGTACAGTTGGTTGATAACGTACGAATAAGTGCAAGTTAAACAGAGACTCGTTTTAGCTCCTAAGTATTGTGAATACTCTGCTTCGAACGTTTCCTGTATTTTTACATATGGAACGTACTATGTATACATATTGTATAATGTATATTTTATACATCTTTCCATATTCAAATTTCTCATAGATATACAAATGTCGAAAGTGAAGCGATAATTACGTAAAACGATCGAGGATACTGGCATGTATATTATTTTCTACGAAATTAGAGGATAGCGGACAAGAAAGTTCACCTGGAAAGCAAACCGAAGATAAATGGCTCGACCTACACCCAGCCCATCTTCATTTGCATCCGGCGAAAAAAAGCAAGGAATCAGATTGGCGTAGCACGGTAACGCGATCGCTATGAGCGATCGTTCGTGCCAGACGATGCTATCATTCCCCGTAAGCGTTCAGATTAGACGGAGGAGGAACTTCAACGAGGTCAATCGTTACGGTCGCGATGAATATTCAACGAACTGTGGAAGGAATAAAAAAAGCGAGAAAGAGCAAAAAATACACAATAAGAGTGAAGAAATAGGAAGAAGAAAGAGAGAGAGAGAGAGAGAGAGAGAAAGCAGAAAAGAAGATACAATTATCCGTAACGATCGATTCGTCCCAATTTCCATATTTCGATCGTCTTGTGCGGAATATGATTTTCGTTTCCTTTTACTAACTTCGACGTATCGAACCATTTCGTCATCTCTTATTCATGCAATATGGAGCTGTTATTATTGTAACATCGATTCGATTTAATTCGGGGGAAGATGTCATTTGTAGTGACCGCACGTTGCATTATATGAACCACGAACCATGTCTATTATAATAGTTGGAATGGATGGAACAGAAAGGGATTAATCTACTTAGCTATTTCCTAATAGAAAAAATCGCTTATCTTTTCTCTTCCAGATTACGTATGCAGAAATTAATTTCTGCCGAATGAGTTACTCCTGATATTTTCATTCTAATTAGTTTTATACAGAGAATTCTTGTGAAATAATATAGCTTTTATTAATTTACTTTCAAAACCTTATCAACAAATACTGTTACGTAGCAAGAAATACATAATTCGTCGAAAGTAAAAAAAAAAAATAAATTATTCAAATCAGGACAAATTGATAAAAGTAATAAAAATAATTTGCAAGTGGCTCGCCGCAACTCAGAACATTTATTGATCGGATTAAGATTTTAACACCTTAAATACGACTACAGGATACAACTTTCACTATTAGAAGTCATAAATAATAAACAAATTTTGCTCCCATATTTCGTTCCACTCTAATGTACAGAGAGGCCAACAGAAATACAACCCGTGACGAGAGAGCAAGTAGAAGAGATACGGGGGAATCGGATTCTAATTTTACACACGCCATTATATTGTCGGAATTATACGAGCGCCGAGATACCCCGTTCATATCGAACGGTTTCGACGTTAATGCATCATTGAACGACATTGCACCGCGCACAGACGATAGCCAGGTATATTCCTACGGCCGAGCCACTCGCGACCCAAGCTCTATTTCTATTTCCACGTCCCTTGAATTAATTATCACGGACTTCTGTCCGCTATTCCCGCGCGCCAGTCACCGATACCCATCGATTATTCATCGAAGTTTCTCGTTGGATCGTCCCTCGATAGCGTTGCTCCGTCATACCGGGACGAAACGTTGCACGTTCGTCTCGTGGGGATACCCTTTCAGATACGATGCCCGATACGCGATCAGAACAACGTCCTTAAAGTTCCTCCGCTTTCTTTCTCGCTTGTAAACAACGACAAGTCGTGATTGAACGGTGAAATTCGTTGGATTGAGATCCGATACTCGATTTTGGACAAGATTAAATAGATAGAGATATTTTAGACTCTCATAGGAAAATGGAACATTGAGGAAGGATATTTCATCCTTGAATCTCTTTGGAAAGAATTTTTAGTTTCGTTGAAAAAATTGTTAACGTTCAATTAGATATAATAAAAACATTGTTGAGCATATCAACATTTTTTTAGATTTTTTGATAGCCTAGAACAGTGAATTAATTATCGATACGAATGACAGAGTTTGCTTACAGATTATAAAAAGAATATGTGTTTCCCTGAAAGATTATACAAAGTTCGGAAAAATTGAATTATCCCTTGGACGAATTTATAAGATGAAGCAACTACATAATAAATATCCCATATCTTTATTCTTTCATGACTATAAAATCGATAGAAAGTGTCAGATTTCGCAGGGCATGACCTACTGTTGTGTCACGTGAGGTCAACGTAAATTTAGTGGCGAACATATAAAATAGCGGCGCTGGATTTGTTCCGCGTGACGTGATAACGCGTAGGCTTTCGTGACGCGATCGCTGCCGTGTATCTAGCTTAATCCAGTAGCGTACAACTCCGTGCAAGTGAAAGTCATTAAGCGTTACTTCTACTGGAAACGTGGTTACAATCGCTCGTTTTATTCTTCCCTTTCGTTGAGATGAACGCTTCTTATAGAATACCATGCTATCAAATGTCAATGCTATACAATAGAACGACGACTCATAACGTATCAAATTGATATAATCTACTATTTAACTATCTTGAGAAATCTTTATTTCATTGCAAAAAAACTTTAACAGAGAAATTATTAAAAATTATTTCGTTTATCTCTCGCACCATAAAAGACTCACAACCTTCGTTCAACGACCTTAGTTCGATCATCAAAGCTCTTTCTATTCTCACAAATCACAGCAATAATTTAACAATTCGAACATTTCACTCGTTGATGAAGCAAAAAATATACTACTATACATCTTTTACAACTATGGATCTCTTCTAACAAGCTCCATGGAGCAGACTTGTATAGTCAGTCTTCTCGTTCACGTAATTCGTAGATGTATGATTCAGAGACGGAAGAAAGGGAAGAGAAAGGACACAAGCAGGTCTCGTTCGCCAGGACAGCCACGAGGCGTTTCTTTGTTCCCGGGGAACGTTACATTTATCTCCGTTCGAAATTTTTATAGCCGGCTACCGCTCGACGAATGCATTCATAACGCATAAAAGACAATGGCCCCCGTAAAAGTCGATGTCCGTTACCAGTGATCGCTTACTGGAGCAGAAACAAGACCCGCAACCGCTGGGACGAAACTTCCATCCTGGGTAGGGAAATGGAGTGTAGAGGATAACCACGGAGAGAGGAACGAGACTCTAATTTTATAGCCGCCATTATCCGCGGGGACACGAGGAGATGTGTAGTGTACTCGGCATATTGATCCAAGGCGTAATACATTATCGATCAGCGTTTGTTGGTAAAGGTACACTGGTGCTGATCGCGGTTGGATAAATTTCGAATTACGCGAGCAAAATTGATTTTGCTGTCGCTGAGTGAAGAGGTGAAATTTCGTAAGCTGGACCATTCAGAAAGCACGTTGATCAGTTGCATAAATTGAAAAGTGATTTCACAATTCATAGTTATTTATGACGTTCTTTTGCGATAAACGAACATACGGAAATAAGTCACTTGTTCCTTGAGAATAGTATAATGAAATTTTAAAAAAATCAATAAAAAGCGAAGGTGATCGGTGCGGCTCCTGGGAGGTTCAAATTTTCAAGTTTCCTTTGCATCAGCTAAAAGATAAAGGAATTGATACATATAAGAAAACTGAGAAGAAAATAGCTATAAGAGTTTTGAATCATAAAAGTTGGACTGCTCAATTTCTCTCTTGACTTGACTTTAAGACGAAACGATCGCTGAATGTGCCTTTTTCATGAGATAGGAAGGACGAGAAGGAAACGGTCGTCCGAACTCTAAAACCGAATTCGATAATTTTAATTTTAGTCAGAGAGATCATTGAATGTTTCTCCTTCGTGAAGTACGATAGAAGGAAATTTCACCGAAAATGGAGAAAGAAAGATCCTTCGGAAGAGGGAGGAACAGTGACGCTGGTGTAGAAAATCGCAAGACACGGAGGAACGGTTTCCAGGACGCGTAAGAGCATTAATTCGCGAACTTCTCCAGCCGAATCTCGCTTCGAACGTTTTCTCATTCAGTGCAGGACCCCGGGATCTTCGTGGAAACTCCTACTACCCGCCGATGAGATCCCAGTGAACTCATTAACCCGGAAATCAACGGCCGATTCCCAAAGTTCCTCGCGCTAGAGTGGTGCAAGAACGACCGATGGGAAACTTCCATCTGCAATAACGCGACCGATGACAAAACTGCCATTGTTTAACTTCCCGACAATGCGCCCGGATGAACAGCCAGAGAGGGTCTTAAAAGCGGAAAGTTCGCGCCGAGACGGAAAGTCCCCTTGCGATTTTCTATCCGTAAGGAGGACTTTCGTAGACAATAGCAACTTCCGTTACTGACCTCTTCAACTTTGGCTACTACTTCGCTGAAGAAAGGAACTCTTTCTTCTTGCAATTTATACGCGTTGATCAATTTTCTTACACGACATTTTCTTCCACAAGGACAGTGGAGATTTGATGGGAAATTATAGATAGTATCGATAAATTTTTAACGAACTGGATAAGATGGGGTAGAAATATCATCTATGATAAATTTATGGGGATTTTCTATATTGGAATTTTTCAGAACAGGATATATCTGGATCAGTGTTTGAGTATTTTATATAGAATGGTACAGTAGGAGGATTTCACGTGTAAAAATAGCGTGGAGAACGTCGCGAAGATCTTCTGACAGCTATTACAGATGAAACACTGGTTCGGGCCATTTGTTGTTCCTATTTTACTCGTCCATGACTCTACTACCTCTTTTTTGAACGTCGCTATTTAAGAATAAAATACTTTAGTATACTATCAGTATAAATATTATTAATGTGACATGTGTCTCCTGTCTTCCGAAGGAAGATTTCCTCAGGCGTCGGCAATATCGAGCTTACCAAAATCGTCTTATTACCAAGTAAACAAGTCCATCCCTACAGGTCCTCCACCAGAAGCGAGAGCTTTAAGACTCCATAAGACAGAACCTCCGAAAGAAGATTATTTCCTCCATAAACTATGAAACTTTCAACGCCACTATTTCTCTTCCAAATATACTTCACCAAACTTCATCCTTCTCTTTCCATTAAAGCAACTCGGAGGATCAAAATTTCTTATAGATTGCTTTCTATTCTAGAACTGCGATAGTTTCGAGATGGCTAAAGAAACGATACTTCGCGATAACGTCGCACACTTGGTAAATGAAAAATTCGTAAACGAGATGCCTCATTGAATATTTCATCGCGAATTCTGGTCACTAAACAGGATAACATAAAGGAAAGGTGAGGGGGAGAAAAGTGGAAGTCTCAAGGGGGCTTTCCTGAATTATTCTCAGCGTGTCCTGGTGGAAAGCGTCGTCGCCGTCGGCGGTGGCGTCGTCGTCGTGGTTCCAATCTCGTGGGCAAGGCGAGACGCGACACCGTGTTTTACCTCGCGAGGTTTTATGGGTATCGCTTCTTCCGACGTTATTCGCCGATAGGACGCTCCTAGCTGCGGCCTATGCACTGCACGTTTCGGAACTATGCACCCTATGGATTTTTAATGAACCATGCGCTACCTTTTTTCCGGATAGATACCGGGAAACAGCCAGGAAAAATAGCCGAACCCTGAGGTCCGAGCTGATTTACGAGACGGGGAGGATGTGGAGACTGAACGTGGCACGTTTTCGCTGCACATGAAATGCGCTTTTTCTTGTCTGTTTTGCCTGCTCGTCCTGTGATAAAACACGGGCTACTTCTGTTTGCTGAGTTTTAGGTATTGTTTTCTTTTTTAATACGTAGGATTATAGTAGTTGTTATCAAGTGGCCTGTTTTCTTTCATGTGATCGTTTATTGAGAGATGATTTATATCTGAGTTTCGGTTTAAATGTTTGATAAGAATAAATTCCCGAAAATTCGTTCGATAGATCTAGGACAGTGATATATAAATTGATGTTATATTTGGAAAGTAAAATTAGAATTCATTTAGAAAAGTAGGGTGAACTGTACTATATTTGCAGAAATTCAATCAGAAATTTAACTCGACGAATATCTCATATAGAATTTACGAGTATCCGTTGAGAGTTTTAGAGAAGAGCGTAGTCCGCTGCTTCTATTAAGAAAATTTTACATATAATCAAGAATACGATAGAACGATAGCCTTAAGGAGCTAAAAAAAACCACTTATCCTAAAGAAGCGCTCTTTCGCGCAAGCTCCTCTCTTTACCTGGCCGTGCGATCGAAAATTGGTCCAGGAGGAATGCTCGTCGCTGAAGACATCCAATTAAAACGAATTAAATCCCACCTAACCGCTCTTCAGCCACGCGATTTACGGGACGCCCCGCGGCCTGCTATTAAGTCGTGCCGGCCGAATCCTCGAGATTCTTTCGTAATCGGTCGACAGCGGTGGAACGCGGGGATTTCGGGGCCCCAGGGGGGCGATCGCAGCGACGGGAGACTGGAATGAGTGGTGAGCCACGAACTCGAGAGAAAGGTAGAGATATGACGATGCTGAGGAGCAAGAAAAAGAAGATATAAATTTTCCTTCTCTTTTCCTCCTTCTTTCTTTTTCTCTAGGCACGGTCATTAAGACTAATTTGCGTCAAATCGCATCGAAACTCGTCGACAAGTTTTTCGAGAGGGTCGAGACGAGTCGCGCCAGGGGCGGCGCCTGTAACACGTGGCGCCCCGCGCACATGTGTGCTCTCGACATACGTGACGAGGGCAAATTATACCAATTTCTGTGGCATGCGCTCGATCGGTTTTTCGCGTAGTAAACGCACACGTCTTCACGACGATTCGACGCCTCGGGTGCGAACGACGGTCGCGTCGCTTCGCCGAAGAAAGTTTGATTGGTGCAAGGGCGAGATTTTGAAGAAGGAAGATGAGTTCTAGGGGACTTTATTCTTACCAAAGTGAATGGTTTATGTTTAACCTTATAGAGAATTCCGTTTCGCCTCTGCATTGTTTAGTTTATTAAAGAATTAGATTATGTGTCAGCTGTATCACTGAGCAGTTATATTTTTAAAACGTCCATTATTTTTAATGCTACAGTAACAACGTAGAATAACAAGTATATTAAAAGATACAACTGCTCATTCAATTTACGTGTTTCATTTAATTTCAACATCGATCATTCTCGTGGTATCGTCAACAAATAATACTGCTAGTCATAATAACCACCAGCCTTACCGTTTCTTACCGTAAACCTGCTCCATATCTTCTTTATTCCATTACTTCTTTCAATTGGAAATCACAGTCATCTTATAATTACCGTGATGAAGAGGAAGTTTCACACCAGCTCTAACTACCGTCGCAATTTTTTAGTCACCATTTTTCACCTACGATAATATCAAACCTCAGATCAGATAAGTATAACGTATTTAGCCGTTAACGATTCATAAATCAATCAAGCGGAACTTGTTGGCACACTTTGGAAGCATCCTACACAAACAGTCTTAACGTAGAACATAATAAGAATATACTCGTATTCTCGCTAATTCCAACACCACAAATGGCGTCAGCCATTCAAAAAATCAATCCAATGATTCATCCAACGAATATACGTTCTTTTTCCATTAATCCCCGTTGATAATTTTCGGCGATGTTGCACACGAAACGAATTTTAATTAACGGAAGAAGTGGGGGGCTTGACCGGGTTGCTGAGTCGGCAACGGATTTAATACCCGTGCGAATCGAGGAAATGCACACGGGCAAATGGAACGCAGACATTAGCGCGGGTATCACCATTAATTCTGTTCAATCGCGATAAGCCGAAGTCAACGTGTGCCGACAGTCCCGTGAGGCATTAGGGTCGCTTACGTATGAACTCGCCGCGGCGATATATCGCCGCGCATTCGAAACCGCTAAAGTCTCGACGTTAATCTACCGAATAAGGATATGTTGGCGCGTTAAGGTGTCCCTCGGTTATCCAACGTCGATTTATCATAAACCGACCAGCCAAATATTTCGCGTTTCGTGATTAATTGCCTGGGAACTCGTGCACGCCACATCGCGCGATGCTTGACGCGTGCAGCGTGTTACGGATAATCTCTTCTTGTGTTTTCAACGAATAGAATCGGTAAGAGGCTTCAGATCTGTACCATCTTTCCTGTGTTGACAATTTATCGAAGCTAAGCTAGTCAACTTCATCTTTTTACACTTGGGATTTGCAACGAGAAAATCTAAGAAAGAATTCTCTCATATTTTTCTCGGATACAGTGTCTTAGAATTTTTTCTGAATTTTCTCGCGACGAGTACATATTTACATAATATTATCAGATTTAATACTTCCTTTGCTCCAAACCGAAGAATTTTTAAAACGGAGAGAAAGTCAGTATAAATGTGGTATGCTTCTCTATCTTTAAACACCATCCAATAGAAAAAAAATAATAAAAACACAAACAATATCATATCAGTGGATTCAAGCCAATATCTACAATCTTCAACCTCACCAAATGTTCCAGCAACAGGTGTCTCAAAGGTGGCTCAAAAATCCACGCGAAAATGCAGCTGCATTTGGTCGAAAAGCAAGGAACAAGGACCATTCGAGGAGCAACTGGAATCCAGAGCAGCCCGAGGTTGCGTAAATTAATGAAGCAGCCGTGAAGCCTACAAACGACCCGGTAGCCCCGGCTGCAATTACGCTAATTCTTCGCGAGGAGGGGAGAGAATCGCGGAACGAAGTCGCACCACGTACACGGGCTGTTATTCGTTTACCCCAATTAAGTTAATCGTCGGTCGCCTCGGAAGCCTGTCCGAGGCGTCGTAACACAGGAAGCCAAGCGTATTGAAATTACGGTCGTTAATGGCGCGATCGGTGATTTTTCACCGTTATATGGCCAGGTAGCCGCGCTATGATTACCAATCTTCCCTTCTTCCTCTTTTATATTCTTTCTCCTTTGCTCTTTCATGATACGCGAAGCGAAGAGTGGTGTACATGTACGTAGAGAGGGATCGGGGAAATTGATATGCCGCGTGGACGGGGCTGGTAGTTATTGTCATCTATGGTCGTTATCTGTACGTGAGCTGGAAGCGGAGGCCGGCTCCGTGAAATGTCTTCATGGTCTGTCATCAGTATCTCGTGTAAATTGCCGATGGACCTCATAAAAATTCCCGTTGCACGTACGCGTTGCACGCCGGGACGCGCGTGGACGTCTCGTGATCCGCCGCCGGTCTATCGTTTGACGGAAACACCATGAGATTTTATTATTGGACACGAATCTCTCTCGACAACCAAGACGGCACTTCGACGCGTGATCGAGGGTGCCGCGTTTCATGTGTAAGCCACTTCGGTTGCTTTGAAGGAATGTTAGGAATTTATGCGAAGGATGTCGTAATCCTTTCTATTTCGAGCCTCTCAAAAAATTCGTCGTATTTCTTTCTGTCCTATTTTTGAATAATTTCACACAGATATTTAGATTGTGGATTTCATGTATTAGGAACTTCAGTTTGTTCGAAGAAATCTGTGGAATTTATGCGAGGAATGTGGTAATCCTTTCTTTTTGAAGGCTTTAAACAAGTTTGTCGTAATATCTTTTTCTTTGGTTCTTTTCGAAGAAGTTTTGGATTGTTTCACGAAGATATTTAGGTTATGGATGTTTACAGAGGAGAACTCCGGTTATACATTAATAAAACACAAATTTTATTCGTTATCTTTTTCATAAATTTCATCGTTGAATTTTCTTTTAACAGTGCGGCCACTGTGCATCTAGACTCCATCTGAATCCTATAATTCTATAAATTTTGAAAATACGTTATATCATCGTATTGTAACTGATTTTCATAAACTACTATCTCAATACGTTTCTTCTACCTTGACAAAACAGTAAGCGAGTTACTCTATCCATGTTTCTCAATTGCATTTACGCAATTTTTACGTATTACTTCATTACTGGATTTTTAATGGCTTAATAGAATGTTAAATGGAAATAGTCAATTAAGGTGAACGTAGATTAATGATCGTGGAACACAGAAAAAATGTTGTTTAGAGACCAGTCGACAAGTGTTCCGGCGTTTAGTTTTCATTTATAACTGGCACAAATATGCTACCCAGTCGCATAGTTTCGTAGTATTTCACGTGGAGATCGTAAAATTATTGCGGCGTAGACATACTATCTGGCGACGGTTCGAGTAATTTCAAATTATTGGCTTCGCTGGTCATTAATGACGAGGTAGCCGCGTAATAGAGTCTGTCATTTGGCCGTTTCGAAAGCAAGAACACGGCTTAGTTTCGCGTATAGCTCGAAACCAAATCACGGGTTGCGAGTAATTTGAAATTATGCATCGTCTAAATCGGTTATTTTCAAAACCGAGAATTCACGTGCTGTTCGTAAACCGGGGTAGCGCGCGGGCGACTATCTCGTGAAATGTTGGGGACGTGCACGTATAAATTCCCGCCGTAATTGCGACGCGACAACCGTTCGTAAATAGAAAGACCAGAACGTGGACCTAGAAAATGGGCGTGGTGATTTTTTATTAAAAGCACGAAACGACCAGCAACGCACCGCGATATTTATTCGCTCGTTTAGCTTAACGAGCGGAACCCTATCCTGCTGACCGTTTGTACACAATTTGTACCGACGATATTCGACCAATCAATGAAAATCACGGTACACAATCATGCAGGATAAACATTTAACATTTGAAACCCGATTTGAAACCGAATTATTTCATACAGAATTTTTAAGTTATACAAATAGGTGGAACAATCAAACTTCAGTTTGTTAATACTACAAACATAGAACTCTTTATATTAGTCTATTTGAATGAACGTTATTGTACGAATTATTGATCTGTAACGTGTATATAGATATACAGAGATATATAATTATAATTACAGCGATATCACGAAAAGAATTGGTACGCGTGTGATCGTATTTTTGCTTTAATAAAAATGCAATATTAATATTGGCAAAAAATTGTGTACATTATTAATCATTGTAAAACTAATAATATGCAAACGTTTCGATGGTTTTAGTATTCTGTATTTTACAATTTCGGTTTCTTCATTCATGTGAACTTTGAAGACTTTGAACAATGTATTTATTTTTCCCTAAAGTTATATATATAATTACAAGTAATCGTATATCATTGAATAAATAACCAACGTTTCTATACAAATGATATATTAAAAATATCCAACATTAGTAAGCACATTCGCAATTATATCTGTAGCGTATTCTTTGTTGGTAGTTTTATCAGTAACTTGAAATTAACAATATAAATGTCAATAATTATTTTTCATATTTTGATAAATCTTTCACTGAAGACTTTTCGAAAATAACCCAATTCTAAGCTAACTCTTATTTTATAGAAGACCAAACTTAAATTTTAATTAAAAATTTCTAATATTTAAACAACATTTCTTTTGATCGACATATTTCACCTTAATTGGCTCTTCTCCACTTCTTCGCTTCACGGAGACTCAAGAACCTGTCTCTACCTATTCCTAATCTCCGAACGCAATTAAGACCGCGACCAAGCGTGAGCAGCAAGCAACAAGACGACAAAGACAAAGTAATATCCGGCTGATTAGACGTTCCTCGAGGGTAGAAACAGGTGGTGTGACCGGCTATATGAAAGGCTTCCATCGGGCAAGACAGGAAGCGAGCAACGAAGCGTGGCGGATTTCACAATCAGCAGCGTCTGCTTTCTTATCGTCCGCTCGACGATCCATCCTTCCGTGGAATCCGTGATTACGCCGCGAGTTTTGCGCTGCCGATTACCGAGCGCGGCAATTTCCAAGGCCGGCCATTCGCGTGCATTAGCGACGACGCGGTTCGTGATAATTTGCTGGCCCGTTTTACCAAGGGAAGAGGAAAGACGAGGCAGATGAATAGAAGGAGAAAAAAGAGAGAAGAGGAAGAGGCACGTAGGAACTTGGTAACGAAACTTCTTTCTATATGGATACGTTGTTTGGTGATTAAAATCCAGATCCTAATTGCCTGTTCGATAATTAAACCGCGTAAACCAGACGCGAAAGAGAATAGTCTATTAAAGGATTAGCTCGAGAAGCGATTTCTTGCGGCGATGGCCTGGAAGGTTGGATTCGACTTGGAAAAGATCGATTACCGAGGAAATTGTAACATGGTTTAGCTACTTTAAAAAAATATTTTAAGAAAGAAAAATAGGATTTAATTATTTCTTGTAGCTGCTTCAGATCTCTATTCCTATTTTCAAAATTACTATATTATTATTTTCTTAATTTTAAAATTGAATGGGTTAATTAAATATTTGTATCGCTGTGTTGACTAATATAAAAAAAGGGGGAAAGAGAAATAACCATTCGTTCTACAGGATATGAAATAGAGTGAACGGTAATGGAAAGATTGGAGGGTATAATAAAATTTGTCAGCCCACAGATCGCTTTCAACAAATGATAGCTGCATTTGTGATAAGTAATGGAATATTTTTTTTCTTATTCGTTAAATCAACTAAGATTCTAAATAAAGAACAGGAAATTCAAATTTGATATCCTTTAAATAAAAAGCATACAAAGCAAGTTTGCCAAAGAATGCTTCAAAATTTATCACCAAATTATACAGATTATCTAAAATCACTTTCCACGCCATCCAAGCGAAACGAGAAAAAGAGACGAGCACCACCAACCCTGGGAATTACAGAGAGTTTTACAGGGAGACACGCAGGATTCACGGACGTTACATTGAAATAATTTCAGCGAAATTTACGACTCGGGAAAAATACAAACGACTCGGCTAATTTCATTCTATCCTCCGCCTGTAAATTATCCCCGGACACAATAACCGGCGACCGAACGCTTGCGTACCACTTCGCGTTCCAACGAACCTCCTCTCCTCTCTCGCAAAAATAATATATTATATCGCCACTCGGCGAAAGTAATATTCTAATGCGACGGGCTCGTGGTAGGGCTACGAGACGCGCCATTCAACCCTGCTGCGTCCTTTACATCATTTTCCAACGTTAGAAGATCCATTAAGTTTGAGAAAAATATGACACAATTGTTATTGATATCCTCGATTTATTTTTTCGATTTTATATACACGTACATAAGTTTTCTGAAGTCATTAACCGTTCAAAATTACTGCCAAAAGAAATCACGTTGATATAGGTACCATAAGGATATCTTAAATGATATTTTAATATCTTTGGTAGTTTCAAAATTACGTATAGGGTGGGGAAGTACCTGCTTAACTTGAAAATCAAATAAAAAAACAATTTTGATATTATACGATTAATTGGTAAGTTGGAGGATTTTATTGAAAAATGTGATTTATTGGGCTTTTCTTCTGTACTCTTGATATTAAAATAAAATTCGTATGGGGTAAAATTTTAGCCACAACAGTCTTTAAGGACTTGTAATCATTTCGTGTATTGAAATAATTGAACGAGGTTGAAACACGAGAATTTAAAGAGCAGGCTTAAATCGTCGCGATTTACGTGATTCTCTCGCGAGAAACTAGAAACGTATCGTCATGGTGACGAGATAGGAGATGAGCAAAAGAGGTGGTGCGTGTCCTCGACGGGGCTATTCCATTTCTTCTCGGCAATTTCCAATAAATCTTTTGTCCGCGAGACACGCGTTTGCTCGTATCTGGGGGATCGGTTGGAGAAAGAGAGAAGTGAAATCTGGGGAAGAGATTGCGTCTCCGACTACCCGCTGAGAAGGGAGATTTAAAGTCCCCTAACCCCGAAAATTCGCGACGGCCTACGCGACCAGCACGGCATTATATTTTCATTTGCGCGAGACTCGAGAACGGCTACGGACAATCGCCGCTTAATTTGCTAACGATTGCAGTTGCCTTGCTGTGCAGGTTAAGGCGCTGTGCTGCTGCAACTTCTGACTTCTGGGTTGGGTGGACTTGGAAATTAGAGTTACAGAATGATTAGGCGATAATAGGGGATGATCTTGGTGTGAAGAATGGATGCACGTTGAATTGAAACGTTGGTAAATTGAAACTTCAAGATTGCGAGACTGAGAAGTAAGACTAAAAGATCTAAGTTGGAAAAGATAATGCTGGACAAATAGGATAGGACTAGGAAGCTATAAAATTGTAAAAAGTAAGATATAAATAAAAGATTTGATCAAAATGAGACCGAAAAAATGATATTATTATTTTGCCATATTCCCATTTCATGATCGATAATTTTAACGGACTTAAAAATCGATACCGAACTACTAATCTTCATAAAGTTGTTGTCCATAAGTTCTTCTGTTTGAAAATTGTAGCAATGGAATCATTTTGATACATTGTGTTAATTTTCAGCGCCACTCAATTACAATTCAGCGGTTTTTCCGCACGCCTGTAACGCAATAGAATTGAGAATAACGCGGAAACCGGGCTGGTAGATTGATGAAATTGCCTCAGAAAGTGATTTTATTTCGATAATTCGCTATAAATACGTTTCAACGGTTATAGCGTGGCTCGACGCGACGGTTCGAAATTGAATTTAAGTTTCATTTAGGGGCCAAAAACTGTCGCCACGCGATTACTCGTTTCACTCTATCCATCGTTGGTCAACCCAGTTCCGTTTCACCTTTTAATCCGTCCAACCTGCGCTCATTTATATTCAAATGTATGTATAATTTATAACATGTCACTCCTATAAATTCCTTTCTTTCTATCGTTTCATTCCCATTAAATGGAATTCTCATGGATTAATCAGTTGATTATTTTTGGAAAACGATACCAAGCCAAGAACTACGCAACAGTCCAGTTTGGATCACCAAAAGCCTCTAAGAGAATTTTGTTCAAACTAATTGATAGTCGAAAACTAGTATTAAAGAAGTGTGAATTTAGTCTTAGTTTGCAGAAACTATTAAAATGATAAAAATGGATATCGTATTAAATCGTTGAAGGCGCCAATTTACGATAAAAATTGAGAAATCGTTCAATTTGATTTTGCTATAATGGAAAAACCGTCTGCTGCTAAGACAAAAAATCGTTACCGTTTGATTAATAATACGGCATCTTGTCAAGGTATATAAGGAACACGGAAGTCGCGCGCGAGCTCTGTTGTGCTTGAAATTCCGGAGAGTGAACATCGAAGAAGAATTTAAATATAAGGTAAATAAAAAAAAAAATCAAATAACAACATTGCAACCAGTAATTTATAACGTCTAAAACATTAATTTACAACACTTAAGCTATTAATTTATAACATTTAAGCCATTAATTTATAACATTTAAGGAATTAATTTATAACGTCAAAACTATTAATTTATAACATTTATGCTATTAATTTATAACAATTAAGCTATTAATTTACAACATCTAAGCCATTAATTTACAACATTTGAACTGTTATTTTATACATTTAAGCTATTAATTTATAGCATTTAAGCTATTACTTTATAACATTTAAGACATTAATTTATAAAATTTAAGCTATTAATTTACAACATCTAAGCCATTAATTTACAACATTTAAACCGTTATTTTATACATTTATGCTAATAATTTATAACGTGTGGGGCATTAATTTGTAACTTTTAAATTGTTATTTTTTTACATTTAGCCATTAATTTATAACATTTGAACTATTAATTTATGTCATCTAAGCCATTAATTTATAACATTTGAGCCATTAATCTAAAACAATCACTCCATTAATTCTTAACAGTTATACCAATAATTTATAACCACATTCTCCCATTAATTCAAAGTAATTATGCTCTTAATTTATAACAGTTATACCGTTAATGGGATGTAACTCTACATTCATTGATTTAAATCAATACCATCAAAACGTAGTGAGTGAATTAATGACTTATTTTGTTTTTTTTTTTTATTAACGGAATCTATCAAGTCTTTAAAGTGCTATTTTATTTAGATATAGATTTATTTAGATAATTTTAAATACAGTATTTAATTTCTCATTTCACTATTTCGTATAAAACTTGTAGTAAGACAGAGTGTAATTTTAAGCTGTAATTTTCCGTGTCTGCTCAAAATAAAGGACACCATACCATATTCATGGAATCAATGAAGCAAGTGCAATTTAACCGAAGGAAACGACATCTTATCATTCATCCATATGCGCTACAACTGGTACCTCGCATGGTTTCGTTTCTTCGATGATAAGTTCAATATTCAAGTATGATTATGCGGATCCAAGTACTACAGCTATTCTAATTAATAAATTTCAATACACGCCACGTCTTTATTATAAAATAATTTTACATCTCTGCTTCCAATGCTTAAAAACTGTTTATATAAATGGGACCCGAGCGTAGTTACCTCCTCGTGGTGGGTCCCGGTAATTGGTATCGTTTCCCAAATAATAATACACCAAGTACTATTTTGAATATTAGTATTATTATTTGAGAAACGATATCAAGCTAAAAACTACTTCAATATAGTCTGGTCTTGATCATCCAAAATAGTTTTGGTGATCTAGATCGGACTAAGACCCCCCCGCGGGGGCGCCGTGGGACATCGTGGGACATCGCGGGACACCGTGGGACATCGCGGGACACCGTGGGATGCGAGCGTTTTAGCCTTAATTAATCTTAAGATAGATACCTATGTTATGTGCATTGTAAGCTCATTCTGTACAAAGATACCTATCTATCTTGGAACGAAAAATAAAAATCTCGCCTCTCGTGATGCCCTCGCTTACCATGTTGGAAAAATTGTTCCCACGATTTATCGGTTCACGGTCGCTCAGTTCTTTCAAACCGTAGCGTGACGTACTCGCTCGCGCGTATTCCGGGTACGTGCGGGTCAACGTGCACTGGACAACTCTTTGGATTCGTAAGTCGCCCCAAGCACACCTCTGTCTTGAGGACTACTCGACGACTGCTCGTCGTTTGCCTCGAATCACGGGAGCTGTCATCGCACTGGTGATGCCTGCGATCCGCAATACTGTCCGATTGGTACTTCGGTACTCGGGCAGAGACCTGCATTTCACGTCCTCCGTAATTCTGTTCGGGCCCGCGGGAGTGGACCCCACTGTTCAGTTGAGGTCAATGCCTTCGTAATCCTGTTCAGCGGTCCCTCCTCGTGAGTGGACCCCACTGTTCAGTTGAGGCCTCTTGTCTTCGTAATCCTGTTCAGCGGTCTCTCCCCGGGTTCCACATGTTCAGTTGGAGTGTGTTAAATCGCAGGCCTATTTGCTGGATCGCTAGTATCATCGGTTGGTGCCATCGACCGTGATAAGATCCAGACGACGTGACAGGAATCGGGCGAAGGTCAATGCTTGGGCTTTCCGCTGAACCTTAGGGTTATCCGGTGCACGGGGGTACGTCATGTAGGTTTGTTAGTTCTTTCGAGAGATCGTGATTTCGTTCGTTCCGGGCGCGCCGCGGTTTTTCTTTCACCGTCTGATTGTTGGGGCTCCTTTTCCGTAGTAGCCTCATATTGTTTCTTTCGTTCCAAGTTAGACAAATGTGTCTTTGATACCGAATGCGGCCAGTAGGGTTGCGAATTATTGTACTGATCGATGTAATCGTTGTGTGGGAGATAGATGTGTGTTATGTATGTTGTTTTACGTTTGTAAGGATTTATGTAACTGCTGCGTAGGAGATAGGTGTTTCGCGGTTAGGCTACGAAATAACTATCTCTTTACGCAGGCCCATGAAATAGAGTCAGAACTCGACATTCTTGCCAGTAGGTTGAATGTCGAGACCGATGCATAATGTTAAATAACTCATGGGCGGGTCTCGTGCGTAGTCACCTCCTCGTGGTGAGACCTGGTAATTGGCATCCTTTTCCAAAAATTAATCAGTTGATTAATCTTTGGAAAACGATGCCAAGCCAAGAACTACGCAACAGTCCAGTTTGGATCACCAAAAGCCTCTAAGAGAATTTTGGATGATCTAGACTGGACTGCACCGTGGGACATCGTTGGACACCGTGGGACGTCGTTGGTCCAGTATGGATCACCAAAAGCCACGAAAAGAATTTTGGATGATCTATGCTGGACTGCAACGTGGGACATCGTCGGTCCAGTGTGGGTCACCAAATGCCGCGAAAAGAATTTTGGATGATCTACACTGGACTGCAACGTTGGACGCCGTGGGACAACGTTGGACACCGTGGGACACCGTGGGACACCGTTGGACATCGTTGGACATCGTTGGACATCGTTGGACACCGTTGGACATCGTTGGACACCGTTGGACATCGTTGGACACCGTTGGACACCGTGGGACACCGTGGGACACCGTGGGACACCGTGGGACACCGTGGGATATGTCTTGGCTATGTCGAGTCCATTCTGTGCCCATTCTGTACAATGATACTTATCTGACTTGGAACGAGATATAAAAATCTATTCTTTTTTCCACTGAATCTTGCAGTTATTTTGTGCACAGAAGTGCGTCGCGTGAGTCCATTGATTCTTCTGAAAGATCCCGATGTATGAAATCATTCTCTTAGCTCAAACCAATTTTTAACGAATTATCTTATTGTTTCAAATTGAGTTATAACGTCATAAACTTGCAAATTAGTAACAGGTAGATTCAAATAACTCGAAACAAGGTTTCGCGCGCGTTTGCACCGTATTCTTTAAATATATTTAGTGGCGAACTTTTGAATTCTTGCAAATATTTTCCATTATTTAAAACACGCGACTGTAGTGTATTATTGGAATGTATATTTCGTATTCTAATAACGAAAATTCACAGTATATATTCTAATTGCGAACAATATAATTCTTGCAAACGATTGCATTGCATTCACGTTATTCACGAGCATTTGTTTACTATCGAAAAATATCTCACAATTTTCAACTAAATAATATTTTTCAAACTTGTTCCAATTTCTTAATAATAATTTTTAAGCGTAAAAAAATAGCAGTATTTTCTAAATAAACGTTCGATAGGAAAAAGAAGAAAATTGTCGAAACGAAGTTTCGCCTCTTCCTCACCCCCGCCCCCCACCCGCCCTTAAACAACCACCATTTCCACCACTGGACTTTACACGATTCCTGCCTGATGTTAGTCTCCCTGATGATATTCGCTGGGATACCGCAGCATCCAGGGTAACGTCCTCTGTTTCTCCGCATCGAACGGTGAGTCGCATGCATTTTTGTTCCTCCGGTCACTCAATCATGTCGTAGGATGAAAGGTCCGAATCGGCACGGGTGACCGGTTGTATTACGTAGAATTTTGTTGCGAGCATAGTGACCGCGGGTATTTTTATACCCGTGAGTAGTAACATTCTTTTTTTAAATTTATTAGTTTAGGATAGGTCTTCTTGCACAGCGCGATTATAATAATTAGTCTTTTAATAATTAGTTTAAATATATACACTTGAGAATATATTCGTGTTATTTATAAATATGCATGTTAACATTCCGTATAAATATTTGCAAATGGCAAATGTGTACACGAATATACCTGTTTAACATAAACATACTTGATTTTAAACAATGAATTAATCGTGACAATATTAAGTCACGTTCGTTTATTTCACTTTGGCTAGAATTTAAAATATGAGTTAAAATTCATTTTTTCCCGTACAAGAATGTGTGAGATTTTACGTGCAAGAAGACACTTCGTGACAGGCAGATCTTTTAATCAAAGCAATAATTTTGAACACTGCTTCTGCACTTTCGAGTATATGCTTTGATAAAGAGACCGCCTGAGATTATTTCTTTCTTAGAAATACATTTAGAGTCAATAATTCCATTCGATCAAGATTCAGTCTTTTTCAATTAACGCTACCTTTTTTGCAATATTAAAGTTTTCTTCTGATTTATTAAATTAATAAAGTAGAGTTACTTCGTTACTATTAAATTAATAAAGTAGATTTAATCAGATACGATAGTAAAATATAAAATCAAAGAACGTTAGTCCGTTAAATAAAAATTACACAAACTAATCATTTCTTTTAGATCAGGATTTTCAGGTTTAACCCTTTCCGTGCCCATTGTCAGGATCTCATTCACGTGCCCAGGTGCTACTTGAATGGGAGAGAGACATTGGGCACGATGACCTAGAATTAAGTAATGTAATAATTTGTCAGCGACTGACGATGTGTTAGTGTATCGTGCACGACGTATTTTCCACATTATGTGTGTGTGTTGTTAGGCCGTGGAACTGCGTCGCTTTTTTTCATTCGTTAAAACATCAAGTATTAAAAATGTCGAGACATATATCGATTCAATTTACGTCTCGATACAATCTCAATTTGTGATAATATCGACCACGCGATTAAGTGTAACCACGCTTTAAATATTGCCGTAAATTACAATTATAATTCCAAGTTTACTTACATTTATTTTAACGATATCATTTCCTCGGACGTGTTTTATCACGTTTTACGCAATGGTCACTAGCCTTCGTCAGTCGATTTCAGGAAAACGGTACGTACCTTAGAGTGTGCATGGTGTGTGTTAAGCTCGGGTGTCGGAGGCGTCCCGGGACGTCCTCTCTAGTGTAGGACCTTTGCGCCCGAGCGTTTGTGTGAGAACCGTGGAGCGAGTGTGTTGGTGTGCCTGTTTTGCCACTTTTTAAATATAGCGCTAGGTAGGATAGGTAGTATACTTTCTGGTGTGTCTGTTAGTTATAAGTAGGTAGGGCCGGGCAGGTTGGCACAGTCTCTGGTCGGGTAGGCGCGTTTTCGTGTGACCAACCTGTTTCTGGAAATCTAATTTGAAAAATCGACGGCGAAACTGGCACGAGTAGAGCATGCACTCGTCTCTGGTTTTGCCTTTCGATTTTTCGAATTTCGCGGTCGCGGTCGCGAATGGGTCGAAACGAACGTTTATTGCTCGAGCACGCACATGCGAGTGAGCAACGATCACTGCTGTGATCGTTGGTCAATCCATGTGCACTTCAATCAGCTTCCGCGGTTTATATTTTTATTTTTACCTTGGTAAGTTTTTTTTTTTTGTTTGCGATTTAGAAGTCTCGAGCTTAGATTTAAGTTTCAGCGGGCATTGCGCCCGAAGAAAGAAGAGGCTATAAGCCGAAGAGGCCCGGCAAACTGCCACTCAAGAGGGCAACTACTAATGGCTCCCCATCCTCTGGGTCATCCAGAGCATGGGAAGTCATTATTGTTACTACTTTGTCACTATGCTCGCTTTTAGTATTTGTAGTAGTAGTAGTAGTAGTAGTAGTTTGCTTTTTTGGCCGATGTATATATCGGTCCATCGTCCCATTGAGCAAATCGCGATTTTTCTTATTAGTGTTGCGACAAATTAATTACGGGTTGTATTAGAGGTGCGAAATAACATCGCGGCTTTTCATTAGCGTGGCGAGAAAACTATTACGGTTTGAAGTAGAATTGCGATAAAATGATAATCGCGTTTGCTTTAGAGTTGCGAATTACGATATCGCGATTGTCTTTTGCAATTTTTAGAATTTTTCCTGTCTTCTATTGTTTAAAATTAGATTATAAAAGTGTTAGTTTTCAACTAATTTTATAGTATTGCAAGTAGCAATACCAGAATATTTAAAGTAGCTTTTTTATATAGTAAATAGTAATTTTTATTAAATTCACTATAAGAGTTAGCGTTGCGATAATGTTCCATCGCGAGTTCTGTTAATTTTTCCCTTTAGCGTTGCGATAATGAATGATCGCGTTTTGTTCACTAGAGTTGCGTTTACAAAATGCCCAAACCCTCCGACTGCAATTGTCGGACACTGTTCCTGGATCACACGTACAGCTGCAAGAGCTGTACAAGTGTGATCTTTCATCGGCAACCTCCTACATGGTTGCACTGCGATATGTCAGCCCTCCACTCGCGATTTTTATATTAGTGTTGCGATAAATTAATTACGGGTTGTATTAGAGTTGCGAAATAACATCGCGGCTTTTCATTAGTGTGGCGAGAAAATGATTACGGTTTGAATTAGAGTAGCGATAAAATGATAATCGCGTTTGCTTTAGAGTTGCGAATTACGATATCGCGATTGTCTTTTGCAATTTTTAGAATTTTTCCTGTTTTCTATTGTTTAAAATTAGATTATAAAAGTGTTAGTTTTCATTTAATTTTATAGTATTGCAAGTAGCAATATCAGAATATTTAAAGTAGCTTTTTATATAGTAAGTAGTAATTTTTATTAAATTCACTATAAGAGTTAGCGTTGCGATATTGGTCCATCGCGAGTTCTATTAATTTTTCCCTTTAGCGTTGCGATAATGAATGATCGCGTTTTGTTCACTAGAGTTGCGTTTACAAAATGCCCAAACCCTCCGACTGCAATTGTCGGACACTGTTCCTGGATCACACGTACAGCTGCAAGAGCTGTACAAGTGTGATCTTTCATCGGCAACCTCCTACATGGTTGCACTGCGATATGTCAGCCCTCCACTCGCGATTTTTATATTAGTGTTGCGATAAATTAATTACGGGTTGTATTAGAGTTGCGAAATAACATCGCGGCTTTTCATTAGTGTGGCGAGAAAATGATTACGGTTTGAATTAGAGTAGCGATAAAATGATAATCGCGTTTGCTTTAGAGTTGCGAATTACGATATCGCGATTGTCTTTTGCAATTTTTAGAATTTTTCCTGTTTTCTATTGTTTAAAATTAGATTATAAAAATGTTAGTTTTCAATTAATTTTATGGTATTGCAAGTAGCAATACCAAAATATTTGAAGTATCTTTTTTATATAGTAAGTAGTAATTTTTATTAAATTCACTATAAGAGTTAGCGTTGCGATAATGTTCCATCGCGAGTTCTGTTAATTTCCCCTGTTAGCGTTGCGATAATGAATGATCGCGTTTTGTTGAGTAGAGTTGCGTTCATAAACTGCCCAAACTCTCCGAGTGCAATTGTCGGACACTGTTGACACTGTTCCTGGATCACACGTACAGCTGCAGAGCTGTGCAAGTGTGATCGTTCATCAGCAACCTCTTAAATGGTTGCACTTCGATCTCGCGCTATTAGTGTTGCGTATTGCTTAAATACGAGTGCGTAGATTTATACTTATTAGCGTTGCGTATCAAATATCGGGAATTTTCAGACTTTTCTTTTCTTTTTTTTAATAATAGATTAATTGATATTGCAGATGTAACGAAGCACTCATCGCGTTTGATTTTGAGAATTTTCTGCTTCATAAATATTAGTAGTAAATTAGTGTTGCGAAATAAGAATATTCAGTTCCACTCTCGGCGTGTTGATCGGGTTTATATAGAGTGGAAGGCGATTGAATTTTAGTAGCCCTTCTGGCTACTGCTTTGTTTCCTTTTCAGCCCCCCTTATTACCACGTTTATTACTGAAAATACTGCTATATGACATATTTTTTTTGTCAGCGTTAACGTTACCATGACTGCTAAAATACAGAACTTTATTACGAATGTATAATATATATATATATATATATTTAAATATATGAATCTGCGAGCGATTTCATGCGCAACAAAGTATTATAATGAAATATCTTAATGTTGCTATGAAGGCTTGAAATATTTTTTAAAATTTAATTCATTGCAATTGGAACTAGTGCTGGTGATTGTTCGTTCTTAGAACCATAACTTTTAACATTTTTTCGACCGCGATATTTTCAATCTTTTAACAGTAATGTAGAATTTTCTAAATATTCGAATTTCGTATTGAATTTTTTATTCAGATTAAATTCAATTACTTAAAATACTTGTTTTCAACGTAACCCTAGTTTCGATTAAAAAGATACAAATGATTCTCTATATTTGCTAAAATTTAATCAATAGTAATTTGATCTATAATTAACCATTATTAGTAGTTTATTTTCCATGTATAAAATGTTCTCGTTCTAAAGATACCAGTTTCTTTCATATACCAAATCAAGTAAATGAGTTTGTTTCAAATTTATCAATTTGCAGAAAGTACATTTCAATTACATATACGAATATTTCATAGCATATTAAATATGTATGCCAGATACCCAAATGATTTTTCTTCCATTGTCTGATTGTCCAGGCTTCTTCCGTGTTCCCCATTTTTAAAAGAAGCATATTGCGGCTTCATTTCCATTCTTTCGTTCCAAGTTAGACAAATGTATCTTTGATACAGAATGTTGCCAGTACGGTACCGAATTATTGTACAATTTTTGTGCTGATAGATGTAATCGTTTTCGCAGATTAATCAGTTGATTAACTTTTGGAAAACCACTACATCCACAAGTACAAACATTGCACAATAATTCAATACCAAGCAAAGAACCACGCTAATACAGTCCAGTTTGGATTACGAAAATCCACGAAGAGAATTTTGGATAATCTAAACTGGACTGCAACGTGGGACGACGTTGGACGCCGTTGGACACCGTTGGACGCCGTGGGATACCGTCGGTCCAGTTTGGGTCTCCAAAAGCCTCCAACAGAATTTTGGATGATCTAGACTGGACTGCAACGTGGGACACCGTGGGAAACCGTCGGTCCAGTTTGGGTCTCCAAGAGCCTCCAACAGAATTTTGGATGATCTAGACTGGACTGCAACGTGGGACACCGTGGGATACCGTCGGTCCAGTTTGGGTCTCCAAAAGCCTCCAACAGAATTTTGGATGATCTAGACTGGACTGCAACGTGGGACACCGTGGGATACCGTCGGTCCAGTTTGGGTCTCCAAAAGCCTCCAACAGAATTTTGGATGATCTAGACTGGACTGCAACGTGGGACACCGTGGATAATTGTCTATCCAGTTTTGGGTCTCCAAAAGCCTCCAACAGAATTTTGGATGATCTAGACTGGACTGCAAACGGGACACCGTGGGATACCGTCGGTCCGAAGTTTGGGTCTCCAAAAGCCTCCAACAGAATTTTGGATGATCTAGACTGACTGCAAACGGGACACCGTGTGGATACCGTCGGTCCAGTTTAGTTCCAAAAGCCTCCAACAGAATTTTGGATGATCTAGACTGGACTGCAACGTGGGACACCGTGGGATACCATCGGTCCAGTTTGGGTCTCCAAAAGCCTCCAACAGAATTTTGGATGATCTAGACTGGACTGCAACGTGGGACA